>NC_051176.1:167886413-168186413 GCF_013339695.2 Rhipicephalus sanguineus
GAATGTGCACGATGTCGTTTTGAGATGCACTTTAGTCTACTTCATAACATTTCCATCGACATTGAGTGTGTAGCGTGCTTCGGCGCGTGGGAACGTGAAAAAAAAAATGCCTGTGTACAGAACGCTCAGACGCACTATATATAATGGTTTTTGTTGGCTTAAGGACGGTAGTTTGAGGTGCAGATATAGTACGGTGCTTCCAGAACGTACGCGGTAGTCATTCAAGTTGGACACGCTTCACCGGTAAAGTGAAAAAGCTCTAGACTTTCGCCGGCGCGCGTTGGTGCGGCCGCGGCCGTGCACTCTTCCCTCGTTTCTGTTTGCTGTTTTCGTGATTTGCATACACTGCGATGACGTTGGGCGTTATTACAGAATCGAGTGAGTGTGCGTGATTGTGGGAGCTATGTGCGGTAATTCTAGCCTATGACATGTCTGATCTCGACGTCAAAAAACTTGGTTCCCGACCATGCCTGTTTGCATTTGTTGTTTTGTTGTTAGCCTTTATTATGTCTGTGTGAACCACTTATTGTGTAGGTTTTGCAAACCTTTACTGCAATTTCATTTTCTCATCATAATATCACGTTCTTATTTTCAGATACCGTTTTTCATGGTGCTCACGCTGAACAGGAGCGACAACCTAGCAAGCCACAAATCTGATGTCTCCAGCCGTCACCACTTCTTGATTTATTTTAATCATAAGAATAAATATGGAAACATGATGCCAATTTCTGCTGTTTATTTAGCACACTGTGCACATCACAGTCACACATTTTAGTTGGCTATACTCATACAAGCATGTAAATGAGATTACCTTAACTTCTTAATTGGAAATCACAGACCATCTTTTCGCGCTTTCTATATAACTTTGCTGGAAAATATGTGTTGTTTTGACGAATTTTATTAAAATAATGCTAAAACTGAACTATTCTTTTTTTACAGTCGCTGGGAAGAACGGCAAGTATTATTGGACTTGCTTAAAATTAATACTCCACTATATTCAATAGTAGTCGCGCAAAAGTAGAGCAAGGGTCAAAGGAGTAGCTTAAAATACTTGTCGAGTCTCTTGACGCTTCGGTGTGGCTCACTTGACCCGCGTGGGAGTGTTACCGGCAAGAGTCGTCTGACTCCCTATAAGTGGTAACGTGATCCTTCGGATGAGTCTTTCCACTCTTCCTAGAGGGTCAGGGGACTCTCCTAGAGCGAGCCGACCCTGACCCACCAAGAGAGTCACCGTGACTATTTAAAGAGAGTCCTATACGTGGCAAGTCAGAACTATCCGAAAAGAGTCACGCATACTCTTTTTTTTCTTAGAGTGCAGGGGTGATGTGCAGAATGGCCCGAGTTTGGCGAAACTTGGAATCTTTCCAAGTTCTGGCGAAACCCCATTTTGAACGAGTTAATAGTACAAAAAAGTCAAATTCATCCCTCAGCGCGCGCTGCGTTCCATTGGTTACGATGGAACGCGGAGTCACGTCAAGGGCCGGTTGACAAAGGTGGGTGGTGTCTTCAAACCACAGGCATAATCTTTTATTTGTTTGTCGTTCCCCTGAGTGCAGAAGTGCACCCATGCAAGAAAAGTGTCAGAAAGTTTTACTAACAACAGTTTTTAGAAGCACGGGCTATTTAAATTCATTTTCAAGCGTTTAATGTCTGCACTAAGTATCCTTTACAATAATCAGCACCGTGGCCTCTAAGATTAGCTCTGGCCGCGCGCCTTACAACACCGCCGCCAACGTTTTTAGAACCAATACAGTTTTGGAGCTCCGCTCGCGTGCCGGCACACGCGGCCGACGCGTGAAGTTACGGCGCTACTGTTCCATTTTGCTTCCCTTGCCGTGGCCCCCGGGATCGGATATGGCAACGCACCGTTGCTCTCAATGGCGCGTTGCCGAAGCTAATCGCGGAGGCGACGCACCTGCCGCAGCGATCTCAGACGCGCGAGGAGTAGCCGCTTGCGACGCGTTGCGCGTTTCTCTGTGCTCGCTTTCTCCGTACTCCGCGCGTGATTGTTTGCTAACGGTGATCGCTTGGGAAGCAGTTCTTTCGATTTAGCGTGTGTGAAAGGGACGAAGCTGAAGAATGCCATCTCGATGCCCGTGTTGCACGAGCGGCTACACCGGTCATCACTTCTCCGAATGAGGGCAGGGACTTGCAAGAAATATCTTCTGAACGCCTATCCCAGCAGAATCGTGAAGACTAACTTCGCTACAAGTCGCTTAATCGAGCTCAGGGAATACAAATCAGGTACCTTGATCAACCGTAGTTCTGGTTGTACGCCTTTCTCAAGAAATCGGAATTAATTCGCCCGAAAATTAACAACGGTCCTCTGTTTTACGACTTGCTTAGGATGACAAATCTAAGCACATGAGCCAGTGTCATTTTCGCATCCGTAGAAAAAACGCGACCGCCGTAGTCGTGATCGATCCCGCAACCTTCAGGTCAGCAGCCGAGGACCGTAACCGCTGTTCCACCGTGGCGGCTAAACACAGGTTGACGGCAATGGAATATTCATGCGAGAGGACAGCTAACGTGTGAGATTGTAACATTATTATAGGTCACGTTTGATTATCTTTTCATGTTTATGGAGCATAGCTTGTGAAATGATCGCTTTTTGAAACAGTCGAGGTTATTGCAAAAGTTTAATGTCGGAATCTCGGCTGTCACGGCCGTCAAAAGCTGCAGCGGCGAAAGGTCACATGTGTGTTGTAGCAAATGACGCGTGAGGCATGATGCAAGACCGAACTGCGGCGCCGCTAGTTTTTGCGTCGGCCGTCGCGTCCACTTCGGAGAGTAAGCGTCTATGGGGAGCTGCGAAACTGAACTGGTTCTAGAAACGTTGACCGCGGCAGGAGCTAATCGCCGAGGCCACGTGTGTAATCATCATGGTCGGCCTGCACATTCTAGCGCGTTGCTCGGCCGGCGCGCACCCTCTTCGTCCTCTTATTCATCGTCTGCTCACTCCCCAAGCACGTGCGCCCACCTGATTAGCTAATATGCTGGGCGGTATGCCGAGCTAATAAGTCAGAACATGCTATGACCAAGCTAATTAAGCAAAGTCATGCTAACACCGAGCTAATTAAGCCACGTCTTCCTAAGACCATGCTAATGAAGCCGTGTAAAGCTAAGAACTACAAATTAATGCACGCCTAATGAATGAGCGCTAATTAGGACTCCATTAAGAGCATGCTTATTTGGATCGCGCTCATTAGGAATACGTTAATTAGCCTCACATTAATTATCAGTTTATTTCACCTGGGTAATTATTGCCGTGTTAATTAGAACATTACCAATTAATATAGAGCTATTCAATCTCATGTTAATTAAGTCCTAGCTAATCAATACCATCAAAATTGAGACCGAACTGATGTGATCTTCTCTCCGAAGCAGACCGAGCAGACTGCGTAGACGAGTAACTTAAAAAGCTGGAAGAAGCTAGGTGGATCAGAAGCTACTCCAATGGCTTCAGCCTTGCCCAAGTAGTGCAGGCTGACCAAATTATTTTATATGCAAAGGAGCTGCTGCTTAGCGCCCACCGCATGAAGCGCTTCACAGTCACACCGGCACTATGACAATCATGAGTTGAACTGGGGCCTTTTCAGAATGAACGAGTTTGTACCCGAGTTCACGCGTCAATCAGTTTGACTGACAGATGCCGCGGCGAAGATCGGGTCCGCCCACCGCGTTTGCTCTTGCCGAGGAGCAGTGCTCACGCCGCAACGTCAGTGAGCGGCATGATTCATCTATGAGCTTAATCGCACAGACTACGCATGCACGCATAGTCTATGCGAACTAAAGAGCTAAAGCTTATATCATCACGTGGCTACGATGTCTCGCATTCAATTTCACCGCGCTCACGGCGTACCATTCACAGCAATGAAGCAAGCGCCCCTGGTGGCATCTGCGGCGAGAAATGTTACTATTTGCTTGTTTGTGCAGACATTGTTTCCACCGATTCGTTACTGCAGAAAAATGTTCAGACGTGTAATGTAAGCAGCAGTAACCTGTCCATTTATTTATCTGTAACATTCGAGAGAAGCGAAAGGACCTGCACGAGAGTGCCGCGTGTGCGCCTTTGCTGCCTTCGATAGTGGAAATTTCCATGCTGCAGGTGGAACGATAGAACGTGTCCAAAAGAGGACAAACGCCCACAGCCCACAGCACTCGTCTTGTGGTTAATGCGTCTTTCATCCCGTCCTTCGTGCTGTTCTAATTCGTAAATGCCCACGAACACGCCTGTGGGAGGCGCGATGTTCAGTTGGCAAAAAAGATAGCGCGACAATCACGCTGACATCGCTGCACTGTTGAAATGTTGACTGTGTGGCGGCGCTGACGCGTCCGTACGCGGTGTTCTTTTGAAAACCGCCGCAAATGCCACACGTGCGTTTGTGACGCCATGCTCATTTTTGTAGCCGTTCTTTATCAACGCTGCTATCGCGAGCTCCGCACTGTCTTCCTATCATGACCGCCGTAGAGCGAGCTCGGAGCAAACTCGTGTTCCCGAGAAGCTCGGGGCATCCTGCATAGCACCCCAGAGTGTAAGGGTATAAATAATCCAGTACATACAGCGGATAGAGTCCGTACAGATAAACTTTTTTTTTGTGGACTTACATATATCCTGACTATGAGATCTGTTCTTTAATAATTGCAACACTATTAAATTGAGCAATAATAACAACTATAAACAGTTCATTAAACTTCTGTCCATTGAAAAATCACGAAGAATTGATTTTTCTTTTTGCAGAACTGGTACACCACAATTCCAAGCCGACTTTGGCCAATAGTTTTTACAACCACAAGCATACCAACACATTGCACATATATATTTCACTCTTAAGCCTCAAGGAATTTGTCATTCTGCTTCATGTGTCTCTATTTCGGCATCGCTGTAAGTGTTCGACGTTAAACTCTGTGCTCCTCTCCAGCGTAAGGACAGTTTATGCTGCCTTTCGGCCGGAGCCTTGTCATTTCCTTTAATCTAGTTTTCTAATGAACTCCGCCCGTGGAACGTCGATTTACTTTGCTATATATACCCGAAAAGCGATCCCCGTCGGAAACATGATATGTGGAGAACGCCTTTAAAATAAATGGCTCAACGATGCCAAAAATAGGGCGGCAACGTTCGTGGCTGCATGGTTGAGGAAGTGGAGGCATAACACAATTAGCAAAAGGCAGTTTTAAGAATAAAGGTGAAACTGTAAACATATTCCATTAGTTACGCTCAAGTATAGGTACGAAGAAACGCAGCTGCTGCAACAAGAACTTCACTATCACTACTTTGCTCCAGTGGTTACGTTTACTCTATGTCGTCTCAAATGCGGATAAGTTATAGCAAGTGCAAGACAAAAAAAAAATACGGTAGCGAATGGCCGTACAGATGACTTCGGTCAATACAATGGTTTGACAAAAAATAAAGTGGTCGTTTGTAATGTCTGCAATGTCTATAGATATACTAAAGAAAGTATTGCGGCGCCGTTGTATAAGGCCGTCTATAACTTGAACATTCGATCGCGGAGGCCGCTTTTCAGTAAATCTTGCCAAATTATCCACTTTGAATCACTCGAGGACCAAATGCACGGTCGAGTACACACTGGGATGACATGAAATGGGCAGATTTGCACCCATCTACGGAACTACCGATTCAAGGGAAGTCACTCCGGGGATGGCAACGGCTACTATAGTGACGTCATGAGTGGAATGTTAGCGGCGAACCTACGTTTCTCTCTGAAAGACAACAGGCCCGAACAATTCTACTTAAACCACATATCTCCAATTCCATGATGGGGACAATGATACTTGGGGACGACTGCGTTAGCATTAGATGCTTCTTTGTCGTATATCCACTCAATCTTTATTGCAATATACCCCCGCACATCCTGCAAATCACTCACTTAAGATCGCCTCCGCCATCACCATCCTCATCGCTTTCGCCATGAGTATACCACAGCGAAAAGAGCAGTTCTGTGCCACGACGTCTCGATAGACTAATCATTGTTTTGGCAGGGCGGAGTGATCAGAGTGTGGCTATCGCTAGTAGTCTCGCTTTCATTCTTTCATTCTTCTTGCAAAGTGCTATCCCTGTGAAAATGACCTTAAGTTCTCTACCGACTTCAACGCGTTTTCCTTCCAAATTATGTTCTCCTTTTCGCTGCTTCATGTTTATCGCGGCTTCTCGAAGGATGAAGTGGCCAAGCCAAACGAGTGAGCAGCGCACGCTCGAACCAACACTCACTCTCTGCAGCGGACCCTTTCCTTCGCTTTTCGTAAACAACTGTTCTTCGTTGGCCACGAGCAGATAATTGAATTACGCGTTCGGCATACGCGATTGTTCCTTTTCTGGTTTGAAAATTCGCTTTGTCTCATTGTTTTATCCTCTACACTGCGGCGCTTGCAAACCAGGCTCATGGGAATGGCTGTTGGCGTCCACTTCGTAGGAAAGCAGTAGCAGCAGTAACTGCAGCAATTAGAGATACACAAAAGCGAGAAACGGCACACGAGGCTGCGCAGCAGGAAATCTTTAATGGTGGCTGTTGACCAAACATTTCCTCTTTGGCAACCGACCCATTCAATTATGCAGTAAAAAAGAAATGAGCACGCTCGAAAAAGAGCGATAAATTAAACAAAGTTGCAAAGAAAAAAAATTAGCACGAACCAAAACGGAGCGTAGCCGCAGTTAAATTGTCGTTCTGTCTCGGTCTAATCTAATGCAGAATAATGACTGAACGCGCAAAGGAAGCTTAAACATAAAGTTCGCAGTCATTACGCCGGTGCTCAATAATGCGCTCCGTATCAGCTACTTGTTCCTATATATTTTTGTAGTGAACCGACAAAACCACGGTTAATTGGTTCTAATTGTGGAAAGGGGTTCGCTGTTCGCAATTGCGATGTTTGTTGCAGCTAAATGCGAGAACTTTCCTTGCATAATATTTGCCAGAGCAAATGAGTTCGCGAGAGTCCCTTCTTCGACGTCGGCTATAATGACCTTTTGACTTTACTTCCATTTCTGTTCAGTACTGCTTATAGGCCATGAATAAAGAAAAACGCTATGCCTGCTCGGAACACGCAGCACAGTCACAGCGAAAGCTGGAAGAGCGGCCTTTATAGAGCCTGTTCTAAACTCTCTTAGGCCAACTGCTACAAGTACACTTGCAAGGTACCCACGACGTCATAAAGCATGACAATTTTTGTGAAGTAGGGAAGCACCCTACTTGTGCCATTATTCGTCATTCTGCGAAGAAGCAAGGTAATCGCTACAGGCATTATGTGCACTTTGTTGATACTGTGGCTGACGACGATGAAGAATTTTGGCTGAGCCCTTTGTAATGGGTTTGAAGCTTTATACGACAACTCCTTACGCAATTCGCATTGTGTGACGCCTGTTTCTTTATTTTACGCTTCTATCACACTATATTACATATGTTAACGTGACTCCTTGCACAACGCCTTGTCCGACATGACGCCTGTATAGGGCCTTGTTTGCAAAGGAGCTTCAAGCACGGGCGTGGCTCTGTGGTAGAGTATATATATACTTGTCTGCTACGCAGAGGGCCCGTGTTCAAATTCCATGCGATCCTGGGCATTTTTTTTTTCGCATTTCGCGCGATAGCGGTTACGGACACCGGCGGCGGCTACGGCGGTGAACAACTGCGCCACCAAAATCGGCTGTTGTGATCTCATAACAGCTTTCGCTTGTGAAAAGAAAAGAAACAACAACATGACTAGCTGATGTTCACATTTTCTTCTGTCCGGATATAGTAAACATCTCTAAAATGAAAAACGCATTTTTTTTTTTGCAAATTACTTCTAATGTCTTTGCTTTCTTTCTTCAGTAGTTAGGCTGGGATCTCTTTTCTCGTCGTTCTGCCACTGAGTGGCCTAAGTTCACTGAAAAATTATCGACGGCTTCAGCAACACACACTTGAGCCCTTCGCTACTGTCCCATGTCTACCCTGCCCTAATAAGGTACTTTTCAGATAGACACTAGATGAACGATATATTGTATTATGAGATGTCGGGCATGTGAAAGGACCCTTAAATTAATCCGAGTTCTGTCCTGTTCTGTGTTAACTGTCTTGCTGTCGAGAGGTTGAGGCTTATATCCCCTCGGCTACTCCACTTCTATAAGTTCTGCAGCGAGTTCAAGTACGAGAGAGTGGTTTCCTCCTCGCTTTCAATACCCTTCCTACATTCGTTATCTCTTCCGCTTTCGCATTCGAAAACACACAAAACAAAGTGAAATAAGTTGATTGCGCACGATAGCCATGCGAGACAAGGAAGGGCGGGCGTGGGACTACGTTGCAAATCATGTTTGGAGACAATTCGCTACTGACACACCTCGTATAACGACCAGTCGAGATCTTATTTCCTCATGACGTCACATGAACAGCCTGCTGGTGTCATGAATTGTGCCGAAAATAATAATAATTGTTGGGGTTTAACGTCCCAAAACCACGATATGATTATGCGAGACGCTGTAGTGGAGTGCTTCGGAAATTTCCACCACCTGGGGTTCTTTAACGTGCGCCTAAATCTAGGTGCACGGGCCTCAAGCATTCTCGCCTATACATCGAAAATGCGGCCGCCGCGACCTTGATTCGACCCCGCGACCTGTGGGTCAGCAGTCGAGCACCATAACCACTAGACCACCGCGGCGGGTCTGTGCCGAAAAGACTGGGAACGTCAGCAGAGGATAACGCGCTCGTTTTTTCAGAGGTTGTCCAGGGGCCTTTTAAGTGTGTATGTCTTGTGTGTATAACTTCATTTACCGTGGCATTCATCGTCGAGTATTATACTAGGCTTGTCGCCGAGCAAACGCTTTCAGTTTTCATTAAATCTCCCTCTCTCACAACAACCATTAAAAGATTCTTAATATAGTATCCTGCTGCTGTTGTTATCATGAATTGTCCATGGAACTTGCTATGAAGTTACCGGATCCGGGCTCGTATTCGCAATTACTTCTGGATCTAGAATATTTCGTGAGAAAAAAAAATAGCTAATCCTCATGCTCGACATAGCGTTACCTAAGCCTACTGGCCAATTGAAAAATTAACTTACGAATTGAAAGCATTGAAAAGTCGGCGCCTGGTCCATTACACTCTTGTACAGGCACAATGTCGTTCATCGACCAACGAGACAGGTGCACGTCCCGTTATAGTGCACGATGCAAATAAAGACACGTAGAGCGACGATATGCGCCTCGTTCCGGCACTGCCAGATGTATTAGTAAAATCCGTGTGAGCAGTTCAGTAACTTAAGCTCAGTGATTTTTTGTTAGCTTCATCGATTCGTCGAAGTTGCGCGATTTCAACACAGCGAAGGATCCAAGTGGGAATTGGTTCATTGCTCAAGTAAACCTAGAAGAACACGTCATTAGAACCATGGGGTCCGTTGTTATGACCGGACAGTTTACTGTTTGGCCCGACGAGATACGACGTTCAGTTACATCAGGCCGAATACATCTTTGCAGATCTATGACTTTTGTCGAATTATCGCTAGTTTTAAAAAAGACACGTTCCTCAACACTTGTAATTCTGCGAATGCTGTGAGAATAACTGATCATTATAGCCATGCATGTAAGCACGAGTTGCGGGCAAATCAACATTACTCTATACATTGTATCACACAAAAAGCTACGTCAATTCATGGAAGTGAATGGTGAAGACACCAGCGCTCGTGTCGTCAAGTTCTTTTTGTATCCCTTGTGCCAGCTCTGTATCTTATTCACTATCACGAACCACATCCAAATGTCTCAATTTAGCAGAGCGATAATTTCTTCTTGCGCTTCGTATTACGAGACGTGGACGAGACAGGGACTATAGCACAGGTGGTGCGCAATATGGTGCGCAATGTGGTGCGTCCTGTAGTCCCTGTCTCGTCGACGTCTCGTAATACGAAGCGCAAGAAAAAACCAATCCCGATTTGTTATCCTGATTCGGATAGATTAGAGACTCCAAAGCTTTGCGAAACACCACCTTATAATCTTGGTGGCCACTGCCTCCCGGGAAGCCTCCATATGCGCGCAATGTCAACCGTATGTCACTTTTCTCAAAAGCTGTGGAGCAACAACGCCTGCTTTAAATTTATGCAGTAATAATATCGTTCGCCATCTCCGTAGTCACCACAAGTTGAATCGAAAGTATCTCTGAGATAATCGTAATTATCGCGACAGCACCATACTAGGGCTTTCTACCTTTCAAAAAATATAAATTGTGCACATCTTACAGACCTTGAATGGCATGGCCGTGCTATTGCTCACCGTTTCACTTATTCGATATCGGCAATTTGCCGATCTACAGCAGTTTGGCTCTTTTATAGAGATAGATATACGAGGGACACTAGTGTGAGAATTTTTAGTGGATACTGCAGCTTTCGCGTGTACAGCTTCAACGGTAAAAGAAACTTTAGATTTGGTTTACAAGCGACGAGTCTTTCATCCACGAAGTCTACGTCTAGTCCCGCACGTTTTATGCAGACGTCTTATGCAGGCCCATGCTTACAATTTACATGGCCAGTGAGCGATTCCAATGCCGCAGTTACATCCGTTAATGTTCGCATGATATTCGCGACAACGGCAAGCTGCATGAATTGATTTCAATAATATGAGCGGGCCCAATGCCTTTGCGCGCGTCTCGTCCGAAAACCTGCGCCCAACGATCTGCACATGGAGCTGTGTGGGGTGCCGCCTGTCACGTTTCTCCCAATACGGCTTTACCGTAGCGCTGGCTGCCTCCGTCCTGTCCTGGAACGAGCCTTCGCTTCGCTAGTTTCTCGCTGGCGTGCGCAATCGTCGGCGAACGCCTCGTTAGGTTTTGCCGTCGCAGGGCTGTGACCACGGCAGCTAAAGGAAATTTGTTCATTTCCTCTGGCATTCGGATGCAACGAGAAACGGTTGCAGGTTTCACTGTCGCCCTCTGCACGCATTCCTGGGTCTGGCTTGCACTTGCCATTCCTTCATCATTCTGGCTGTCGCGGCCCAACCCCTCATGTGTGTGTGTATGTGGTCGTCCTCGTCGGCCGACACTTATTGCCGGGCGGGCGGTATTTTCAAATCGGATTAAATATCGAACAGCTCCGGAGTCACGCCACGAGGCAAAACCGCTCGAGCGCGCGGCGGAACGTCGATGCAGGCGTTCCCTGAACAATCGCTCTTGTCTCGCGTGTCTTTACTTTGCATGTGCACCCCCGTCCTCCTCCTCGTTTCCTTTCTTTTCCTCCTCAAGGTTTCTCGAATGTTCTTGAAGCGCAGGCTGCTTTGTTGCAGGCTGATGCTTCACTGCTTCGATCGGGCTTCTTTTCCTCATTATTATGCTTGTAGTTGAAAACTGCATTGCGTTGTTTTCTGGTAATTTGTTTTCGGCTCTCCTCTGCTTCAGTTTCTCGTTTTTGACAGTTATGCGCCGATGTTTTTTTTTGTTACTTTTATTTTTACAGATGGCAGAGTTCAGTCTTCAAGCGCTGAGCGCGCGCGCGTGCGCCTGGAGGATCTTGTTGCGGAGAACTGACAGAGCATCAATTTGAATTTATTCCTGTTTCCGGCACGTTGCGAGTTCTGCCACAGCGCGCTCATGTCGCACTCAGTTGCTTGGTGTTGATACTGATTTTTTTTTATGTGCATACATATTTTTTCGTGCGTCGCTGACAAAACACGTTGCGAAACAAAAGTAAACAAAACAGGCAGTGCCTGGGTGTTCTCGCGCTAGAAACTGAGGAAAAAGGCCGATGCCATGTGCTACGTCCGCGGTATTTCGAATGCGCGCTTAGGTTTTCGATCTTTGCCAGAGGAAACTTTCATTTGTAAGATGTAAATTTCAGAGTAAAGGGGACAACACCCAACGTTTTCGTCTTTGACAGGCGTATACGCTCACAGTGCCTTTCGGGACGGGTTATTACAATCCTGGACCCTCCGTCGCTTCGGTTAGCAGCCGCTGACCACATCAGAAACCGTAACGCCGAACAAGAGTGGAAGCTCGCTTGCGTAAGAACAGAAGAAAGAAAAAAGAAACGTTATTAAAAAATACGGATCGCTTTGTCAGCCTTTGGCGCCCAAATTACAGTAGAATCGATGGCGGTGACTCGCAAAACGCGGTGCTCCCGGCCACGCGCGTAGTGGAAAGAAATAATGCAACGAAAGCATGCATGACCGCACAAAGTGAGCGTAGCTTGCGCAGAAGACAACGTTGCTTTGACACACACACACACACACACACACACACACACACACACACACACACACACACACACACACACACACACATATATATATATATATATATATATATATATATATATATATATATATATATATATATATATATATATATATATATTGAATCGCTAGCGCAGATTCGACGAAGAGGAGAACGAGGCTGGACTCTGGCTCGCCAGCGGCGCCATTGACTCTTCGTGGTTCTCAAACCACACCAGCGCCGTGAAATCTAGGAACAGCCCCACGTGAGACAGCTGGCTATCCGCATTCCAACCGTTCGATCGGCTCACCCGCTGATAGTGGCTAAGCCATTAGTCCACGTCATCGCCGGGTTTCCCTGTGAAGGTCTGCGGCTCCCTGTAGGGCGACGTCCTTGCGGATGGCTGCTGGCGGTCGCCGTCCGAGCTCATTTCTTGAGGTGGTGGTGCCAAGCCCGCTAGTCGACGGCTGCGGCGAAGCTCGTATTGTTGCGGTTCCGTCGTTACAGGACGGTGTCTCTCCGGTATCACTTGGTATAGTAGCTAGCTTACCCAGCACATCCACCACAATTGTGACGATGGAACGTGTTTATTTACAAGATGTGCAATGCAGAGGTGTGGCTCAGCAAAAGTCGATGGCGCCGCTTGCGAGCCAGTCCGGCCTCGCTCACCTCTTCGTCGAATCTTCGCTCGCGCGTTTCAATATATATGGACAGAACTCAAACTTTAATGATTTTAACTACCATAAATGCGTCACGAATACCTTTGCCTATAGTCGGTTACAATCTAATAATAAATGTAAGCTCCACCCACAGCCGTCGCTGTCCCACCCAGCATCCAATTTGATTTGCTCATTTGTGTGACGTCAATCACCCACCGTGCATTTCAGGCATAGGTGATTTTCTCACACTGACGCATGTTCAGGTTGCCGGTTTTCCGTCGAAAACGTAAATTTCCCGGTAAACCAGCAAGAATTTCGACATCAGTGCTCGGGGAAACGTAACATTTTAAGAAGGGACGACGAACTCTTAATTACTAATATGCGTAGTATTTACATTAGCAGCCAAAAAGCACTTGCGGATACAACGGAGAAGCGCGACTATCTTGCACATGGGAATGGCAGGCGCGCCGCAGTTTTTGGGGTGGAGCTTGTATCTATTCGTATGTTGTAACCGACTAGAGTTATAACTGTAAGTCCAGTATGGCGATTATTTAGCCACAGATATCCTCCTGCTTCCATTAACTGTACGTTTTTTAGACAAAAAAAACGTGAAGATAACCACACTGGTTGTTCGACAGCATTCCCGAAAAAGATATGTCGTGTCTCAATAGTGGCAAACCCGCTACCTCAAATATATTAAGAATTCGTAGGTTCGAGTCACAAGAAGCGGCCCTCTCAGAAAAATGGTTATGTACTTTAATTTATCCGTCATATACTTTACAGGGCAGGAAGTGGCGCTGCTTCTCAATATAGCGGCAGAAAAGAAAGAATGATATGAACACACAACGTCCACATCTTGTTTTGCGTATACGGAAAGTCGGCTTAACGTCGTTCGCCTTTTGGGGATTACGCTGAGCGCGCGACTCTCTACCTAGTTTGCCTAGGTTGCTTCGCTGACTGTCCGAAGGCAGTCAAGAACTTAGCGGCAGCTTGACACAAAAATTCCATAGACAAAGAAAAAGAAAACGAGGTTTGCCATGTATGGAGCATTTTTAAGAGCTGTCAGAAAATTTCGCGTCAATGTGGTGTTATTTGCATAATTGTTGGCTGCATGTCTGAAATTTAGGGGGACTTTAGTCTACATGGCATTTTGTATAGCTGCATGGCTTCTGGTAACACACAATTAAGTACTTCCGGCCGTTCACTTCACGCGCGTTCAACCAGCGCCTGTGTATGCCTGGATATCGGTCTAGCTGAGACGATGTTTACACTCCGTCCCGCTTGACCACTGCTGCCGTCTCGGCTACGTCCCGCCCCCTGTTGGACTCGCGTGCTTCCCCTTTGAGGGATTGAGGGCTGCACCACACTTTTCATGTTGTAGGGCTTTGCGGCTGCAGCCAACCCTGAACCCTTTAGGGATGAGGCAGAGACCCAAAGAGATACGTCTTTGCTGGTAGAAGCCTCGGCCGCAACTGCCAGCTGCCAGCAGCTGACGCGTGACACGAGCGCACACGCGATCGTCGTCGTCTTCTATGCGCTCACAGCCGCCGAGCGCCCCCATACTGCCCCCTCCCCTCGGAAAGAAGTGAGCGAAAAGTACGCGAACTTCACAACGGTAGCCCGTGCAAGTGTCCTGGCTATCCTTGGCCACGGCGGACTGCGCGCGGCGCACACGACCACATGCTGGCGCTGTCCGCCCACAACTCTCTGTGGGACCTCATGGGCTGCCGGACGCGGGAACTGCTGACGCACGCAGCGGAGGCAACTCTGCCGCCGCCCGAAGACGGAGGCGCACCGGACTCGCTCAGGTTGACGACCACGTTCGTCAACATGACCACGGTCGAGAGCATGACGGAATGCCGATGCTCCTGGTGCAGCACCGGTCCTAGCGAATCATAAGCCGTTGTCGTCGTATGTCGTTGCCGTTGTTGCCCACCAGACCATTCATGTGCGGGTGGCGGCCACTCCTCCAGGTAGGAGTCATTGAACGCAGGTGACCTCGGCAGCCACGCAAGCGTGACGTCCCCAACGAAGCTCCGACTGCATATGCCTCCGGCTCTCACGTCTCCCTCGCAGATGTTGCGCTGCAGGTCAGACACACTGGTGCAGTTGCTCACGTGGGCGGCAGGTTCCTCCTCAAACGGGTCCACCTGTCCTGCCACCCTCTCCAGGGATTCCTGCAGCTGCGTCACCTCTTCCAGCCTGGATTGTTTATCCGCTTGCTGCTGTCTCGCCTTAAGCCCCTCCATGAGCCGCTTGTTCTCGATCTCAGCCGAGGCCAGTACCTGGTTCAGCTTTGCAAGCTCTTCCTGCATGGTCTCTAGTTCAGCCTCACTCCTCTTCAGGCGGTGCTTGAGGATTGTCTCAGTGTCCGACGCCAGACTGAGCTGCTTCTCCAGCTCGGAGACCTTTGCCAACAAAGTCCTCTGGTCCTCCTGGAGCCCCTGGATCTGCTCCTGGTTCTTCTTGCACTTTGCCTCCTTCTGGTTCAGTTTCACAATTAATGTCTGCGCTTGACTGGCCTCTCGGTCGCGGTCCTGTTGGGCCTGGGCGAGCTGCGCACGGAGAACAGCCGCTTGCATCCGTAGCTCGTCCATCTGGGAGTCCTGGAGTGCGCGTTGCCGCTGGAGCTCTTCTTCATGGCTGCGCCGCATGATTGCCAGTTGAGTGTCCCGCTCCAGCAATTGCTCCTCGAACTTGGCACACTGCTGCTGCTGATCCTTGAGGCGCTACTGAGCATCTACAAGCAGCCTCTCCATGCGACTGTACTCCAGCGAGTCCTCGGCCACCTTTCGGTCCATGTTGAAGATCTGAGCTTCAAGGGTCTGGAGTTTGTGACTCCAGGATGTCTTGGCCTCGAAGAAATGTTGCCGCGACTCGTCCAGCTGCTGTTCGAGCTGTTTCTCCAGAGTACGGACCTTGTCCCTCAGGCCAGAAATGTGGCAGTCCTTTTCATTAATCATGGTGGTGGCCTTGGCTTTGTAGACGTCGTGCTCCTCCTTGAGACCATCATGTGCATGTGTCAAGTTTGCCAACTCACGTTCCAGCTGGCTGATGCGGGTAGCATGCTGCGATGTGTCCTGCTTGAGACGATCTACCTCAGCTTCAAGGGCAGCCTTGTCCCTCTCAAGGTCACGAGTGCGGACCACCTCGGTGCCGGACTCCGATTCGTCTGGTGTTAGTCTCGTGTCCCTGTGCTTCCGGTTCCTCCTCTCATTTCTCATCTTCTTCCTTTTCTTCACGGCCGCCGCATCGTCGTCATCCCGGGACTTCCTGACCTCTGATTCAATGTCGTCGCAGTCACCGGCCGTGTCCCCAGAAATCGCGTCGTCCAACGCCGCGTTCGTCTCACCGTTCCTGGACGCTGCACCCTCGCTGGCGGACGATGCGTCGCCACCGCGTCGCTGGTCGTCCCGCGGTGCCGGCCCGCCGCACGAGCCCGCACGAGCCTCGACGCCGACCTCGTCAGCGCACGCATCGCCGCCGCCTTCGTCGCCGGCCCCAGGTGCCACCTCGCCGCACGAGCGCGCCACAGCCTCCATGGCCTGCGCGGGCAGCGGGACGCCGAGGCAAGCGCCGAGGTGCTCGAGGGCGATGATGGCACGCCGCGGCTCATCGGGGGTCATTCTCCCGGAAAGGCAGAGGCGCATGAGGGTCTCCACCGGCTGAAGTAGGAGGACCAGATCGTAGACCCCCGTAGGCTGCCATATCCATGAGCGCCCGCTTCAGCGCCCATAGCTCCTCGAAGGCGATATCGCCGTGCAGGGGGCCGAAGTCAGGAGCTGGTGGGATCCGGCGTACGTTGATCGGGCAGAACATGTCGGGGCGCGGTCCTTCCCGTTGGGCGCCAGATGTAGGGCTTTGCGGCTGCAGCCAGCCCTGAACCCTTTAGGGATGAGGCCGAGACCCAAAGAGATACGTCTTTACTGGTACAAGCCTCGGCCGCAACTGGCAGCTGCCAGCAGCTGACGCGTGACACGAGCGCACACGCGATCGTCGTCGTCTTCTACGCGCTCACAGCCACCGAGCGCCCCCATAATGTTTACCCGTTTCGAGTAAAAACAGAATAATCCCGAGATCGGATAACACGTGCTCCGGGTCTTGTTACACATTCTGTGTGTTGATCGCTAACTACTGCTACCACTTACTACACCCCCCCTCCCCCCACAATTCCTGTTTTCTTGTTCTTATTATTAGGCGGGCACCTTTCCTTCTTGGTCAAGTAGAGAGGCGCTGGCTAGCACTCGCCCGAGAACATTGGCTGTCACTTGCATGCCACGGATTTGGTTGTATCGTTTGGTTGTAAGCGTCAAGACTTCGTGCAGAATTGTTACGGTTTACTTGTCTTTCTTTGCAGATCCCGGTGAACTGTGTTGGGAAAGCCATGAATGAAAAGTGTTGCGCAGCGCAAAAAACTCTAATCTGAGTCGAAATACGAGACGGTGAAACAAAGCAAATAATTACCAGCTAGGGTAAGGGAAAGTGTGGTGGGGAAGCGCAATTCGATTTACGTGGGAAGACGAAGTTTGTGTGGCGTCTTCGAAGAACCAGTAAAGCGATCGTAGGACGCTTCCTTGAACAACACAACGTTTGAGTAGTTTTCTGAGGGCAAAATGTGCTATGCACTCCTTCTGAGCCGGTTCAGGCATTCATACATGAATACATCCGTTAGGAGGCTCGTTCGCAGGCACGCAAGGGTAGCACGCCGGAAGATCTCGGATCCGCGCCGCAGAGGGTACATACAAAAGCGTTACTGCTTTTGCCTTTGGAAAGCAGGCGAGAGTTATACTTTTTTTCACGAATTCGAAACTCAAGGCGCATGCTCCAGAACGAATGACACCCAACTTCTCGCTTCCGCCACCGGCTGCACGAAAAAGAAAATTGGGCGAATTTGACTGGAACTGAAGGAATAGAATAATTCTGCAAGGGGGCTGAGATACAGATATTCCGTTTAGCGCCTGTGACGTCCAACAACTCGACCTGCTCATCTTATGATGTGAACGCCCAGAGATAATGTACAGGTAAAGCTTAGCCTACTGGCGAATATTTACGCAACCAAGGGAGCCCAAGCCATGCGTTGAGGGCAGCGTAAATCATATCTCACCACCTTCTTTGGCGACACTCGCCCACTCCCGGCCACGATTCTTTCTTCTCCCTGTTAGATTGGGGGGGATTTCATTTTTTTTTATTCAGCGTGGGTTATGCACGCAGGCCGAAACGTACCCAACGAGAGAAAACAAAATGCCGCCGTTGAAGGAGCGCAGGAATGTAAACAGGGCCCGCTACTCATGCGGTGGCTTTTCACGATGCATGCAGTGACGGGAGTGCTTCAGACGCAGAGGCAGGCCTTCCGCGCGGCTGCACCATCAGGGTTTTCCGTCTTTTTTTTTTCCACGTCGCGGCGTGTTTCCTTATTGTCACCACGCGCTTCGCACACCTCCATTCAGGGAGATAGCGTGCAAGATGCTGCGCGACATTCTGCGTGAAGAGCACGCGTGCGTGCTCGAGGAGCTGATGGATACCGTCGCTGTGTGGGAGGCAGGGTCCATCGCGGGGAATCCTTTGAATTTCACGCGAGTAGTGGTCCTGACAGCGTAAAGGTAGGCACATCTCGCACCCCGTTTCACAAACTCAAAGCGCAAACGACCGTATGTGACTGTTTCGGGGAGAGCACGGCCGGAAAGTAACTTGAAGGAAATATGGGGAGTAAAAAGTGAGCCACAAGCTCGCGGCTGCCAGGTGTTGATCTTAATGGGCTCAAGCCGCTCAAGCATGAGCTGTGGTTGCTTGTTTCGCAGTACGCCTGACGACCAACGAAGCTGCAATGCATGTTCGCTTTTGCATCACCGTTGTCCTTGCCCTGATATCTTTTGTGCACAGTTATGACGCTTTTCTTTCGCTGTTGTTTCGCATTAGTGTATTTCACTTTAGGTAAAGCACCGTCACTGACAAAGAGCCGTGATAAGGTGTACAGCTTGAAAAATGTGGAAGGCTTTGAAGTACCAGAAACTGGCTGTGTAGATATTTTTTTTTCCTCTTTACCCACTTGGGAAGGTGCACCTGTTAGTTTGTATACCACTTACATTTTCCGGAAATGCAGCGGATGTGGGTTGCCCTAATAAAAATAGTTGAATGTTGTCCTGTGCGTTACGTTGTAACATGAATAGAGATTGGGAATTATTCAGAAAGCTTTATCCGACGCTAGACCTATCCTCAAGATAGGTCTAGCGTCTGGTACAGGCTAATTAGTTGTGATGGAAAAGGTATTAGAAGACCTGCTCGACAAATAAAAAAATGTAAATTTCAAGAAAAATTTATCAGTTTTCCTCCTCACAAGGTTTGGACGCCATGCAAATATGCGTCGGACATAATTGCAGTAATTGACCCGGGATTTCGCTATAGATCTCACCATCAACATTTAAATCCTTGGGACAAAACAGATCTCTGCTTATTCCCATAATTTGTAGGAACAAACTACTTTCAAAACAGAGCTTAGGGTCAAGATGAAAACGACAAGACAACTGAGTTTTGTTGAAAGCCCAGTTTGCTTACAAATACTCCTGCATTTCTTGTGGTATTGACTTTGAAAGTTTAATAACTCAGTCCTTTGAAGCAATCTGCGTCTATCATCTAAGTATTTTATTCTAACGTAAAACAACTACACTCCATCAAAAGGAATAGAAACCAACATACCACGAACGCTCACGATTTGCTGTTTAGCTTACCTATTTTTACTTGGAAATGGATTTCGATGAAATTTACTTAGGTTGGGCTCTTTACAGCATTGTGTTGACGTACTGTGTTTTTTAAAGAGCATTATACGTCAATGTTCAACGCGATAGCGCAGCCGCATCGTTTACAAGGGAAAGAAAAGTGTTCCAAGTTAAGGGATAAGACGTACTAATCAACACTACCTTTTATGATACAATCTCAGTAAGTTGCTACTAGTTCAAAAGTTTAGTATTGATATCACTGCAACGCGCGAGTTTGCGAAAATGCCACATTGCCGCGGGCCTTGACGAAGGCAAAGGCACACGTTGGGCTTTTTGAAGGGCTGAACGCGCTTCTTCCTTGACCCTTTCGTTTCCGTTGGTGGCACACTGATACGGCCAGCACTTGTATCTGATTATACTCCCGTTTTCCACAGCACCGCAGTGAGATTCTCTGATTTCAGCTAGCAACTGTTCATGTGGCCCATGATGGCTGTTTCTTGAGGGCAGCCTTTGAATCACTGAATACGATCCACCACTTAGGTGGTTGTTGCTGAAATATAGTTGCAGGTGCTAGTGCTATGAAACGGCATTTCAGAGTCGCCTATTCCAAGTCGGCCTTCTTTGGAAGCCTTGAAAAATCATAATTAACGAGTGGTTGGATAAGGCACTACAAGGCAGTGGACGGTCGTGTATCGCGGGGCGTCACCAAAGCAGCGGGAAATGCAGCGCATTGTCTTTATGTGAGCGAAGTGGTGAGATGCCAACTGCTCTGCGAGTTCAATTCTCTCTCTTCGGCCTCTTCCCCCCCTACCACCCCCCTCCCCTATTTCGCCACCCCAGTACAGGGTAGCTAACCGAATGCTAACATCTGCATAACCTTGCTGCCGTCATCTTTATCTCTTTCTCTCTCTGTGAGTCTGCTTTCGTTAACGGTCTGCTCACTACGTAAGTGCATGCAATCGTAGATTTGGTCAGTGCTGGCGCTGTCGCTTTTCAGTTGCGGTGATTGGGAGATAAAGCCTCATGAAATTTGCCATCACCATGATCATCATAATAATAATCATCATCAGTAGCAGCAGCAGCAGCAGCAGCAGCCTATTTTATATCCACATCAGGACAATGGCACCTCCCAATCCCCTCCAATCAGCCCTATTCTGCGCAATACTGTTCCATTTTATGCCTAAAAATTTCTTAATTTCATCACCCCCTTTGACCTTCATCCGCCATCGACTGCGCTTCCCAACTCTTGGTATCCATTCCGTGGCTGCAGCTGACCATCGGTTATCTTTACTTCGCATTACGTTTCAGTCCCTTATGTCAGCAATGAAAAGTGCACTTACCACTTTGGGGACAACGATAAACTGCCAGTCATGATGTGGGAATCTCGGCCGTATGCACTCTAGCCCATCTTTACTCTTCGGGGCTTTCCACGAGAAGGCTCCCCTGTTAGTAACTGACGTAGACATACGCCCTATTGTGCGGATTCTAGAACCCGGTTGCCAATCGCAAACTCTCTTGGACATTTAACACACATGCACAAATGACTATATGCAGTGCTTTCAGTGGCATTCTCGTACGCCTTCAGTTTGTTACCATGCTAGGTTCGTAGAACCACACTTGCTTTCACGAATCAATTTACTTGTTGATGCTGACTGGTCGTCTACGCGCTTGCCTGTGAGAAGCCATTCGCGCTTAACAAAGGTACGTTCATTCTTTCGAACTCGAAGCGTTTCTTGGCTCATATCAGTCGATTTCAAATTCAGGTCTTGAATTGTTTCTGCCCTAAATGATGTAAGTGTTTGATGTTCGGATTTAGCGTCCGACCGTGGGGCTGATATTCTAACAATCACGCCGTCTTCGCACACGCATGTCAATGCCATCCAGCTGTTTGGAGCGCTTAGCGCATACGTCGCCCCCCCCCCCTTCTACATGGCACGTACGTGCGTGCCACTTCCCAGTAGGCAACAGTCTTTTGGCTCCCTTTCGCGTGCGTCATGATACATTTAGCAACAAGTTGTTGACAAAAAAGATAGCGTGCCAGTTTCTGACATTCAGTGATGGCTGCTCCTGATCAAAGGTGCTGCGATGGATGGCACTTTCTTCTGAACTGGTCCACATTCCCAGAGCTTTTCGCGTAGGCGCTAGCGTAGCGCAGAGGCTGTACGACATTGTACCGCATTAGCGATTAGCACAGGTCGTAAACTTTTCAATATTGCCAGAGTACACGAGTGTGAATTGTCATGCTGTGGCTGAAAACTCGTAAAATAACGATCATATCTGCTATAGAGGATTCGAAAAAGCGGTACCGTAGTAGTAATGCCTATGGTGTGATGAGTGGCAATCTACCTAGAATGATGCTATCTCCTCACGTACGTAACAAGCCGGTGTACGGATATCTTTTAATATTTAAAAGTGTTATTTGTATTATATACGACAAGCTACTCTCATGCATACGCAGATGGCTTCAGTTTGCCCGATTCCTGTACATCTGCGACAAGCTCTTTTCGTCTAAGAAAGGCGAACCGTATTTAATCTTCTCTCCGTGGAGTTCGGCTTACTATAGCATCGACCCAAACTGTATAAAACTGGGTTCTTTTCAGCTACAGGCTGGCGGTACTTGGGCCCGTTATCAATTCAAATGACAGAAAATGCCACGAGCGCACGAGATGTTGCAGGAAATTAGCAAAGGTAATGAGGCGCAGCATATCGTTGTATTTCAATGGATATCGGGACACTGTAGAATACCTGCACTTGCGCACTTGATGCTGCAATACGAAAGGCACACCGAGAGCATGCGACTAGCTCATTTTCTTTAACTATAGATTGGAAATATTTTGCAATTCAAACGACACATCAGTCCGTAATAATGAGAGAAAATGCGTTCGTGGAACTGCTAACTGACTTTATTATAATAATCCACAGCTCAAACTTTTCTCGAGAAAAGACGCGGCGACACTTGTATCGGCACATGCAGGCGCTTCCAGCGATCCCTCTGGACAGATGCCAGTCACCAGTATGGGCCTCTTTACAAAATTGATCCATCGTGTGCCTTCGATATGCCGCGAGACCTCAACAGACAAGAGGAAACATGCTTGCACCGCATCAGACTAAACGTCGCCTACACTCATTACTTCAAGAACAAAATCAAGCTGTCGGACTCACCGTTGTGCGTTCAATGTAACGTCCTAGAAGACCTAAAACACGTTCTCTGCGAATGCAGGCGATACGCAACAGAAAGACTTTCTCTGAAGGCGGCTTTGCACCTTCAACAGGACTCGTGCTTAGAACTGCAGCACATTCTGGGCCCATGGCAAAACAGCACCTGTGCGTTACGCGCAACGAAAGCGCTGCTGACTTTCTTGCGGGCCACAAGCCTGACCAAAACTTTGTAAACAGTGTAGTCTATGTATGTATGTGTGGTTATCAGTGTATATATCATAATCATCACCCTGGAGCACCTGGAGTAGCATGTCAGGCGAATAGCCAGGCAAACATCTCCAGCTTTTCATTAAAACATTTCTCTCTCTCTCTCCACAGCTCAAACTTCGTGTGCCAGTGAAGCTCAACTTGAATCTATGGACACTTATTTGCACGAATCCTGCCAACCCTATTCATAAAAAGGATATCCACATGACTGAGTCTGCACAGAAAAAGTTCGGCAACATGCCACACTCTGCAACGCTTGAAGGTGAAAGCCTGCTGCAAACTTGGTAACGCATAAAGTTATGCAGTAGAGAACTAGGCTTCTTGCGAGACATACGGTGCCGAAGAATGAGAGACGTGCATCGAACTGCCTTGACGATCTCAGTCGATTGCATCGTTCCTCCCCCTTGAAGCTTTCTGCATCTCACCTGGTGTCGCACGACCTCCGGGATCGGCTACCTTGGACCAAGCGGCCATGACCTGTGATGACGCCATCATGTGACGCCACAAATTTCTACGATCAGTGACGTTATTATGCATCGTATGGCGACGTCACAACATGACGTCATCAGTGACGTAAGTCACGTGTTTTTTTTTTTTACCAATTCATTCGCCTGACGTGTTTCGCTCAAGGGGCCGCTCAACAAAACACTTAAGGCTTTCGCCTTAACAAAGCCGTCAGCTTTATACGCTGCAGATATGGCATATTCTTCGTCGCTAGTCCTAACCTTACTCCTCTGTCAAAGCGTCGCCACACTTTAAGTTGCTTTCTGCACTCTCTAACGTCACGCCTTACTTGCTTAGATGCTTATCCTTCCCGCACTCGTATATCTTACAGACTAAACTTTTATAACTTGAACAGGCACCTACTATCACAGTAATCTTCCCTTAACAATTGACCTTTGCAATTATTTACCCGAAAATGTTCTCGTATTGCCATTCCGTGACTTCTTGTCTCCGACTGATTTGTGACCACGACCTCCTCTATAAACTTCCGACCTGCTCATGCCGCCGCTCCCCGTGTCGCCAGTTTTTTTTAGTTCCCCAAACTGCCACCGCACGCCGCGGCGCCACAACTGACCCCCATCTATGCCCTCATGGCATCGCCAGCTTGCGACTTTGCGGGCTTCGCTATCGGTTGCTGCCTCCGCAGAGTGTGCTTGATCGGCGCGTATAGTAGGCACTCGCCTTTGCGACATTCGGAAGTTATTTCATGACATCAGTGACACGCGATAACCTTGCAGTGACTGCGCAATCAGAAGCAACGTTATAGGCAACGGTAGCAGCTGCAGTACATTCCCCCAGTGGTGATTGTTTCTTTTTTTTTTTTAACTCGTACCAGCTATGTACGCAGAGTTCCCGGTGCATCATTAGGCAACATCCCCGTTTTCTTATGTATACATTTGTACGAGATACTACGAAAGCCGTCATTTCTGAAGAACGGGGTGTCGAGCGCTCTTTCAGCAATGATAGCGACGTATTGCAAAACAAATATATCGCAGACCTAAACTGAGAACGCGTTAAAGTAGCGTCGAAGATGAATATGCAGCAGACAAAATAATACTACATGTTCAGCGAAAGAGTGTTCGCGACAGACAACTCGATACGAGAACATGTAAAAGAGTACTAGGTCAAATATACCGGAGAGCCTACTCATGTCTAGCAGATTTACCAAAGAATAAGAATGGGTGCATTCTTAACCCATGGCTGACAACACCACTGTCACAGAAGGGGAAAGTGTACAATTATTCCACTTTGCCAGTTCTAACCTACATTGAAGAAACTTGGAGAGTGACAATGAAACTATATATAAGTTAAGAACCACGCATGCAATGGAACGAAAAATGACAGGAGCAAAACCATATGGCTAGAGCAGCAAGAGTATTTCAATAGTATTTTAGAGATACTTTTGAGTATCTGTATCTCTGTATCGAGATGGATTTGC
Organism: Rhipicephalus sanguineus; assembly: GCF_013339695.2. Classification (NCBI taxonomy): domain Eukaryota; kingdom Metazoa; phylum Arthropoda; class Arachnida; order Ixodida; family Ixodidae; genus Rhipicephalus; species Rhipicephalus sanguineus. Next base: position 167,911,336 of record NC_051176.1, read on the forward strand.
AAAATGGTATTTGTATCTCAGTAGTGAAGTATACTTTCACGATATGTACGTATCGCGATCATATCGCGATACAATGCAGGACACGGGTATCATATACCGTTACTTTTTTTTTGTCGGAACTGCAACTCAATATGGGTTCAAAAGGGGAAAGGAAGACTTTTTTTTGTCCTAATCCAAGCAAAGGCACGCCGCCGGTCTGTGACACAGTGCGGGCGGCGAAGGGTTCCCCACGCGTGTTTTGTGTTGAGGTTTAACCGATGCTGTATAAATTACAGCCTATTTGAGTATAGCTGCTGTTCTAAAGTGCAATTAACGCACCAACATTTTCAGCAAAACAGATCTGATGTCTAGAATAAATGTACACTCTAGTATTTGCATTCTTGTATCTGAGTTCCTGTAACTGTATCCAGGTATACTTTTTTTTCGTCTTTTTGCGAAAGCATTTCGGAAATATCCCGTTATGTCAAAAACACATGTATCTCAGAACCTGTGCTTGAGGCTCCCAGCACATGTATTTCGATATGCGTATTTAGGAATACTTTTCTGTGTATCTCTGCCCAGCCCTGAGTAAAACTGAAATATAGGAAGACAGGAGAGTAGATAAAAAAATGTGTAACTGATATACTAGTTGATATTCGGGCGACCGCTTGCGTCGAATACAGTGTTTCGTAGTCCTGCAGAAACTCGGCTTTAAGATGAACCCACCATCAGCCCTTGGACGAATTATTTTTGCACATACAGCTATAGAGCTAGAACGATAAGGTAGGGCACCATTGCACGAAATAACGCCAGGAATATAAGGACTGCATTCTGCAGGCCATTCCTTGTATATTATGTTTGATTTTTTTGTTGCCTACACGTTCCCGCTGCTCGCACGTAGAGGGATACATAATGGAAAGGCCTTTGCGCGCTTAGATTTTGGGTCAGGTGGTCGACATTATTCAGGAGCCCTCCACGTACGGTGCTTCGCATAGCCAGAGTGTTGCTTTGCGACGGTAAAACTCTGTGAATCAGTCAGTCTAGACGCTAGAAACTCGAAAAAAGACTACAATTACGCGCTCACTAGTGCGCCAGCAACCCAAGACCAGCGTGCGCTCAATGTAAACGAAGCCGCCGCATCGTCTGCTTTGGGGGTAAGTGCTGGCGGCACCTGGCGGCACTTTCGGTCCCTATCCGCAAGCTTTCAGGACCGCGCGCCGCCGTAGGGGGAGCGCCGATGAGCAGGTCGTAAGTTTATAGAGGAGGTCGTGTGTGTGACACACCCACTCCTTGGGCTGCAGTATATAAGTAAATAAATAGATTTGCTCTCTTTGACTGGCTGTACAGCCTTGACGAAACTTGTTGCAATGGCCGTGCTATTGAAAAACGCCACACCGAGTAAAGCAGTGCACATTATGATTTACAACACCCATTAGAAAGCTAAAAGCACTTTAAGGCCAGGACGAGACCAGTGCACATTGAAAGGGATGGCGCTTCAGTGTAGCCCAATGAGTCTAAAGGAGTTATTACGAGCGTGACCAGCAGCTACTCTTCACAGGCGTAAACTTGAACCTAAAGCGTTTTATGGCGATAACATTTATATGGACGCTCCAGCGTATTTTTGCCGCCGCCGCCACCGTCGGCGTCGCCGTCATGATCCGTATAAAGTCCAAATTGATAACATCGCCCCGTGCGTCGTATATTCTATGTGCGACTCAAAGAGTGCTGGCACGGCCGAAGATTGCGCTTCTAGGAGAGATAAAACGCGCCGGCCGACTCCGTCGCGCGAAAAGCATATGGAGGGGTGCCGGTGGGACTGCGTACCTCCGGTAGAAAATACGCACTTTGCCCAGCCGGGCGTGGTCGCTTGCAGAAGCGCGTGCCGTATCTTTGCATGCGGTTAGCCGAAGGTTTATACCTTTGTACGGGTTTTGTTATCATCGCGAATTTTGCGTTGAAGCCATAGACAGCATGAAGTTCGCCCGCTGCAGCTCCCGTGTTTGCTTATGCCAGCGTTTTGTTTGAGTTGCACCAGGTCTCATGCTATAAAGGAGTCAGCCGCTAGCCTTACTTCGTATAGCGTTCCAACTTGTTGCTATCACATTCATTGCTTCGATCTCGCGGCAAAATTGTGATTTTTTGAAGATATTTCTTTAAATATTAGGGCAAGAAATGCATTTACAAACGCTTAAGGTAAGTTTGTGTGTGAGAAAGGGTTAGGCGTGTAGAAACGGTCAGAAAGGAAAAAAAAAAACGGTGAGCACAAACGCATTTGTACTGTTCATTTCCTTCTACTTGCGTCCGTGTTTGCGCGTACACTTTTCCCCGGCATTAAATTCTATCAAGTAGTTTAACTGTCCTTCATTCGAGCTTGTACGTGTCACGATGTCTAGCATATGCTTTGGGATGCATTGTGAGTATTTTCCCTCTGAGACGGTGTTTTGTTCCAGTTCTCATGTGTCATTTTGCGCATCTGTAGAGAATCTTATGTTTGTGATGTATCAAGCTGTGTTTCTTTGTCGCGATGCTTCGTGCTTTGGGGATCTAATATAGCGTAATTTCGTTCTGTTTTTGGTTTATCTTTGTCGCGAAATTTGTTTTGTAGCATGTGCGTATTTCTCACGTGAGAAGGACGCCATGATGACAGAGAAATTTGAAGAAAATTACTACGTAACTGCCATTGCGGTAAGACGATCCATTGCTTTCTTTAAAGTACACGCTTTCAAAAGTATTTATCTGCTCTTCATTACGGCACGGCTTTTGACTGAATGTATAACTGTAGGCCGTAAAAAAAGGCCTAAATAATAATAACTGTTATCATTGCTCTAATTATTGAGTGCTTAACTGTCGCGACGAAGATCCTGGACGATATAGCGAGAGCATTGTCTGGTCCTAAAAAGTGAACAATGGCGATGCAGTATTAAGCAACACTATATGGTTCCTCGCACGCATATCTCACGCGCTGTCTTCAGCCGTATTTTCATTTATTTATCTATCTCACTTGCTCTCGCCTGCGTTCGCAAGCTGGGTGTATGCAGTAATCGTTGGCGTGATTCGTTTCTTAGCTGAAGCATTGTTTATTCATTTATTTGATGCTTTGGGCGACAAGATGTATGTATGACTACACAATATGGAATGTCACGAAGCCGACAGATATTTTCTAGAAGTGTGTCTTCAGTATAGCACTTTGTGCTGCTCTGCTGTTTCGAGGCAAAGTGTGATAGCAAGGCTTTTCGGCTGAGTCCGTACAGCATGCGGCGCAACGTGCCCTTTGTAGTTGCTGCTTCCACAGGTTCAAGTCAAAGTAGAAACGGCGAGAAATGCTTTCAACACCACCGTTCGCGAAAACGATATTGCAGGATAGCGACAGTCTGAAACTTTGTGCCCTTGTTTTCCTGAGTTCTTTACGTGCTGCGCTATGGATTCGGGTGTGTTAAAAAATGAATAAAAAACGCATGCTCCTTGACGGAGGGGGGGGGGGGGGGTCTCTGCGCCTGGTTTTATCCACGCGGCACATAAAAGCGGTGTTGGTTATTATATTCAACGAGGACCTCAATTGGGCGATTCTCTTTTTCCTATTTCATAGAGAGATAACAAACACTGAAGGCCCACTGTTATACAAAATAGTCAAGATTGGCAAATTCTTGTTGTAACTTTAGGTGTTGTAACTTTAGGGAATGGTGGTTGCTAGTCTTTGCAACGTGTAAAAACGAGCTCAGTGTAACGGATTGGTTCAACCTGTAATAAGAAACAGCTACACCCGGTAAGCCGAAAAAAAGAAATATTACGATACAAGAGACGAAGCATGTAACGCCACTAATGAAAGAAGTAACAATCATAATAATCATTAAAGAAGAAGGTAAGATGTACAAGCACGGATACACGGATCGACAGAAAGTGCGCACTGCGGCGGAAAAGAAAGCAGACACAAAAGCTCAGAAACTAAAGGTAGCATGTGCAGTAGAGTTACTGTATATGCCATCTTTAGGTAGCATGTGCAGCAACTCTACAGGCGAAGTTGTGGTAGCGCCACCTGTCAGCCCGGCACACGCGGGGGTCTACGCGAAAGATAACTGTTCGGCCGTTTCATTTCTTCTTTATGTAAGTTAATCGAACGCTGACTTACGTGTGCGCTTCCGTGCCGGGCCTCAACCACAAGACGCGTTTCCTCCTTCTTGTGCCTGTATAACACAGCGCATTAATCGTATTTTGGCGCGCGTATACACTCTCGACAATGTAGATAAAGAAATAATGACTTCTGTATGAGCGATGTACTAGTGTGAAGTACTGCGATGAATGCAGTGAAGTAATTACATATCCTCTCTACTGGTTTCTGTAGCTTTCTCCGCACGCTTTGAACAACGTATGGCCCACCGCCATCGCTCCTCTTTTGAGTAAGGAGCTCACGAAGTGAGGCGCTGTGTGCGGCCAATTCTAATCGGCTTGGCTCGACACCACCCTCCGAACAAAGGCAGCTTCCTGTAGTTCTCCGAGCCATTACGCGGCTTCGTCTTTCTTCGACCAAAGGCCGTTGGAGTTGTCCTTTGCCGTTAAGCGACCGTGGTCTCGTCGCTAAGCGATCGGAAACAGATTCACAGGGACGTGGAGCAGTTGTACTGGGTCGGTGGGCTCAAGTGCTCCCGCGGGTCACTTTGGGGCGACCAGCCGAGATCCGCAAACCGAACAGCCGCAAATCCATTCTGAGCCCCACGGCGGGCTATGGGGCACGGCGTATAGAGCGCCAGCCTGGAAACAAATGAGCCACGGCGAGCTGGCCCGGGAGCCCTACACGTGAGAGGAAGGGGGTGGCTGGCTGCGCCTGTCTCAGCACGTTGGCCTGACGACTGCTTAAAGGCGCGAGCAGTGCACGCCAGCGGAGCGGCAGACAAACATTTCCGCCTTACTCGGGAAAGGCAGTGACGAATGCCATTCGTGCCGAAGAAGCTTACGAAAAAGAAAAAAAAAAACGATAATGCAGGCATGTGTCAGCGGGAGGTTGCACCGACGTGGCCATCAAGATCTTCCGATCATAATATTCAACGTTATCGAAAAGCGCCAATGGCATCCACGATTTTGTGGTTACTGCGGTTACGTTAATGGATCCGTACTTATCATCGACAAGGGAACATAACTGGAGTCCTCTAAATTTTGCTTCGTTTTAGCGATAAAAAGGGTTTCAAACAAGGCAGTGCAGTTATATTCTAAATTTTACGCTTTATTTGTCTATAGGTAATGCCCTAATGTAAGGCTGTTTATATTTAGTTACGCAGAAAGAAAACCGTCCTTGTCATTTTGCTTTGTTACAGCCTCAGATCTTGCTCCATTCTCCATAGTGGTTGGTGTTACTATGATCCGTATTTTACTTGCTGTCTGAAATGCAGACAAATCCCGTAAAGTGATTTCCTTCTCGCAGTTTCCTTCATTACCGTCTGAGGGAATGACGTGGTGTGGATCTGACCTACCTATTCCGTCCCAAATATGAACCAGTTTCAACTTGTTTAGTTTTCGATCACTTTACAAGTTTCCCCCGAGCCTAGCACACGTGCATGAGTATCTACGTCATTCCTAACTGAAACTTTGACGCCCTTTTAAAGCCCGCTGTCACATTCAGCCAGTGTGGATTTTGTTTCTGGTTTTGCATTAGCTGGCTATTTGTGCCGCCTTTCCTACGCCTTCGTCCATCAGTTTTAGTTGTTGCAAGTGAACTGGTCGAAACGAACCATAACCAACTGCTACCTGCCCTCGAATAAAAGGAAAGTATGCCATCTAGCCGCGACACCCGACTTTGAAGGATGCCTGGCGTAGATGTCTCGGCACTGTACTCGAACACGCTCGCCCGTAGCATTGAGCGTGGTGCGCTCAGATGCGCGCGCGCCCCAAGCGCCGTGCGCGAACGCCAGCTTCTACCGGGGCGCCTTATTTCCCGCCACGGGGCGCTCGAGGGTGCTGAGCAACTCGCGCGGCGGTGGATCGATGCCGGACGCATCTGGGAGGCAGGCGGCTCCGTGACGGCCAGTCCGCCTGTCGACGCTCGCCGAGGCGCCCGCAGCCTGCGCCCGCCGCCCTGGTCGGCGCTCCTGGGCCTCCCTCAGCCGGCGCCGGGACATCCCGGCGCTCGTCCGCGCGCGGGGGCTCTCTTCAGGCCGGCCCCACTCTCGCCATGTGACTTCAGTCGGCCCTCGCTGGTAACAACTCGTCCCGTCTCACGCTCTCCTCCGCAGTGACACGCGGGCTTGACAGCGCGTCTAGGCTCAGCCTTTGTCTGACACTTGTTCTTTCTTTGGCCTGCGTGAAGCTGCTGCCTAGGTGCAACTCACACGATTTCTCGTTGACCTTCGTCCGAGGAACACGCTGTTGCATCGAGGCAGAAGTGAGAGCTGAAATCAACTTGCTTAGAGCGGCTGCTTTGGGCCTCTTCGGTGTAGTTTAGCGCAGACGACGCAGGGAATCAAGAGATTTCGCGTTCACGTGGAGCGAACACTTTTGATCTCTGCCCAAGTCGAGTAAAAAGTTCGTGTATGACGCGCGCAGGCCTCTCGTATATATATTTTGCATGCGACTGCGAAGTTGATGTAGGTCGTCTCTAAGATAGTATTTTGCATGCAGGAGTGATGTTAGTTTTCACGTTCTCAAAGAAAGTATCTCTCAAATCATTACCCGGCAACGAAGCGTAACCTCGCGTGAAAGAATAATTTTTACTGAAGCCCCAGCGTAGGAAATTTCGTGTCGCGAACATAGTGACGTCAAACGTACACGGTACTTGCTTGGAATGTGTGTAGGCTTCCTCTGTATACTGTTACTCCCACTATTGCTGTTCACGCATATGCATCGCAGAAAGTTCACCAAAGAACTTTTCGCTGCTTCCGTGCCGTACAAAAAGCAACTATAGTAGATATAACGTTTTGGGCTTTGAGTGAAATATTATTACAGTGGGGCGGGCACTCCTTTGGACAGCGGTGCCAAGTGCCGTTGCGCGCACACTGACCCTGCCGTCGATAAGTTTCGACCCGGAGCTCCCGTCGCAACCATTGGAGAAGCTTGACTCTCAAAGTGGAATAAACTCACTGTGGGATTCTTCCACTTTGAAGTACGACGCAGTTCTATCTCGTTGCCAAAAAGGCTGCGACGGCTGTTTTGCGTCGCCCACGAACTCTAGACCAAGTGTTTCGTGACCGTAATGGAAAGCTGCCCGCCTCTCGAGTAGAGAGTGTTTGAGATCACACTGTGACACCCTGTAAATGCACTGTGCTGTTAGAATTTAGATAAAAGCTATTTTGTACAAAGCTGTAGTCGGAGAGCGTACTTATCTCTTTTTACTGACTGTTAGACGGCAAAGTATTTTTCCTTCTGACTAAAATTACCGTGTAATCGCTGCCTGTTTAACCGCTGCCTTATCTTAGTCGTGTTATCATTTTTGACGCACTTAAACGGAGTCACGTTTTATCGTTGTTATTTAGAATTGCCTTTATTTCAGAGGTAGGTAAGTGTGTCCCTAGAGAACAACTAGATTTCATATCGATTATTTTTGTAGCTGGACGAGCGAGTCGCTCGTAATATTCGCCCAATTTTTACTGCGTACGTTAAGTATATCAAGCACTGATGCTAACTCAGCACTGTTCACTGAATCATGAAACTTAAGTTCAAAGAGGTTAAAGCAAAGTGAACGATCGATTGTTGCTGCAAGGCGAACTTGCATTTATACATTGAACGTTGGAGCTGAAGTCGCTTTGGCGCGGGATCCAACATTCAGGCAGCAACTCTGGTAACGGAGCATTACTGTCCTATTTGCAAAACTTTATGCATCCACTTAATTAATTCTGAGTTCTGCATTGAATGAACTGCTGCGAAAATATCAAAAAGAGTGAGACAGCGTGACTCAGGAGCGGCAGTAAATATATATTGGTTGACGTCTCATATATGCATCCAAAGTGACTTTCAATGCGCACAGTTTTATCAGCAATCTAATACTAACAAACGACCGTGAGGATAACCTCCCAACGAAAGACCATATTTTTGCTGAGCCCGACGCTTTTTACCATTCAGCGATAAAGCTTACCGTTCGTGAAGCTCGATAATTTACAGTTTTGTTTTGATAGGCTTGAGTCACGAAAAGCCACAGATACTCGCCTCGCAGGTTTATTGATAACCGTAACCGATATATCGTAACAGTGTGTGAGAAGTAGTTCAAAAATTTAGGCGCCCTACGACTGGATACCTAACTCCTGTACGCTAGTTTCAAACAAAGTTGTTCAGTGCATTGTCTTGTTTGGATCAGGGGCTCTTACAATAATATTCGGCATTGCACGAAGTTGATACCTAAAGGTAACGGCCTAATTACCAGCGCGCTCCGCGTAACGGTGTATAGCTGTGTGAGAACAGTTTAAAAAAGCACGTTTCAACTCCTAAATTATTGAGAAAGAACTTACTGATCAACTTACCAAGCTTTAGAATAATATAGCACTGGTTACGAGTTTTTTTTTTTTTTCATTTAGCTTGTTCATGCAATTGGGAGCTTATATTATACAATAACTGCCTTGCGAGCATGTGCAGGGCTGTTTAACACATCTTCCTGCGCGCCTTCGTAAATCTGTAGAATTCATACCGCATAATTACTCCCTTCAATGTCATAGTGCGCACACGGGGTTAGCAGTTGTACGATATTCTAGAAGCCAGGGCGCGTAGCATATAGCCTCAGTTCATCGTTTGAGTGCGCAGACGGCATTTTAGTTGTCCAAAAGGCGGAACTTAACTACCGCCATTGATGGGCCGTGGGCGACCATAGGACGAGTGGGTGTCGACAGTCATTGGAGGCGCGCTGGCTAGTAGCTGAAGGAGCCCCACCCGCGCAACTGAATCATTCCAAAGGACCAAACATCGAAGTTCATAGGGGACCATTGGTCGCAGGCCAAGCTGGCCTATAAATCTTGAGGCATCAACAATCCTCAGTAGAATCAAAGTACGCAAAGGCTTCGAGAGGCCTAGCGATAGCGTACAGGCGATTCCAGAGGAACGCCAAGCGCAACTATCAAGCGGAGTTCTCCAGTACGGTCGCTTAAGAGCTCGTCATTGAGGACAGCGCGTCGTATTTCAAAGTAATCGGTTCCGTGTAGCATCGGCGAGCGTCTATCACACGCTGACTTTGCCGGTTCAGTGAACGCGTGGACAAACGTTATCCGAGTGCTCTGACAGGTGTCGGGGACTTGCTGTTCATGTGGTGCGCGAACTGAGAACATTACAATGGCAGAGTCAAAATCTCGCGGCCGAGAAACATGCGCGTCGAAGCGCCACAGTGGCCGGCCTCTGTTCCTGATCTCGTCGCCGTCGAAGAGCTCGAGCAGCGGCGGCCTCTGCCACCCGATGCTCATCAAGGTGCAGCTCAACGACGACCAGCGCCGAAGCTGCAGCGTCGACATCCCCAGCTCCCGCACGGTCGTCCCTTGGACACGGTGAGTATGCCACTCCTTAGACCCAGAGACAGCAGCTGCAGAGAGGAGACATCTTTGAACAAGCCGACGCCGACCGCGCTTCATGACCTACACTATGAGGAATGAAATTCTTTCACTCACTAATCTTGTCACGAAGTCGCCGTCGGCTAGTGCTGCTTTGCATCGACAAAACCGCAGCTCGCAGCGTCGTGTAAATTACTTCTTGTCATACATTTCGTAAAGTTACATCTGTCCGCAGATTTTGACATTTGCTCGAGGTTGTGATATGTCTTGTACCGCACTTACCAATACTAAAGAGCAATAGCATGAGTTTGCCGTCTTATCCCTGAAATGAAACATTAATCTAAAGGTAACCTTTCAGTGATTCGTCGCATAATGACAGCCATTTTCTCCACTAGGGCTCTTGTGAGGTCAGAGTAGAAAAAGGACGTGACAGGGAAATTCTGACTTGCGTCTTTAGTTAAAATTAACCCTCTCAAGCTAAGCCACTTCTGCAGGCCGTCAAGTTTATCTATTGCAAATGCATGCCGGACTTCTCGAGTGCTTCGCGAAACAGCCATTGTTTCAGGCTACTTGCGTATTTTTTTCACAAACACATGCATTTTTTCCAAGCCAAGACATATGATAACCCGGCTTGCATTGCATGAAGGATGAAACATGGTGCACTTGTCCTGCAATGCTCCATGTTTGTATGCAAATAAAGGACATCCCATTACGTTCAGAGATAAAGTCTGTCAGATCGAATGGCTTATAATGGTCTTACCTGATGCTAGAACATGAGGTTTGATAGTTTCTGCTCTGATTCTGAGGTCGTCTAACTGCCCGGCTGGTTCGGACAACACATTCCTGTATTTATGCGGCATATTTCTTCTTTCTGGCCCTTCGTTTTTTTTTAGTCCTCCGGGCCCGTTTCGCCCAGCGATGGTGCTGAAGTTGTGTACAGCGCACTTCCTACCTCTATGGGTTTGCTTGTTCCAATCGCTAGTTAAAACGCAATGAGCCCGCGTGAGACATACGCGTAATGCGATATACACGTAGCTTCGAATAACGCTGTGGGCATGGGGGCTGTGAAATCGCAACCTATATTTCGCGCATTATTAGGAAATACAATGCTACTCCGCGATTTGCATGCGTGGAGGGCGACCTGATGGGAATGAAAAGAAAAAGCATTGCGCGTTTATGCGCATGCACATCAATTGTCGGCGTATGGTTTCCTATGTCTCGCGACATGTTCCGCCATACAGTGTGGGAGATTTTGCAGGACGTTACTTTAGTTTTATTAAGTGTCGATGCTAAGAGTTATTTTTTTTGGCAATGTAAACACTACTAAGCCCCGGAATAGGAGCTAAAGATATCTTAGAAAACAATGACAATGGAAAATGTGTGAAATTCGAAAGAAAATATCGGGCAATGACAAAGAGCGCGACTGACTATTTGCTGGTTATCAACCGACGAAATAAATGACCTTTCGCCTATAGAATGGCATATTCACAGGGACTCATCACCTGCTTCTGGCTGTGTCTAATTGGCGCACGAACCAACCAGTTTTGACTAAGCAACCAGGTAGGTCTGCTTTGGTGACGACAGGAGGAATCGCGCTTAATGGGGGCGTAAAGTTTAGCGTACTTCTTATAGAACTAAACCAGGGATTCTGCAGAGTTGCTCAAATTCTAGAACAAAGCGAAAACTCCTAGACAAACACATATTTGAAGCCTCAAACATAAACCATTGGTAAGACAAGTGGAATGCATCGTGATGATATGTCAACCATTTCCTTGCTTTTTCCTGAAAACGTATGAAGACTCGCAGTACAAAGTAAACGAATTCGTGGGGTTTGCAGGATCCTTCTCAGATTGTTAGCCCAGAATTATGAAGCTCCATCCCCGTTGTTTAGCGCGCATTTTCATTAGTTTATTTGTGCCTTTATTTCGTACGCAGCTCGCGTTGAAATTCGTCTTTAGAGCTGAAAGACGCCGAGGTGGTTGGAAGATTTTGCCACCATGATACCGATGTTAATTAAAATCTATATTTCTGGTTTGTTTAGGTGCTAGTGTAAAAAAAAGAGAAAAAAAACATGGTCTCTCTGTCATAGGAATCTGTATAATACGAAAGTGAAACGTGTCCTCGCAGAAGAAGTTGAATGTTTATTATACATTGATATACGAGAGCTTGCACAATCTCATTTAGTGTTTCGCAGCCACAGTACCGCTTCATCTGGACACACCCACGTTGACGCTTGGTGGCACATCTCCACCCCGACGACTAACGTCGATGAACGTGATTAAACCTTTTTGTTAGCTGTAGTAGTTAACATACACTTGGACACAGCATATGGTTATTCCCGCGCAAAGATTGCTTCAACATGCACATAATGAACGCTAACTCGACATGCACTCTTTCAGAGTGTCGTCATTTGAGGAGAGAAACGGCAAAGTGTGCACTCCCTAGTAGTTTTTTTAAAATTAAAATTGAATTGTTTAAAATTTGTGCACAAACAATTAATAATACTAAGGACAAGAAGACCCTACGAATTTATGAAATCTTTATAATGTAGCAGTCTGTGCCAGTGTACTCGAAGCTGTAGCAGTGCACTCGAAGGGGCCCTACGCTGGCGAGGAGGCGTCACACGCTGACACGAAAGGAGAATCGCGTAACTGAATAGTCACCGCATCGAATCACCATGGACGCCGCATTTCACCAACCATAGAGTTTTCTACAATATTGCAGCGAAAGCCACCGCCGCGCTCAGACTACCGAAACGCTCGCAGTCGGTGCTCGTTAGTGTCGCGACGCATTACTCATGGCCTCCGAGAGTTGCTCTGGCAACGCGCCGTTGCTAGTGTTGCTCAGGCTCTACCATTCGCACGAGGAGAGCGTAATCAGAGAAATTGGTGTGACAGCCAGAAGAGCGTCTGTTATCGGACGCTGAGCTTCTTTAGTGAGCTTTAGGGATCCTACATGACCGGGAAGGACGGCCGGTCATGTAGGCTACCTACTGAGCTTGGGCTAAGGTAACCAACGCGCGGAATGTTAAAGAATCAACAGAAAGGTCACACTACGGCCGGGCTAGAAACGCGACGGGAAACGCGACGCGCGTCGTGTCTCCCCTCTAGTTTGGCCGTGATTTCTCACGGTTCGAGCGGGGAACGCGGTGTGACAGCCAGGCGAGCGTCGCAAAGCTAATTTTTAATGTGGACAGGTGCTATGAGCGAGGCTTGGGCTAAAGTCACCACCTTGCGGTGTAAGGCGTTGACAAAATTACACTTCCTTTGGAAACGCGCCGAATAGGACGGCCGTAGCAAAGGGGCAACGGCGCGTTGTCCGAGCTAATCGCGGAGGCCATGCATTACTTCACTCTACCGCTCTCAGACGACGACACCACCCGGTGAACCAAGAGCACTGTCAGGAGAAAGTGTGAGATAAAAAGCGCGTTCGTGAAGTTTCCAACATGTGTGACGGTGGTGCAGACCGGCAATAAAGAAGAAAAAAGACCGTGGTGCAGTGGTTAGGGCGTCCGTCTCCTATCGTCGCGGACCGAGTGGCCGTGGGTTGGACTCCCGTTCACGAAACCTATTTTCATTGCCATCTGATCGTGCGCATTTTTCATACGCATTTCCGTGACGGAGGTAAGTCATGAAAGTCTTGGCGGACCCCGGCATGAATAACTTTCGTGTTAAAATGTATTCTGTTCAAAGGAGACTTACTGGCCGCACGATGTGTTGCCCTTAATCATAAAATACTGTCTCCCGAAGTTTTATCGAAGTTTCAATCTGTACTAGATGCTACCATTCTGAGATCACTTCTCTTGGTGGGCGCACTCATTGTTTTTTTTTTCATATTATTGGAGTCCTGATTAACTAGAAAACAACGATAATCCTGAAACATAAGCGCGTAAAAAGACGGTGATTTCTCTAGAACATGTGTTAAGGAGAACGACCTTTTCATTTACGGAGCGTCTTCTCTATTCAGGATATAGTAATTTAGCTTGTTCAGGGGGAGTGACAGAAGGAACCCTTCTTTAAGCACGAAACCAAGAACACTCGCAGTGATCGCGCGTGATTCTGGACCATAGTCCCGACCGACGTCATGCCGAGTAACAGTAAAGATTGAACTGAGCTTGCTGAAGCTTCTAAACATGTGCAAAAGGAGATGCATAGTGCAAGTGAGGAATAATGTAAGAATTGTAAGCCAAGCGATAGGCGTCGCTGGAGAGTATATGATAGCCCGGGTTTCTTGCCTTAGAATTTCAGGAAAGGCACTGTCTTGCTGAATCGAGGCGGATTTTACGACTCTCATCTTTCTTAAGTGCTCTTTGCCATTGGCCAGCCGCCTTTGCTAATAATATGCCCTGCATCATGATTGGTTGAACTTCAAAAAAAAAAAAAAAAAAAAAAAACAAGCCTAGTTAAGTCGCTTCTGTGAAGGTTCGAAGTACTCGCAGGCTTCTTCGTAAACTGTTAGCTCATTGAGGACTTGTTGCTCCTGATGCAGTCAACTTTCAGCTCGTAGCTTTGCCTTGCCCTGCGTACCGAATGCTTCAGTCAAAATGCGACATACGTCGATACCGTTTGACCATTACTAGATAGATGCCCTATATGTGCTCAGGTAAAAAAAGCCGCTTTCTCACTCTGTATCTCCGTCTTTAGGAACCACGATTTCCATAGACGAAATTGTCCGCTGGAGACAATTAGATTATATTTATTACCTCCGCGTTCGAAGCTTGGCGCTACTTTCAAATTTCGGTGAACATTAAATCCTCCATAATTAGGAATGGGGGCGTTATCTGAAGGTATCTAATGTCACACTTGCACGAAGGGCCGAGACCACGTGTGAGTACGATCTGAGAGGTTGAATTTTGCAATGTCAAGTTATATTTCCGACGCGTTAAGGCGATTGCGAAATCCTGGTCTTCGTTTTTTCATCTCTCTCTCTCTCTCTCTCTGCGCATTACTGCGGTACCAACTTGCAGCGACACGGGAATGTCGAACTTGGTTGTATCGGCTAATTTTCGAGAGAACGTGCTCCCGAAAAGACGGCATTTTCGGACACTAGTTCGCGCGGTCGCAAGCGGCCAAAATTCATATTAATTAAGGATACTTCCTATTCGAAGATCGTCTCCGTTAATAATAGACTTCCAAACCTATGGGTGATTGACACATACTCTTTCAAGAGTTACAGCTTATGAACATTTCGGGAATATATGCCCATAGTTTTTTTATTTATTTATTTTTTCACTTTCATCACTTATTACACCATATTGCAACTCCCAAAGCCAAAACCAAGTTGGCTATAGTACGAACAGCAGCAATAATGTTATTATTCTAATCCCGCCAGACAATAAAAACATGGCGAAGGGCGTTTGTGCAGGTGCATTTTACTATGTAGGCGGACAAAAGGACGAAGGTGATGGGTCTTGCTCCTAAAATATTGATATAGGATTCTTCTCTCGGCCTGCCTTCATTGGTTAACCGAGAAGAAGAAAGCAAATATCTCGACACGCAAAGCGGATTGGTGAACGGAAAGTGAGAAAGTGATTCCGCCGCATATTTAGATAAATAAACACTGCTGTTGCGCCAGACGTCCTGTTTTGATAATGCATAAAGGCTGAGCCGTTCAAAAAGGGATGTGTGTTCCGGCCACCGCGTTGCTCTCACTCGCGCCGCGATGGCGACGACTCGCTTTCCAGCATGTTCCCCTCGCTCCTCGTCCTCCTCTCCTTAATACCCCCCTCCCTCTTCCCCGGAACTCTCATACCGCCACACACACAACCTTCCTAAGCCTGTAAACCTTTCTTCAGGTTAGAACGCGACATAGACGGCAGACAAATTGGCTTTGAGGACAAAAATTGCATCCGTTTCGGGGAGGATAACTCCATTTGTGAGCATCGAAAGAGTTATTGCATTTTTTTAGGGGTACAAAAGCGGCGGTTAGCCTTAGCTCTAGAATCGTGCTTTCAGGCTGATTCGAGCCCTTTTGTATACGGCACTCTTTGAAATATATTGTATTGGCTGCTTTGAAGGTACGGCGATGCGGATGCGCGAGTAACGTACTATTTGTTGCTTATGCTGTACCATTGTGATGATGGCCGCATGAATGCAAAAGGCATGTCATCATGACCGTTATCGAAACGAAATATAGCAATGAGCTATCTCGACGCGTCAGGATTCGCTGAATAAATGCATCGACCTTATGTTAGCTTGCGATCGCCAATACATTCACTGGAAACCTGAAACGAAAAACGCAGAGGAAACGCCTGTTCCGCCTCGTTCCCATTAGGTGCACCAGCTATGACCCGCTTTTGATATTGTTGTTTTTTGCGTTATCAATAGCGACTTACGCGAATATTTTACTGCGCCATAACTTCTTGAATATATTTCAAGTTGAAAGTACCTAGTGCTCGTATTTTGTGTGCCCACACACAGAGGAAACCGAGTTCTTTTTCCCGCACAAGATTGCAGCATATATTGTCTTTCAGCATCCTGTTTCTTTTTTTTTACGGCCGTCGGACGTTCCTTCACCATTAAATAAATTGTTACACACACATATATATAAGGCTCGCACGCAACTGTAGGGGAGTTATGTACTGCCTTATTTGGAACTCCGGCAATATAAGATCGGGCGTAACTGAACTAAACATTAAGAACTCGTAAAGAAACATTAATCGTCTAACGTAGTTATCAATGCTGCAAATCACAAATTTATGCGACTTGTATAGGCAGAAGAACAGGCAAGGCACTTGACATTCGTATGATATTTAGAGCATAATCTAGACAAACATCATTCATAAATCTAACAGCGAGGCTGTTTAAAGCCGAGGTGAATCCCGGGGGATCCGTCGTCCACACTTTCTAGCCCAGCTGCGAAAGCGAAGCCTGACGAGAGGGAGAGGATCTGTAAAGCTAAGTGGATGAGAGGGAAGCCTAGTGCAGCGAGTTGAGCCTGGTTCTCCAGTGGTTATTTTATAACGGATTTTTTATTGACTGGGTTTCATAATGCGCGACACAATTATTAATTGTGAATGTCTCCTGAGGTGGCTGCGTTTGTCGAAAAGGCGCGCGATGGCGGAGCTCGCATTGGCGAACCTTGTTTTCGGCTCTACCCGCGCGCCTGCCGCTGCGATTCAAAATGACGCGGACGGAGGAGCTTCCCTGGCATAAGGACTCATGGGGGCGCCTTCGCAGCGCGTATAATTGAAATCACGACTCGAGCGGCGCAGTGACAGACAGGAAAAAAAAAAAAAGAAAGGTGGGCCAAGAAACTCGCGCTCTTATCCGTTATTCCTCTCTGAACATTTATCACTCGCTTAAAGAATACTCTTGTTTCAGCATTTTTTTCAGACGGCCACGGCGCGAACAAAATAACGTCGTTGCCAGTTTAGTTAGGTCATGCACGAGCGATAACTTCCGTAACTGGTGACAGAACGGCACTAATTGGAACGATGCGTTGCCGCCATGCGTGGCATCCAATGCGTCATAATTTCCTGGTGTCCGCGCGCTACCAAATGTGATGCTACAAGAGAGGAAAATAGAGCGGAGGGGGGTGAGGTAGTTGTTTATGGAAATAGAGTGAATTCTGCCGGTGTATATGTAGGCCATCATACATGACACTCTGCAGAGGGAAGGGGACTGGGGAAAGAACGGTGATCACGAGTGCAGGAAAGGAAGGTAAGAAAATCGAGGGGATAATATCTTTCCCTGTACTATCAATTCGGCTGGCACGTGCACTGAAAAAGTCACTACTAGTGAACATTCATCTTCGAGTCTGTTCAAAATGACGGCCTGTTTATCACACTTCTTACCTCCCCGTTTTCTTATCTATTTTCCACTTCCCTGTGTCCCTTTTTTTACGAGAAGATCTTAAAGAAGGGAGTAATTACATAAAAATGAGTAAATGGGAACGAATCATAATGATAAAGAATAAAAAACAAAGATCCCGCATGTTCAGTTTTGTTTTACCTGCATAAAAAACGCGATGCTTTATTCTGTAAGTGCACGCAGCTATATATATATATATATATATATATATATATATATATATATATATATATATAATATATATATATTATATATATATATATATATATATATATATACTATATATATATATATATATATGTCGTGACTGTCGTAACGCACTGTACCTGCTCCTCTTTTACAAGAGCGCTTAACCGACCCTCGGGCTAGCCAAAAGTGGTAAAGTGGGCATGTTGGTGTGTTCGTGTGATTGTGTGTTCGTCTTCAGTGCGCTTTTACCCCTTCTCAAACCTCGGGCTAGGTAAGAAAGGCCATTCCACTCATAGAGCACGAAGCTCTCAACATATCAGCCAAATTTTTGTTATCGACTCCCAACGACACCGGGCGGATTCCCATAGAGAGCGGCCATTGGCCTATAGTTGACATGACGCAGGAAGGATGTTTGGATCAGAGTGCTCCTTCGTGTATACTGTTACTGCCTATATTCAGCGATCCAGCTGGCTATGCGGGCTGTAGGCGAAGAAGAGCGTCTTGAATTTCAGTCACAGTTGATACTGTAATTGAAACGAGTGGGTGCTTTAAAGCTTCCTACCCATTACAAAGGGCATGGCCATAATTCTTCATCGTCATCAGCCACAGCCATAGGTTGGTAAACTCACTCATGAGCTACCTCATTCAGACTCAGATCGGACCGTGAGTCTGAGTGAGTCCGGGTGAGTAATATTTTGGTGAGCTTGAGTCCGAGGGAGCCCGGCTGAGAAAATCTTCAGTGAGTCTGAGTCCGAGTGAGCCCTAAGCGCAAAATATTTATCTTGAGTGAGCCTGAGTGAGCTCCACTTATTTTTAGCGCTGATGACCACGGGCTTGCAGAGGGGTGGATTATATTTCGTTTGGGCACGTCGGCTGGTCGATGATCTAGCGTTTGGTGGCAGCGACACGGTATATGGTCGGCGGCTTACGGTGCAAGTCCCATTTGTGCGTATATGATAAGCCGCTGCAGAAGTTTGTGCCAAGAGATGAGAATGGTCGTTGGAAAATGCTTTATGATTAGACGACAACGCCAACCCCTCCTTCTGTTGTGAAGTCAAATCGGTACTGATTGCACTAGCAAGAACATAAACATGGGCAGTGCCTGTAGTTATAGCTGTTTGTGGAGGAACTGCATTCGAGGTAATCACAGAGACCGCTTAAGTACCCACGCCGTGAGTCACAGTACCGCCTTTTAGAAGCAAAGCTGTCTCACTGCTGACATTGCATACAGGTTCAATGGCCGTGCCGTTCGTGAATCGAAGACCGGATGCTATAGTTCGATATCTTTGGACAGGCAACGGGCTGATAAGACGACTAGAGCGTCACCACGGGTGGCATTGTTGGAAGCAATCACACGAAGTTGCTCGTAACCAGCTGGCGCAATCGGTGGCGGTCAATAAAGGAAAGCGCGCCTGTAACACGTTTGACTGTTGTTGCCTCAACGCTGTTTATTCGGTTGAGTCACGCGCTGAAAGATAGACTCTGGCGACGATGATGAGTATATGCACTGGTGAAAAAGAAGCATGATTAATGTTATATACTCACAGACGGAATAAAACAAGACTTCGCCTATTACTCTTTTGACGACCGCGAACACGATGCTCGGTTTGGTTAGGTTTGGTTAGAGTTACTGTATATGCTACCTTCAGGTAGCATATACAGTAACTCTAGGTTTGGTTGTGCTTGGGCGCCACCTGTTGGAAATGCGGGATATGTTCTCCAGCGCAGAGCTTTTGTAGATGTAAACGGCGTAGAATAACTATTTATTTTGGTGGGGATAGCTGGTTGATCGAAAACCGCCTTTTATTTGGTGGAGTGTTGCTGAAAAGATGTTGGAAAAGCAGGTTTTCTTGCGTATTTACCGGACGTCCCTACGCGAGCTTGAATGTTGAAGCGTGCTTTTGTTTTTCATATGCAAAGATGTGGTTTGTATTCAGTTGTTTCTGAGCCGTGTTGTGTATTACATTGGTATTTATCATAAGTTTCTACACACTGCTCACGCGCACCAAAAGCGACTTTCCCGCCCAGCACTTACTGCCGAAAAGGCGTGCATCATCATTTACGCAGCACGACGAGAGGTGGCACGTATCAACTGATGCTAGCGCCACCTGACGGCGTGTATACTCGTTTGCAAAGGGAACTTGTTTCATCTTAAGACGTCGTAGCACACCGACTGACCACATGTTGCTCTGTGCCTTACGCCGGACCGTCCCGCGAATACTTACTGTGTCCTTTGCTACGCGGAGCACTTGAAGCCCGATAAGCAACACGTTTCTATACGACTTTTCTATACGAAAACACAATCGGCAGCGCAAATATACTACACTACGCAAAGTCCCGTCGTTTTATGCTGCTCAAGTCGAGTACGAATGCTGTGGGGAAGTGAATGGCGCTTTTCAGACGAACGATAGCGTCTTACGGGCCTATATGTCGGAACAGTGCACTTGAATGTGGCGTAAGCTGCGGCAGCGCTACTATAAGAGCAGAAAATTGTGATTGCAGTGTGCACATCTGCTTACACGAGCTCTGGGGCCTCAATTACCTTATATCTGTAACATTCCTGTTAGCCTCCTCGTTACAACAAACTGCTGGGCCAAGGAACATGCAGAACGCGAAAACCCCACAGAACTAGTCCGCTCATGCTACTGTACCACTTAATCTGCCTTTTAATCATTTGTTTCTGAACGTACACGCGCGATACCCGCTCCTATAGATGAGGACAAAAATTGCAGTGGCAGCGGCGACTGACTTTCATGACGAGAAAGATGTTTTCAAATGACTGGAACACTCCTCACAAGTTCTAATGGCATCAAGTGCCTGCAGCACTCTTATGTAGCGCACTATCACAATTGTCTCAATCTTGGTGACAGTCCCTTCGCATGATTCATACCCTTAGTTTCCCGTCAAATTGTTCTATAACGCGATGGATGTAAGTCTTAATTATTCTTCAACGGGCCTTTTTATGAGCGAACAGATGTAAAAGCATGCGAATGCAAACGCTGCCTTTTCGTTACACCTTAGCCTAACAAAGCGCACCCCTTTAGAGCATCTGCGAAATCTAGATGTCGAATAGAAGTGCGCGTGTCGGTACGGGCGTAGCCGGGGGGGGGGGGGGGGGGGGGTCGGGGGGTTCAAACCGCCTAAAAATTTTCAATTTTGCTTGCGTACATATACACGCACGAACATGCATAAAGTATCGTTGAACGCACCCCCCCCCTTGCGAAAAAAATTTCTGGCTACGCCCCTGCGGCCGTACCCTCCCCTTCGCCCGTACATCGTTCTCTGATCGGTATAATGTGACGCCGCAAACATCGACCACGAGGTACTTTCTCCCACCGCTTTTCTACGGTAGACACAATTGATTGCCTTGAAATTAGATCTGCAATATGCGTACAATGGAGGCACGTATACGTTGACTGTTACGTATGGCGTTATTCAGCGATGCCGTGCCGCCCCGAGTGCACGATATATGCGGTGGGCGTTCGCAGTGCCTTTAAGCAACGACTGCAGGACCACGTGATACTCGATCTGCGAAAAGTAATGACCTGGCAAAGCAAAAATGCATATAACGCGTCGCCAGGATGGAAGACCATAGCTGTTTTTATGCGCAGGCGTATGAGATTGCAGACTGCATTTAATTGAAAATGAAAATGTGTTTGCTTTTTGTGCTACTTTCGACGGTATAGATAACGAATTGCCCTACCACACAAAGGGTATGAAAGAGTAGAAGGTCATAAAGGGGAAAGACATGCAGGTTAACCAAGCTGAGCCCGGTTGACTATCCTTAAGTGAGGAAGGTAAACAAGGAACTATGCACCACACTTATGCTTTTATTGAGTATCGGATAAATTTCGCACATAGTTTGCAGATGCTGCGACATGACGAAGCTACTAAGATACCTGAGGACGAAGTCAGGCCTAGTGCGTACGCATTTTGAGGACAGTATAACCAGGTGAAACTGTTAAGGCTTTTTCCATCAGAAAAATAAGTTTGCGTACTTGCGCTAAATGCGAATGGGAAAATGAAATCGTGGAGTTACTACTCACCGGCGTTGCTATCTGATTGGAGATGACTCTTGCTTTGTTTAAACAATCGTTAAGATATTCCGGCGCAACCTGGGATAGAATAAGTGACCAGATTCTACATAACTTATATTACTTCCATACCCTGAGTGTAGCAGCCTCACCTATATCCTTACGATGCGAGTGCCCCTTAGAAGAAAAAAAAAAAACACGGGGTAAGGGGGAAGGATAGGAGTAAATAACTGGTACGGTGCTTGAGACGAAGACAAAGCTTCTTCCAAGCGTATTTTCTCAGACAGGCTGACACTTGCTCGCGTTTTGCCCTGAATGTTTTAAAGATGTTGAGGTGCTCTCTGCGGCGCTGCCAAAGAGGTCTCTCGAATGCAAGCATTGCCATTATTTATTCAGGCTGCCGAAGAAAAGGCGGCACTATGCAATGTAAAGAAAGCCAGTTGGCGGGGAAAGAATGTAGCAAGACTGGAGCCTACAAAGAGAAAAAAAATGGCATGGAAGACAAGAAAGGGAGCGAGGAAAGACAGTCGAGTACATTTACGGTTCAGTTCACTGTCTGTGTCGTTGGCTGGCCGCACTGGCGCGAGCTTACAGCGCCACATAAATGAACACAAAGGGTAGAGGAGGGGGGACACGCTGATAAGAAACCTTCCTGCTCCGAAACACGCCGGAAGTGGCATCTGTTGCCCTTTGTTGTTGCAGCTGTTTTTTCCCCTGCCCACCGAACCTTATTTCTTCGTATGTGCCAGGGAAGCGCGCGCCCCACTGCATCAGAATCGGGATTACTTCTCTTCGGTTGGCTTTGACTGCGCCCTTACATGCGCGCTCAGAAGGCCGCGCCGCCCCCGCCAGAGGCGCCCGGGCGTCTTTTGCATCGCTACCGCAATAGTGGGGATTGCGCGAGATGAGCAGTACTATGCAGACGCTTCTTTTTAGGCCCTGCATTTAGCCGCGTCCCGTTGCAGCGGAAAGTAGGCAATTAGGGCTGTATGATGCAACGATTCCTTTGACGTTCCGTTCGTTTTGCCATTCGTCGTTAGCTGGCATAACACCAGCTAACGTCGCATGCTTCGGCCACATGATGCGACGAATGGTAAGAAATCAATAGAATCAAACCAAACTAATATCATGCATATTATGACCGTTACTTTGTGCTCTTTAGTTCAATAACGTCTATGCCGCAGAGCGAAACTATACGTGGTCGCTATACATTATCTCGTAGTGCGGCAGACATATTTCCTTCGAGAGAAAAAATTAACACTTTGTTGTTTCATTATGATATGATTAGACATGGTAGTAACCCTACATCCCACTTTTCGTGACTGGAGAGACCCTGCGTACTCTTTAGATAGAATTTACAGTGCGAAGAAAAACAGCTCAGTGGTTTTAAGGTGTGCAACGAGCCGTATATGTGTATGCCTTTTGTTGTGCGCAAGATTATCTCAGTGTGGAGATAAACCGGATAGCTAAAGCCAGAAAGGGAAAACAATGGGGAAAGAGGGCGAGGAATGAGCGATGCATAAATGGAAGCAGACACAGAGCACCAGCGCAAGTTTTATGCGCGCTCATATTATGAAGCCTCTGTAGGAGGTTTGCGTTGGCGAATTATGACGTTATGGAAATTTTGCAGGACGTTTCCACGAAACGTGGTGTTCGTTTAACCTTGCCCTGCTTTGGCATGGTCGTTCTTTCCGACTGGTGATGTGCGTCATGGCGTGAAACGCGGTGTGACGACGAGCCTCGAATACAGGCTCGGATAACGCTGGCATTGAGCGCGGCTCGTGACGGCCCTGGTGTAGTCCGGCGGGCACTCGCGAGCAGAGGGTTAACGACGTCAGCGTTCATGACTCGCTGCTAAGCACGGCAGGCGTGTGCACAGAGTCCGCGCGGCGCGTCGGTCGAAACGACGGTGTTCCGGACACTAAAACCGGGGTCGTTGGACGCGTCCCAGGGCTAAAAGTTCGTCGCGACAGAGCCATCGTATGCGCGTGCGGTGATGACGCTTCTCCGACGCAGCTCACCCGGTAGTGTTGTTCCGCGCTAACCGTTTTATACGCCTTCCAGTATCCTCTGGCGATGGTATGGGGATGGTAAGGTTGGAAACGACACCGGGGCTTCATCGTCCCGACCATAACATTCCAGGAAACAAAAAAAAAAGAGCGTGGAGATAATCCAAGCAATAGTTGTTCTGGGGATTATGGAGCATTCTAGACCTGCTGAAAAAGAAGAACGCTCGCACGGAGGCGCTCTTTCTGACATTTTTTTTTTCGCATTCAAACGGACGTCCGAAGTTTCATTTCTCATGGGCAGTAGGTTAGCTACAAGAAAGACAAACTTTGCGATTGGTAGCGTCCATGGCGTCGTATCAAATATTTCTTCTACGTAGTTTAAAAACAGACTATACACAAACACGGAGACTACCTGAAATCGTGCACGATTGGAAAGAGTATGCATTCATAGAACATATTATTTGCAATACGGCACCAGCCACACACAGCGAACTCATAAATCAACATTTTCCCTCAAACTGTACACACAGCCGGCTCTTTTAGGGAAGCCACGCGCTACATTCAAGCAGTCTGCACATAACGATGAAACTGCTTGCGTAAATGAATCCGACTGTGAAGTTTTCAAAGTTTCCCCACCGAGATGTTTAACATAATAATTAAATGTTGATATCTCACAAAACTTCAAGTGCGCCATGCGAATGAACTTGCAATTTGATATCCACCTTCGGGACGGAACTGTTCGTATGAAAGTGGGGAACACGAGCGCTCAGCGCAAGGGCGACCAGTGGGCTATGCATCGTAAATATCATGCTGGTAACGTGATGCCAATTATCCACGCTCAGTGCTTGTTCAGCGGGAAGGACGCTTGAGCGGATTTAGAAGAGCGCAATCGGTAGCGCTATATCAGTGGAGAGTTGCATCATTCATAATAGAAGAAGACAACAGTTCGTTTGATGGCTGCTCAGAATCCAAACTGCAGCTCTGTAACCCAACAACCACTCTTTCAGTGGCTGTTGTTTTCCTTTTCAGGCTCGAGCCGGTTCTTTCCAGCTCCATACATGGAAGCCTTTCCGTGCAAGGATGAATAGATTACCTAATGGCATTTTTTCAAAGCGCTTAATCCGACCGCGATTGAATGTGATTCGCGCTGCGCATGCAGCACCGCCGTCTCATACGCAAGTCGGTGTCGCTCACACCGTCGCAGATTTTCGGTAGCGGGGGTAACGTCGCTACATTAGTCCATGGAGTCGTACCAAGTACGCCTGTCATTCATGCCACGCCCTGCGTCCGCTTCACGAAACTGACAGTCCTAACGCGCGCTGACCTCAATTCATAGCTCACGAAGCGCGTGGCTCTGCGCTGGCTCATCTTTCTATGCCAGCGACTGCGGGCCGATCTGATGCACTCGAAGCCGCACGAATCTCGTGTATATAGTGTGGTCAGCACCCGTAACGGTACCTGTCATGGGACCGCTCCAGCGACTCACTAGACCTCGTTGTTTGCTGGTGTGTAGCATTATTTGTTTTGAGTTCTTTCATCGAATCCTTGCTCGTTTTTCGGGGAAGAGGGAGTGGGGCGAGGTTGCGCGTGAGAAGGAATAGTGGTCTGTTGTGACGTGCGGGCAGGGCGCCAGCAGCACGGAGCGGGACAGCTGATAAATGAAGAGCTCAGCGCTGTTTGTGTGGCTCTCGCTCAGTTCTGTTCGCCGCTCGCAGAGATAAGCTTCACAGTAGCAATTCTAGTGCAAGCACTGCCGAGGTACCGAAACTGAACTTGGAACAAGTCATATTAACGTCATAATAACATGGCTAGCAGAGTCCTATAGCACTTAGAACGACCGCGGACATCATTCGCTGGACACTGCTGGCAGTATTTTACACGGTGCCCAATTACGCTAACTCTAGCCAGAGTTTAAGAATATGCCGACGCACCCTATGACGACGCGATCAAGTGCATGTTGCTGACTATTGCATGAGTAAGTCACACTATTTTTGTGTTCTGCTTAATTGCCTAATTAGGCATATTTAATTAACTAACTTTTGAAGCAACCAAGGTGGGCGAAGAGTTCGCATGAGAAAGTCATAGATCGGTTTGCAAAACGCCTAATCACGCACTTTTTAACTTCGTATCTATTAACTATTAGTGCTTTTCTGCTTTCGACAGATGACTGCGAAATACAAAAATATAGCGCGTGATAAGCCCGCTTGTGCGCCTTTGCGCGCCGTGATTTCAGTGCTTCCTAACGTTCCGCGTACAAACGATATGCTTTTCTCACGGTGGTTCATGACAGCGATAAGTAGATGCAGCGGTTATCCCTTGTGCTGCCGCTAGCAAAACGTGCCCCATTGCACAGCCACCACTATGATCGCTGCCCTGTCGCCTTTTAAGCGGCAGCACGCGTCGCCGAATGATATGGCCGCTTGCACGCAGAACTTTAGGGAGCACTGCAATCACGGCGCGCGTAGGAGCGTGAGCGAGCATGTCACGTGGTATTTATTTTACTGCTGGAATCTGTAGTAAGCAGAAAAACACTAATACCTAATAGATGGAAAGTTTGAAACTGCCTAATGGGACGTTTCGCAAACCGATCTATAACTTTCTCATTGGAATTTTTTGCCCAGCTTCGTTTTTTGAAAAGTTTGTTAAATAATCTTGCCTAATTAAGCAATTAAGCAGAATGCAGAAGGCAGTGTGACTTACTAGATGTAACTCTGGCTGGAGTAAACTGAGACACCCTGTATACGCCAACGAAGATATTTTGTTACACATATTTTTCATTCTGATCACTATATACATTCACCCGGAATGCAATTGAAGGCTAGGAGAAGGGGTGGGGGGGGGGGGCGTGAAACATTATATATGAAACAGGATATAACGTGTGCACAAATGTAGATCGTGAAAGCTAACACTCAGACTAAACGTTATAGAGGAGGAAATATTCAGGACTCTGAATGCAATAAGGTACACTTTTGTGCAGGTTGTGAGCAGGGCGAAGGAATGCTCGAAATGTACACGCAACACAAAGAGTGATAAAAGCACTGTAACAAAGAAAACTAAAACGCATGTACATTCGTAAGCGCGAATGGTGCAACAGTCATTCCCGGAAATTAAGATAATGGATAGTGTTAATGTATAATACCGGCTATATTGTACATTTTACACAACATGTAAGTAACATTAAGCTAGAGTCCCTCAAGTTTCGGAATTTGAAACCCCATAATTTTTGCTTTACGTGCAATGAGAACGTACAATGCCAGAAGTAATCTCGCCTTAGCAATGCTTGGCTTCCTTTCTTATCGTTAATTTTAGTTTGGCCCACTCACCCATGGACACCTTTATAACGACAGTGCACATTCGGCAATTAAAGGCGCTACTTGATGACGTAAGACATGAAGTTAACCGAAGCCATTTCCAGAGCTTGTACTATTCAACTCCACTATTTAAATCTGTCCTCCTAATGTCTCGGTGTCGAGATGTGACGTTGAGACAGTGTGCGTTCCTGCCTGAAGCTACATGAGCATCCATCTACATATGCGTGGGTGTCTACGTGATTCCGATGTATGCTTAAGCAGCTAACAGCCACACTTGATTGAGCAATCTGCTGGAAAGGCTGCGCATATCTAACGTATCTTGCTGGTTTTATGATTAAGCTGTAAAGTGGCAATGGTTCTTTTGAGACTGACTCCTTGGTATACTCAAATATTTACGCAGTCGTCCTGTGTCCTGTAAACACATCTGCCAATTTTCACGACAAGAGGATTTATTATTGTTTTACTTTTACACACTGTGCGGCAAGAAGGCAGCATATAAAGAAGAATGCAGTCAGCAACCGGGCTTTTCTTTGCTTGCGCGTAGCATTCCAACCGCAGTGTTGTTTTTTAGCCTTGTTAACTCATTTTATTCGCGATGTCTTTGATGAAGGCGCCTGGTATGAGTATTTCTGACGCCTCCGAATAGAGGTCTCCACTGAAGGGCTTACACAATTTTACAGCAGAGCTGTTATGCTCGAGGTTTGTCGTGTGTCGTAGACAGAAAATTATCATCATCATGAACAGGCACCCTTTCAATCTATGACCAAGCACTCTGTACAAATGGTTAACAACTGAAGCTGAAACGAGCGGCCCCTAATAGCCACGTTTAGTACAGCATAGCAAGGGGTGGAAAAGAGAGAGGTGAGAAGATAAAAACCAAGCCAAGCCAGGACCAGCTAGGCGCCCACCAGCTCTGCTGTGACCCAGCCTTGCGTGACATGGTGCAAGCTGCGCTTTTTTTTTTTACTCACTATATAACTACACGAAGAGCCTCTGATCACTGAGAATTCGTGTCGCACCAATGAAATGCGCCAGTTTTATCTCTAAGGTGCGCTCTGCTCAGATCAAGTTAAATGTTACCTATGACGTTATGTCATATCTCTTTCACTTTCGACTTTGTTACGGCGGCCCCTTCGGAAAGGATCGTAATGCAGAATTCTCATACTGTGCCTAGCTTACCACCTTTGTCAGGCAGTACCATGTGGAACGTGAACTGAAACATCGCCAAAGTGGTACTTTGTTGAACGATGTTTACTCAAAACGCAAGTTCTTCTCGCGGCTCGCTCCAATCACTTCCAGCGGTTCCATCATGGTCGTATGGTCTGGAATAAGACTTCATCTGTTGCGGCGAAGCAGGAGAAAAAGGAGTCGCTTGAAAAAAATCTGAGCGTGAAGCCGGGTTCACGTAATTAGTGGCCTACTATTGTCCTTAATTCGTGGCCTGTCGTCCGTCTCTATTTCACGTAGAAACAATAAGACAACCAGCGTTGAATGCTCCTGCAAAACCTGTCCTCTGCTTTACTATGTCAGCTTTTAAATAAATGATCAGCATTTGAACTCTGTGTACACGATCTTGAGAACAACAGCGCAAAAATTTAAGAAACACGAACAAATAAACAGTGATACACACAACGCAGGCGCACGTTCCTGCGGCAAAATATTTAAAATAGCGATCTTTTACTAATAGATTTTTGCGAGTGCAAACATATTTAGATAAAATCGGGTTCCATCAATAAAGCTATCACCCTTCTGCACAACATTTATGTTATGTGACAGCTTAGAGCTTAACACAACAAACCTGACACTTCCAAACCTTGGTGCCCTTCAGGGTCACGAATGTTCAGTAGCCCTTATCATATTCGCTATGAAGTACGCTAAGACAGGGATCCTGGATTGACCGGGTGATCAAATGCTTACCAACAATTAAGTGTTTTTTTTTTCCTTTTCTGTTTAGATGCATCCCTACATCTCGACAGTATTAAAAAAAAATTGCTTCGACCAAAGAAATGCAGCAACTGTCATTCGTGGTGAGGCATCAAGAGAAAATGCGTGCCACTGCATCCTTTCATATTCTTGACTTCCGGTCGATTAGTCATGCAGCAGCGGCTTTCGGTCAACGCAGCCACGAGAGGTACGCTTTCACTCCGCCGAAGATTTCTTTCGTCGGATCAGTTCCGCACAGTTTGACCTCGGGCGGAATCCACGAACCGTCATCTAGTTATCATTCAAGAAGAGGCGCCCTCTGAAGGGGCTTCTCCATTGAAACGCAGCGCAAGTGACTGATGACTCTGGCTATAGCTGCGCAGTTCTAAAATACGCGCTTCAGACGCAACGAGGCTAGATGTTGTCGTTAATATCCTGACAAAAAGAGATGCGCCAAATGGGGGATGAAGAAAAAGAAAAAAAAAAAAGACGCTGAAATGATTGTGCGCGTCAACGTTGGAAGCAAGCATAGAAACGATGAAGGATGAGAGACGAAGAAATGGAAAGTTACTCCTCAGCAGAGTATCGCGGAAAGGAAGAGCAACACTACTTGCAGCGCGAAGGCTGCACCCGTGTCCACCATTTTCTTCTTTTTACATCAGCGTGTATGGAGCACTATCGACTGAAAAGCGAGAATGAATGTCGCTCACACATTGGCGACTCGGTGATCCGTTAGAGCTCCACGCTTGTTTCTAGGCTGTTCGACAACGACTTTGCTTTGAGTGACGGTGGCGCTCACATTGGTAGACAAATCATTTCTTTTTTTCTTTTTTGTAGCGGTCGAGACTAGTCGACAGTTGAAAATTTGACGGATTTTGTGAAACTTTCCAACAAGGGAACGGACGGCGGCATGGGCCCCAAGGAGGCTCAAAGACGCGGGAATATAGTGCGCACAACTATCCTACAACCATTATTTCGTCCGCAGCACCCACTAATGTAGAACAGGCTTCGCCTGGGCGCACAGCAAACTGTAGTCGATACAAAATGCATTCAGCAAAGTGGTTTCACTTCGTTAGTATGCATTCTTCTTTTCTTCTATCTTTAGAGCTGAAAAGTATTGACCGCCGTTTATTTACTAAACGATGTCAGATGATTCTGCGTCGGATCGGACTTCGGACGCTCGCCGTTTGACGGCGGTAGCTATTGGACAGCAGCAGCAGCAGCAGCAGCAGCAGCAGCAGCAGCAGCAGCAGCAGCAGCAGCAGCAGCAGTCAGTGACAACTCAGATGTAATAATTGCTGGAATTTAACGTCCCAAAACTACGAAATGATTATAAGGGACATAGTGGAGGGTTCCGGAAATTTAGAACCCTTGGGGATCTTTAACGTGCACCTAAATCTAAGTACACGGGCCTCAAGCGTTTTCGCCTCCATCGAAAATGCGGCCGCCGCGGCCGGCACTCGATCCCGCGACTTTCGGTTCAGCAGCACCGCACCATAACCACTAGACCACTGTGGCGAGTACCAACTCTGATATGTAAGTCATGGAAGCGTGCCGCATGACTTCGGCTTCCCGCGCACAATTGGTGGCGCAGACTCGGTATGCCCATTCCACGCTGGTATGATCAAGCGATATCTGCAGTGCACCTCTTCTGATGAGCTGTGTCCGGTAATAAATCACTCAACTGATTAAGATTCGCGATACAAAGGAATTCTGATTCACAGGGAAACATTGCGAGGCTAAAGGCCTATGTTTCTTGTTTGCTCTGATGCCTGGTGTTTGTGGCAAGGAGCTCAGTAACTTGTATTTTCATTGACGCGTGAAATAATTGAGAAAACGTTAATTCTGTTCACTAAAACTATTCTAAACGTTAATTCTGTCGACTAAAACACACACACGCGCGCGCGCGCGCACGCACACACTTAAGGCCCGAACACACGTACGCGTTGCAGCGCGTCAAC
This sequence comes from Rhipicephalus sanguineus, assembly GCF_013339695.2. Taxonomy (NCBI): domain Eukaryota; kingdom Metazoa; phylum Arthropoda; class Arachnida; order Ixodida; family Ixodidae; genus Rhipicephalus; species Rhipicephalus sanguineus. Next base: position 167,942,002 of record NC_051176.1, read on the forward strand.
GCGTGACTTTTTGACGCGGCGTCGCGCCCTTTCCCTATGGGGAGAGAGGGCGCGCGGCTACGCGAAGCTGCGCGCCTTCTTTCTCCATAGGAAGAGGGCGCGACGCCGCATCAAAAAGTCACGCGTTGACGCGCTGCAACGCGTACGTGTGTTCGGGCCTTTACACGAGCGACATAAATTGTGCTTCAACATTCAAGCTCGGCTTTTACTGTCGGCCATTCACCTTTTAAAATCACTGTTTTGGTTGTAAAGAAAAGCAACAAAAAAAAAGAAAGACATCACTCTTCTTAAGGCCCGAACACACGTACGCGTTGCAGCGCGTCAACGCGTGACTTTTTGACGCGGCGTCACGCCCTCTCCCTATGGGGAGAGAGGGCGCGCGGCTACGCGAAGCTGCGCGCCCTCTCTCCCCATAGGGAGAAGGCGCGACGCCGCGTCAAAAAGTCACGCGTTGACGCGCTGCAACGCGTACGTGTGTTCAGGCCTTTAGGCACATTTGCGTTCCTCTCAATAAGCGTTGTTTTGTGTTTTTTTGTTCTTCGGCAATGTCCGTTCAGGGACACAAAACAGCTAGCCCGCTCTCTAAAGCAAAGCGCAAGGCGGATGCTCGAGACGCGCTGTCGGCGGCGGAACTGGGCTCTCATCATTCCTGCCGACCGCGAGAAAAATGTTCTCTGGCAAGCGCTAGAGGGCCGCTGGCGCGGACAGACCAGATGGCCGGCTGGCGCGGCGCGCTGCGCACGCGTAATTGGCCACGTGGGTTTTCTCGGAGCCCAGGTCTTGTTACGCACGCGTCTGCTAAAGGGAAACAATGGCAACGCATTACGATCCCTTTCCAAGCGGCAACGCTTCCTCCTTCTCTTCCTCCAGATGCACTTCGAACCACCTCGCAAAAAAAAAAAGAAAGAAAGAAAGAAAAAGAAAGGCAGTGCACTTACTCTGGCAAGGCAGCAGATAATCCGCTTTTCGTGCGGTTTCGCAAAATGCTTACGCTGTATGGGTTGTTTTGAAATACTCTCGCTTGAGGCAATGGACTTATTCTTGTACGCGCGTGCTTCCATTTGTGCGCGGCAAACTCGCGCTCAAGCGTCCAATTGTCCCATGTCCTTGCAGCGCGTGTATTTCCTCTTTCCTTCTTTTCCTCTACGCCTGATTAGCGCCTTGGAAGTTCGAGAAAGAAGTGCAATGTAGTAGAAACGAAGACAGCACTGCACACATGATAGTTTATAACCACTTCGGTTTTCTTTTTTTTTTTTTCAAGTTCAATAGCGCGGAATAACGCTGACAAATAATACCATGTTCCAAACGTTCCGATTACGCCGCGACTCAACTTGATGCGATGGTTTGTAACGTTCGCGCTTCAATTACCTTTCGGTTGAGCTCTATTCTGCACTCAGCTAACAGTGGGCCTGCTAGAGCTCTCAAAGCGGAAAAAACGTTGCTTATGGCGCGTAACGGAAAATAGAAGCCGACAGCGAGAGCATCACAGCACCACAGGGTGGTGAACGAAATTCGGGGCATTGAACGTTTTCAATAATGCCAATCGTTGCTCTTTCGAGGATGTATGCGTAGCATCATGAATTAGGCGTTCATTCGGAAATGTTGTCGCTCAGAGGAGTGAGTGCCGCCTACCGTCTAGCGCCAAAAACAATTGCCACATATTATAATAGCGACAAAGTAAACAATTCGTCCTACTCTCTGCATCGAGAAACGAAATGCGATAACGTTAGAAGAAGAGACCCAAGAGAGTGCCGAGTTTTTGCTGCGCCTATTTTTCCCTCTCTCCTAGGATCTTCGACGGACCTGTGCCTGTGCGCCTCTTCTGGATCGAACGAGCTACTGTATTATCTGTGCGGATCGCATTGGCGCACGCTTTAACGATCCCGTCAAACCGTTTGCCGTTTCTGCCTTGGCAATCGACGTTGCGACTGTGCCACGCGCGCGCCATCTATTTATACTGGGAGCAGCATAACAACCTCCTTAGGGCTACAGCTGATGGCATTAGCGATAACGTTTTATTTGTTAGCTTGCTCGCTTCTCGCGAGAAAGAAGGGAGGTTGCCGGTGGCGCGCCGCTTTAACTGCATGCAGCTTTAAATGCAGCACGCTTCGGAGGGGTCACACATCGATTGCCCTTCTTATCATGACAGAACATCTGCTCCCAAGTCCACGTTTCAAAGCAAACCACGCCGCGAGGGTTTTATCGCTGCCAGTATTTCCACTAACGATTTTCGCGTCATGCTTTTCTAAACATAATGTATTTCATATTGCGTATCATAAAACGCCGACGTAACCACGTGAAAGCTGAACTGCTCCTACTGAAGGAGAGCAAGCGGCCACCGTTCAATCAAAAGCGCCGTGAAATACTGAATTGCGTGAGCGTCGGTGTGGAAGACCTCTTCAAGCTTATGAAAACGTTGGTGTGACATGATAGGTCGTGGGTTAGAATTCTGGCATTTTATAATGCTCCGTGCCACATCTGAATGATGCTGATAGCTCGATTTTTCGCCCACGCGCCAATTTCACAGGTGGCTTCATGAAATATTCCCGCTGCAATCCTATACGCGAGAAAATGGACCCAAGTGGCCGTATACCTTTCGAGGTCGCTCCGGTTGCGGCAGTAAGAGTAGGCGCGGAATCGTGTCGGAAAGGTCGGCATGCATCTTGCATCGTCGTGTCCTGCAAGCTCTCTCCGCACATTCCTTGCTTCTTGTCTCCCGAGGAGGGGGAAAAAATGGAGAGGAAACGGTGAGAGATGGCGAGAAAGACCAGCCGGATAATGCAGACAAGAGCAGAGTTCACCCCGTTCCTCTATGCAGCTATCTGCAGCCAGGAGCTGACAAAAGGCCCAATATGAGGCATCACATCCGGTGACGCTGATCGACCGGCCCGACTTCTTTGGAGATTTGTAGGCTGCCTGTCGGTCGGCATCATCGCCCTCTCTCCAGCCATTGTTGTCATCTGTCGTGCGCTGGTAACATTTCAGTGTTGATGACCGCCGGCCCGCGGCTGCACGGATGGTGGTTAGCAGTTGCTTCACACTGGTTTCGCGCGCCCTCTTCTTGTTGGGGCATTTCGTTCTGCGGCTGTGTGCACTTTCTCTTGTTTGGTCACCGCATCCGCTTTCTTTTATTCTTTGTTAGCTGTCTATTTTGCCTGGAAATTTAGTTCAGTGTATAGATGGCGTCTTCATTAATATGCCATGCGCACCAACTGCATGCTTTTAGGACGGTGACAAACAATGAAGATTAGACCACTCCCCTCCTCCCACTTTTTTTTAAAAAGGGGCGCGACCGATTTATTTGTTGCTTCTTTATTCTTAATTTCAGAACTAAAATCTCGTTTGTGGTATGCTCGTTATCGGCGTGTGATGTGACACCCCTCATTTTTGCCCCTGTCTTCAGTCGTCTTCCTGCTCGTCTTTCTTCTTCCAATTATCTTCCGATCGTCTTTCAGGGGCGGGTGAATAATTACGTTATCTGTCAATGCGATTAGTTGATCACGTGCACCTCTACAACGCGGTTTAGGACGTGAAAATGGAGTCTCATCGCGTCATTGAATTCGGTTCCCTTGGTCACGTGCCAAAAGGCGAGTCGGCGGGTGAAAAACGGGTTTCTTTTTCTTTATCAAGATAAGGAAACAATTTGCAAGGCCAATTTGCGACCTAGCTCTCACTGACATGGTCAGCTTATGGCCTTCAAACAGCGACCCCAGCTCTTTGGAGCGGTGATGATTTCTTTGCGATAACACTTGACAACCACCTCGGGTCTTGGTGCGTGGGAGTCTTCTCCTTCATGTCCGAAACCGCGCAGCACGATTGATGTGCATTTTTAAGAGGCAATATGAAAGGTACGGCAATGAATTATATGTCCCACTATGGCAAAACTACCTAAAAAACTTAAAGAAAAAAGGACAAAGGTGGGAGTTACAGTGAATAAGCGCGCTCGAGAAGTCGACATTGAAAACGTTGCGCTTCAAATCTCTGGCTTCCTATCCCGTCGACAGAGGAAATCATTGAGAATTCAAGCGCCCGTGGCGTTGTAGACGCAAAAATTAGTTATTTATTTGTCCACGTCGCTGACACGACAGGATAGCTAAAGCGTAGTCAATATGTAGGAGCAAGCGTAGCCGGATGTCGCTTCTACTGCTAAAGTTGCTGAGCTTATGTGCCGAATGTATGCGTTTAAACAATAGCATCCGTGAACGAAGCCACACGTAAGGTAACGTTAGAGTGTCTAAATTATTCGTCGTTGACGACTGCATCGCACCGTAATGTCATTTTCCCCCCTATGTTCATATCATGAAATCCTGGCACGGCGTGGTTCTTTCTTGTCGTCTTCATACTGTGAAGGTGTGTAACGGTGAAAAAAAAAAAGCCAAGGAAAAGAGCGTCCACAGGGGAACGAAGCAGGAAACCATTCTAAGCACTGAAGAACTCACGTGTAATGTTCTCCGCCTATTTAAAGAGGAAAGAGCGGGGGGAGAACTGTTGGAAGTACGAGTGGTGAAGAGATCGCTGCGCAGGCCGCGGAAGCGTGACTTGTGAATTTTTCATAAGTCTGCCACTCTGCTGTGTGTACCGGGTGCACTGCAGATAACCAGGGCCTGTCGAGCAACGGCGCTCTGCTGGTCGTCTATAGGTCTGCCGTCGCAACCATTCTGTAAACAGGAGCTCGCAATAAGCACTCTTCGTTATATGTTATATATGTACACTTAATTTATTTAATACTGTTTTTATTTCCCCTCTACTTTAGCTGTCGTTGAGCTTTGCTTTCTGGGATAGGTCGCTCGTTGCGTTGGACTGTCACGTGGTGGGTAGCCGTGTGGGCGTTCGATCGCCTCTATATCGTGGGGGGCGTTAGTCATGTCCCTCTGATTTCTTCATACAGACTCAGTGGAATGGGACCGCGGGATGTCTCTAGCGTAATATGAATATATGTTAAGTTATGCAATAACACATGTGTGTTTAAGCACCCCCCCCCCCCCACCGCATTTTTGTAATGCACATAACATAGCAAAATATTACATGGTAAGCGACGCGAAAACTCAGTTATCTTTTTAAAGAATGCTCATGCTTGATCAAATGGTAAAGCGCCTCTTAGACATATCCTAAAGACACTAAAGCCTGACAATAATAATAATAATATCTGGGGTTTAACGTCCCTAAAGCCTGACAAGTCTTACATCCTTTGACTTATTCCGATGGCAGGCCGTACATGACTAATGTATGGACGGCGGGCTCTATTTGGCTCGGGCTTCATTGAATCGCATTTCCTGCGTTTTATATCATGTACTTTTCTCCTAGTCACAAGACGCACATACTAATTCGCGTCTTTCAGCTACGGTGTCGCAACCGCCGAAATCCGGGGTCCGGCGATAGCAGGAATACTTGCCTGGCGACAACGCGCAAGCTGTGCTTCGAGGTCGTTGTTTGTTGCGACGTCTTGGCTTGCGACAAATGAATTACAATGGATTTTGTTGGTGCAATGTCGTGCAACTTTTGCGCTTCAGTAATGGGTAGATAGTACTAGAGCAATCGCGTGTGCCCCATACCGCAATGCTCAAACCGTACCGTGAAAGACGTCTTTTCTACACGCGAAGGAAAAGGCAATGGGCTATCCAACTGCGCACCGGGAAGCTTGTCACATAGAAAATGATGGTTAACAGCGCGCATTTTAGATCGGCTGACTTCTGGGCAACAACTGAATTTACGTGCCAAAACTTACGTTCCAAGTGAATTTACGTGCCAAAACCACGATAAGGTTATGAGACACGCCGTAGTGGGGACTAGTGGAGACCTCCGGATTCACTTCGACCACCTGGGGATCTTTAGCGTGCACCTATATCTAAACACACGGGTGTTCTCTTGCATTTCGCCCCCATCGAAATACAGCCGCCGAGGCCGGGAATCCAACCCGCGCCATCGAACTCAGCAGCGCGACACGTGCGCTGCTTTGAATAAGTGCCACCCTGGAAGTACTACATTAATGAATTAGGAATTAATTCGCATAATAAGGGAATTGTAGCCAACCTTTTCATGCATTCGATAGCGGCAATACCGGCAAATGCCTCGGCAGCCTCGGCAAGATGATCGGAGTGGGAATGAACCGACCGGTGGCACCAGCGGCGCGACATTACTGGTTTCCCGTGTTTATGGCATGATCGCCGGACCGGAGTGATGAAGAAAATCTGCCGACGTTGACGAACGCCGGACGCCGGATCCAGCGGTTCAGTACGACGAAGCATCAGCATTCCGGCTCCTGCCCCAGCTCGTCGGACGTAGAACCAGACGCAAAATCGTGCCAGGAATCTTGCACATCATGTACTCAAGCATGAGCAGCTTCCTGAATCGGAAGTTCAATGCCGTGGAAAATTATCCCAACCGGCAAGAGGCAGCAACCAGTGACAACAACGGCGGCGATGGCTCCGTGCGTGGAGGTAATGACCGGATCGACAGGCTTATTGGAATTCTTGTGGCGCATCCTACAGTAGCTGAAAGTTGCGATAGCCCATACAAACGCTCCTGGGGTGTGCGGGATGCCCTTCAGGAGGAGCGAAAATTTGGACGACAAGAATGTTATATGGTGCTTTGACCGGCTGTCTCAGTGTGTTCTCTCTTTAGAGCACGCAGAAGTCTAACTAAAGCTTGACTGTTAAGGCGTAATATATTCCTAGTAAGTTGCTGATCATGACAAAGAAAAACACAAAGGAAAAAGACTATTTATTTATTTATTTATTTATTTATTTATTTATTTATTTATTTATTTATTTATTTATTTATTTATTTAGTAGCAGGTGCTGATTGTCGGCCTCACCACTGCCTGGCGAGAATATTTTGATCACATGCGCTTCCATCTGAAACAGAGCTGGCGAGAACTGGGACTCTTCCTGCGTCTTTATCGTCAGCGACTTGGCAAAAGGTCTCCGCGCAATCGCTCCCCCTTATATTAGCCGTTATAATAGTCGTTACACTACTAATTATAGTACTATAGTTTATGTAATGTAATAACATGTAATAGTACTTAATAGAACGATAATAGCCGCTGTTTAAACAGTATACAGCATGATTGCGGTGCACCTTGAGCTCGATAAACGTATAAGCTTGGCAAGGAACTAGCGCCAAGCAAATAATTACGGACGTCTTGTATACCGCAAGAAGCGCGCATAGCAAGTTATAGGCTAGTCGATTTATGTAGCCTTAGGCAGTTGCATGGGCCAAAAATATATGGAAACACACAAAAACACGGCGGCTGGATGAGCGCTGAACGCCAAGGGGCTTACAGACCGACAGTAGCGGCTGAGAACATTGTCTTTTGACTGCCGCGAGCAACAATCAAAAGAAAAATTGAGAATGAGAGATTGCCCTCTAATCGTACATGGGGATTACGCTGTATTTGAGATTGTTAATCTCCATGTATAGAAGAGCTAACTTGTGATGTCCCTGCACATTTTAAGCGTTGTAGTTTCTGAAGCGGTGCGATGGGATCCCGCTATTTCTTATGAATAGCGATGTAGAGATATTACGGCACTAGCAATCAGTGGGACGCTCTATTCGACCAAAATTGATTGTTTTCAAGCAGATACAAACGCACGCTGATTGATGCTGCCCTGAAGGTTCACGAATGAGTAATTGGATTTTGTAGATTTCAATTTACAAGTTTTGTCGATTTAGTTTAGGACAAAAATGGTGAATAAAATGGTTCCCGACAGGGGCGCTGGGCATTTAATTTTTATCTTTTTTAGCGGGGGGGGGGGGGAAACCCATTGAAGTGCAATGATAAAACATTCTATACCAAATATTGCGATGTTTTTACCGCATAAAAATAACGTTGCAAACGCAACCAACTCTAAAAAAAAAGCCATTTTCGTTTTGTATTGCATTTCTTATCGGCACGTAACTGGCATACTCAAAGCCTACAAATTTCTGAAGTATTCTCACCCGCTTCCACTGTTTCTCATTTCTCCAATCTTGTTTGCTGCAACGTTCTATATATATATATATATATATATATATATATATATATATATATATATATATATATATATATATATATATATATATATATATATATATATATATATATATATATATATATATATATATATATATATATATACATATGTTTGCTGGAGCTATGCTTGGCAGATAAATACCCTTACGAGTCTCCGTATAATCTACGAAACGCTTTGTGAATACGGGCTTTGGGCCATGGGCCATAGTTGGAAGGGTATTCCAACAAAAACATTAATTGCGTCCAGCGAGAGAGCCCGTTTTGTCGAAATAAATTCTCCATCAGGATTGGTCAGTAGCTGTACTTACGAAGCTGCGCTCGGATACCCCAGTTCACCTTCTAGTTCATGGTAGCTATCAATGTAATTAGTGAACACCGGCCCAAAGCTCCTATTCGAAAATGATGGCTCGTATTGAGGAAGTACTCGTCAGTTAAGAGATCTATAGACTGACTGGTGTTCATGCGGCTTCCACTCATGATGGTCATTGTGTGATCACTACAGAGATGTCCAATTGCGGATAGTACTTGCTAAAGGGAAGCTTTGTGGGTTCGTGTCCAGTTGTGCTTAGGATATCCGTAAGAACGGCTGGTATCACTGCTCGTGATCAAACACTTCACTGTAATTCAAGAACGATGACTTCCGTAGAACGGTCAGCTCACAAAATAGAAACCATCGAACAAACATACGGGCGTCATCGTAGTTAGAAAACGGAAGGTGCCGTTAACTGAATCTGTGGTATGCGGCCCAACCTTAAACGCACAGGTTTGCCTGTAGTTCGAAGACAGAAAGCCCCACATTCTGAATCTGCACTATGCGGGCCACTAATCCGCTAAAATACGGGTGCTTGCCGTAATCAGGAAACAAATGACTCTGTATGCTGAATCTGTACCACACGTTCGCGTGGTTAAAATGAGAAAAAGCTTCTCGCTTTTGATGATATGGAAGATTTCGTATTCTGAAACACTACTATATTGTACTAGTCCTGTAAAATACTTATGCTTCCTGTGCTTAAGAAAAGAAACTTTATGTAAATTGATCTTTACTACATTTTATACATTTCACATCGTATACTTCATTTTGTAGAATGAACCCATTTTTAAACATGTTATAAATGTGACTCATAGCAGCAGAAATGAATGCCTTGCCAGTAAATTGATGCATGTACATTATACAAAAATCTTCTGTAAATCATACAAGATAATCCTAGATTCAGTTGTTTAAAAGGCGTTAACGAATTCACTTTGCGATATGAGGCACATAAAGTGTTCATCTTTTGTTGAGCCACTTCAGTCGACAGGCTTTTTAGTAAGCAGAATCAACTTTATTTTCGGCTGCCATTCGTTCGCCTTACGCTCTTGGTCATAAACAACAATGCCGCAGCTGCCGGGCCAATGACATACAACTCACTCACGTATAGAAACGTTGAAAGTGTCGTGTGCAGGTCGAAGTTCACAAAATTTTTCCTTCGTAAAAGAACTTACCACTCATTGGTGCCCGTGCTCACAGAACCTTTCATTCGAAAGGGCTCTGCCATTGGCTGACTGCTTTTGCCAATAATACGTTGCGCATTACGATTGGTCAGAATTGTCTTTTACAAACAAGTCTACTGTAAGAAAATTTTGTCAATACGGGCCCCGATTCCCTCGCAAAGATTGTGTTCGTGGTCGTAAATGGTCAGCGTATTTTAATAAATACTCCTCATTGAAATATAAGCCCATTTTTGTAACAAGGCAAGTGACAACTATAGCACTGCTTGCTACATTTATTGCAAATCCCTGGCGCCCGCTAGTCGGTACATTACCCATCCTGGTAGCTTAGCCGCTAAGATGTCACTGCTCCAGGACGCGGGTTCAATTACCGGCCGCGGCGGTCGCGTTTCAAACGGGGCGAAATGCAAAAACACCACGTACTACATAGATTTAGGTGCACGTTAGTTGAACAACATCAGGTGGCTGGAATTAAGCCACACTTCCTCACTACGGCGTGCATTATAATCACATCGATGTTATGGCACGTAAAACCCCGGATTTATTATTTTTTGGTCGGTACTATTATGAAAGTTTGAACAAACAACTGTATACGCTTAAATTACAACTTTTTTTTTGGCGACGTACATGGATTAAAAAGAACTTACATTGCATACATCAGCTATTTCTGCTCTTTCTCAGCGGGTCACCGGCTGGAGCGCACTCGTAGAACAGGGAGAACTGCAGTCATGAAAGGAGACCATGAAATAAAATCGGAATGAAGCTAAATTATGGGAGAGAGATAAAAGCGATAATCAAAGTAAGCGCTCGTCACTTATAGCGACTAGGATGGTAAACCGCAACAGAAAACTCGGGACTGATTAAATTACAAGCGGTCAAAGGCTGGCCGTAACTCACCCGGCCGCCAGGCCAGACATCTCGCCGCGCGCGCGCGCCCTGGGCGAGGCATCTCTTCGCCAGCTGATTTTCGCCGGCTCCCTAGCCATGAGCAAGCGTGGTGTGTCGGCCCGCAGGCCTGCGTCATGGGCCGTAACACGGATTATCATTCCTTCTTCCCGTTCCCTCGATCTTGGCCAGAGCGCTCTTTTTCGCTCATCGCAATGGGTTGCAGCCACAGCGACTGTGCAAGCGTGGCGGCGCGCTCTTTGCCGAGTCTGCGGACCGCTCTCGCTCGAGGCTGCAGAACATCCCGACAGTTTGCACGCTCGTTATGACATTGCGAAAGTTTGGACACTGATAATATACAAGATACGCAGGAGCGCGTTGAGAGTGCCTCCGTCGTCGTTTGGATACATTTCGCTCCTGCCTGCTCCCAGCAGTCCGTGCTTTTCTCAGCGCCGTGAAACTTCCTCATCTTCCTGACAGCTAATTCAAGCTCAAAGTTTGCATGAATACTGAAAAGGTTTCATTTAAAGCTTACTCTGCCTTTAAACCATTCAAATGTGAAAGAGAGTCCGAAGACTGAAAATTTTCTATGGTAATGCGTATTTCGGGACTTGCAGTGATTTTGTAGCCGGACATTTCGGAGGAAATGTTTCATTATCCACACAAAGAGCAAATTCGCATGACTGCGCATAGAACTAGCACTTGAAATTTATGTGCATTGAAAACACCATTTGAATTACGTTCTACAGAGAAGAATGACGCAACCCAGCGCCGCCGAGTCCTTTGGTGCGATCAACGGGGCCGCAGACGAGCTAGCGTCTATGGAGCTTCTAGAAGTAGCAGCTCAGGCGCATCATGCTCAGCCATGCAATTCCGTCCGCGGTGTATATCGAAGCTTTTGAGAAGCACGCTTTTTGTTATTGGTTTGCCTGCTGAGTAGGTGGAATGAACGTTCATTGTGAGAAATAGCGCTTTCTACGCCAAAGGTGAGCGGCTCTCGCAGTCCAGAAAGCCGTTGGCTAATGCCGCGGCCCGTGCCCGGTCCAGCATGGATTCGTTGATCCTCCAAGCTCCTCCCGCGTTTCTTCGATTGCTTGTAGCGGTTCTGAAGCTCCATCTTGGTTGTTTTTCTCGCGGTTGTCCGGTAGATTAGAGAATCTTCATAGGCATGAGAATTTTTGGGGGTGCATCCGGCGCATGATAATATCGGGGACACGTATTCGTTTGCAGCCTTCGGTGGGGCGGTCGCGTCTTCCATGCTTAATTTTGGATGTGGTCGTGGATATTGTCTTCTTTAGTGTTGTAGTGCCGGAATGTTTCGGTGTAGTTGATGGGAAGATCCTCCGTTCCTGCGATAAACATAACTCACTTTTTTTCGTTTAGGTTATATTTATTACTAGTCCATCGCCTTCGCTTATAAGGTATACGTAGGACATGACATGGTTGGAATTTCCACTTACAAGCAGTTCTACCGCAATAGATTTGTTTACATACTTATCCAGAAGCCGAATCCGCGAAGCTTTTTTGCGGAAGAACATTTTGGCATTGGCCGACACGCGCTTAATTGTTCTTACAGTGAACGTGAGCACACAAAATTTCATATGAATACACGACTGACGAGTATCTACGAAGAGAGGGGAGAATGAGAAAAACAAAAATCATTGAGGTCAACCTGACCTGAGTCTGGTTTCCTACAAAGCGAAAGGGCAAGTGTGGGTAAAACGAGTGAAACATAAATGGGGAAAAGAGAGAGTAGCACTTCAACTGAGGCTGCAAAAAATGTTTTTACGGAATGATCTGGGCTCGCACACGGATAAAAATTGTTACACTAGAACTGTTCGTAAGAGCAATCGCGATCATTTTATTATTAGCGATACTATAGTCGGGAATTTAAAAATGGAAAGGAACGTTTACAAACGCAACGCCTCGGGATTTGATCTCTAGCTGTTACGCAGAGAACGCCACAAGTTTTTATGATAATTGACCACTCAGCACTACCCCATCTAGGCTTAATCGGTATACAGGTCTTTGTGCTCGCAACAATGTCAGCTTCTCTATTTCTTTCGTATGAGAGGCCAAGCCGGTATGATTAAAAAATAATGACAGACGTACGTTTTCCTTTGTCAACGTGCTTTTCGTGCTGCATTGCCGTTACGATCATTAAGTGTTCCCTGAGTTACCTAATATTACCTACCTTGAAGCACAATTATCTTAATAAAGACTATCCAGGTATTGTACTGATGCAAACCCCCTAGGCCCTCGCCATACTGTTCCGTAGCAAGCGTGGAAGGCCTCATCCATGCTCGCTCCGGTGCCTGAGGCACATAGCGAAGCCGGAAATTTTCTCAACGTCACTGATTGCCTTCGTATGGAGGCCCCTGCACTGTAGGTTTACTACTTCGAACTCAATAACTTAAGTTAGATCTTCGTTTTGCGAACTATTTCCCTCCTTCTATTCTTTAGCTGCCTGTCAACAGGAATTATTCTATCTTTGTTTCGCATCGAAGAATGATACGTGCGCGCCTTTCTGCGAGGTTGGCTATTGGAGGAAGTGACTGACGAATGAGGTTTGAGCCGCAGCAATAGAAGATCGAAGCTTCCAATGAGGCGATCAAGCAAGTAGCGTTTCCCTTGCACTTTTATTTTGGTTGTTTTTTCTTGCATGAAATGCCGTTAGCGGGCGCCTAGCGTAGGTGTGATTCATGATGTCCCTTACAAGAGCGCGCACTATCCGGGATGCGAGATATCATGAAGTTCGAGCGGCGCTCCCCGAACAAAACCTTGTAGCCGGTGTCAGGCGTGGGCCGGGCGCCTAGATTAACGCGCCCGTAGCCTGTGTGTCAGCTGTGGTGGCCCGCCACCCCTAGCTCAGCGTTCCGCAGGCGAGCCACTTTGGGGAGACCGTTTCGAGATGCTAATTAGGCAAGTCAGCGGCGCAGCTAATGTTCGCTGCTGCACGGCAGCGCTCACTCACTCCCGAAGCCGCCAACGCTGCTGACTTTCCGCATCGGCGCACGCTCCTTTAGGCACCGCTTCTGGAATAAATTGGCTCGTTCATGTGGCAGCCGGTGACTAATTTACCAGAACGGAGCGTCCGGCGACACGCTCCGGTCGCTTTTTGCTCGTTTCCTGATCTTGGCCGCTCTCTCGTGCCCGATCCCGCACGGCGTCCGGCATATGCACATCGGCCCACGCATGTTTGCGAAAGTGTGTGGCAAGCGTAGTAACGGGATGGTCCACAAAAGATGGCTCCTCAAAGCATCTTGATGGCTTCTTCACTTTTCTCTTTGAGTCTGACATGCAAGTGGAGCTGCCCACCAGCTCTTATCGTGGTGTCACCCAACCACTGGTCGTCTCCTAACAAGCGCGATCTTTCGAGACCGCGCGTCGCTGACGGGCGCAGAATACGGTGCAAATTCCTTTTCCACGCATCATCATTCGACGGCACGTGGTGATATTACTTGTAAAATAAAGAAAAATAGGTCATATTTTGCTGTTATTAGCATTCTATATTCTATCCTTATGTGCGGAAATGGGATTTAACAAATTCTTGTTTGTGCACGCGCCGCAGTTTTGATCGCACGGAAGGTTTTTCTTTTTTTTTAGGACAGAAAGCCGATACCTGGCAACTAACGTTATAAGTGTTTGTAATAGCGTTTACCACAAGATACCCTGGTTTAATCTATGGCGCTAGCAGAAAAATGGAGGACGGGGGGAGGGGTGATAGTTTAGCCAGAATAATCGTAGTAACTGTCGCAACTGTTTAGAGCTTTGAGTCTACGAAAGAGATGAATTTCGGTGTGCTCTTCGGCACTTGTATGAAAGACTGCCGAATCGTCGCTCTGATTGACTGACGCGTGACGATCACACACAGACATTGCCGTTGCGTAGCCACCGATGCTTCCCTTGCGTTACAGTGCTCTCCATGGGTCTTGCGGGCCTCCGATGTCGACTCCATCTGTTAAGGTACATGTTTGCGTTTACGCTACATGTTGCAATACTGGGTACCGAATTTCATTCGTAATTAAGTCCCGACGCAAGGAACCTGTATGCGTCGCGTCAGTAAGCCGATGAAATGCAGACCTCTTTCGCTGACGAAGTAGCCATTACTAGAGAGTTTTAGTTTAGCGCGCGCAAACCTGTGCGTACGCAACGGCCTGCGCGCTGCGTACGTTAGAGTTGAGGCTGTCTCCTACATTTTTAGTTTACCGTACGCAACAACCGAAACGTGGACTGCGTCTAGGCGTCAGCACCTTCGTCTCGGCGTATTTTTCTGCGCCATCTAGTGGCTAAGAAATAAACCACAATAGCCGATCATAGTTGACACAAGTCAAGGCACGAGGCAAGGCAAGATTTTACGATGGCACAAACTTTGTTGAGGTGATCTGTGGTGAACGGTGACGGATGGTACGACTTCTATGAGGCGAGAAGCAGCGAGGGAGGAAAAATGCCTTCCAGCATCCTTTCGAATCAGCGCCTTTTGGCCACTCTTTCATGGGAAGAGATAGACGATTTGATGCTCACAAACCGAGAGCGGTGGCTTTTGAAGGGCGACTGCAGTCTCGACGACATCGAATATCTCCTGCATCTTTGCAGCGATCACTGTCCACTGCACTGGGTCCGCGAACGGATTCATGCTACTCACGTAGGCAAGGAGCTCCAAATCGAGGGCAATTCCGAAATGGACGCGGGATTTATTCGCTGCCATGACCGCCGTGCCGCTTGTGCTGCTGTCGGACGCAGCCATTTTGCTTGTCTCGACCGGTCGAGATCTCGCGAGAGAAAAGCCCGTAAGGTACGCAACGGCCGTAGCGGGCGCAACGTAAGCGCCGAGATCTAGCGTGCGCATCTCTTGCGCGCGCAAACGCACGCATCTCTCTTAGGTACGGCGCATGCGCAGTCTTGCTCTCTCTCACCCGTTTCGTGCGCAAGGCCGTTGCGCGCGCTAAACTAAAACTCTCTATTTGCAGGTCTCAGTGTCTGGAGTAGAGCAATGCAGCTAGGCAAGCATCTCGTTAACAGCTTGCTGGGTGATTGCCGCATAAGACCAAACACACTCTCCCCAGGACCCAATCTCCCAAGTACTAGCTTCACCACGTACGCACAAACACATAAGCATGCAACAACGCCCGAGCACCCGCGCTCCGAATACGATTCATAAACACACACACACACACACACACACACACACACACACACACACACACACACACACACACACACACACACACACACACACATGCGCGCCCCACCTCAATCCCCTCCACCCCCCACCCCTTTATACGCCCACAACAAGCACGGGAGAAATGTCTTGAAAACATGCAATACTTGCTTTTCCGTTGACTTGTTTGCAGTAATCAGCACTAAAGACAGAAGCAGCAGGATCGCAGCAAAAGGAAAGTAAAAGCAAGGCATGAACGTAGAAATGGACTCGGTGACTAGACGAGTGAAGAAGATTCAGAGTATTTCCTTTTCATGGCTGCACAAAAGTAAAACAAAAAGAAAATGCATTGACACCGTATAGGCAAGGCAACCTCTTTTTGCCTCGACGAAGTGCCAAACTTTCCAACGCGACTTTCCAATAAAGACGCTCACTTCACATGAATATTGGAGAGCCGACTATTCGAGAAGGGCAGCTGCATCGCACCTTCGTTTGTTTACAGCGCAACGCAGTGAATACTTCCCGCTAGGGGCTCAGCCCCGAATACATCTATGGACTGTGCTATTTTACGTGCGCCAGTTTGTCGCAAACAAAGGAGGTGTTTCCTTCTTGCAGCAGCAGCAGCAGCAGGGACCTTCACCTCACTTCGCGAAGTAAATCTTTTAGGTTCCTTAACCAAAAAGAATCTATAGACGCTATTTTGCAACAAATAAAAAGTCGCACCCACAACTTAAGTATCTCGTCATGCGTACGGTCAGTTGACCAATATACACGACAGTGGGAAGGTGGCTTCTTCTGAAGCGACGAAGAAAAGAAAAATTTTTCAGAAACGAAAACAGGTGTTGCAAAATATTGGCCTCAAGCGTGGCTTTAAGCTGATCTCTGGTCGATGAAGCTTTAAAACGGCAGGCGCCAAGAAGCACGCAGTCTTGAATGAACGAAAGAAATAGGCGTGTCTATTACAACTTCTCCGAGCTTTTGCGAGCCAAAAACACTATACGATTATGAGGGACGCAGTAGTGGGCGACTCAGGTTTAATTTTGACCGCCTGGGTGCCTTTAACGCGCGCCTAAATTAAGTTCACGGGTGTCGTTTGCATTTGAACTCTATCAATATGTGGCCGCCTTGGCGCTTTACAGCGCAGCATCTTACGTGCAAAGCCACCACGGCGAGTGGGTGAGTAGGTATGCGTCTAAGGCGGTGTTACACCCTTCTAGTTGGCAACCGAGCGATAATAATAAGTACTAAAAATTAATTCTACATGAAAAAAAGTGTTGCGTCATGCCTGCCCTAATGGCTCTAGTAGTTTTTATACAACGTTGTTCCGGAAAACCAGGTTATCGACGGAAGGCTGGCTTACCCGTGGGTAACCGTTAATGTGTTCTTTGGAAGCACTGGCTGTCGAGATCTCCATGTCGCACATGATGTGGTTTCAGTGCATTGCTAAAGAAGGTGACAAGTTATATAATTGATATCGTGCTCATAAGAGATTAATTTTTATTTTTATTTTCGAGTGTACTATTCACAATGCTCATGAGGTATAGAGTCTCGTGAATGGCATTATTTTCTTACAAATAACATATTTTTTTCGCGTCCATGTTCTTCCGTCATTTTCAGAATGCGCGTAATCGCCTAGTGTTTGATACTATACTCCACTGTCCTCAAAATGTTCATACCTGCTGAAATTCAGAATGCAGTTCTACAAGGTGGTGAGAATAACCTTTCAGTCGGAAGTGTCTGTGTTTCGTGTGAGGCCAGTGGCTTGTTTCTTGATGCGTAGATTGAGTTTCCTTATAAGGTGTCCAGTAATAATTGACCATATTGGCGTTAGCCACATAATTTACTGCCAAAAAATTTTTCTTCCTGCAAGACCGGATGGTATTTGTTATTCCAATGTGTTAATGTGTACTGCAGTGTTTTCTGCTGTTATTCTCACTGATATTTGTACCCAGCCATTGCAGTGCGCATCATTGTTGCGAGACGGCACAGAAGGCGCTAGTTGCAGCGCCGGAGTTAGGTAATGCGCATGCTCCGAAAAAACTGTCGTGTCATTTCAACGACAAGTGCTACGTGCAAACTTTCAGAACTTGTCACCTATTCTCCCCTTTTCGACCACTCGGAAACCAACGCACTTCTTTTCGTCCTGTCCAACACCGCATCAGAATGGCGAGAGCCACCACTGCCAGTATTAGCTGCTTGTGCGGCCTATCTGCGGTGGACTGTCACAGCTGGCCGAGCCGAAGCCAACACAATGATTATTAATATAATTAATAAGCGACCTTAATATACCGGGCCAAAAAAAAAACATGAATCTTACACTGTGTGGTTCCGGACCTCTTCTCTACGGTCACTTCTGCAATAGCTCTCACCTTTCGAGAATTGAGTGCTTCCTCTTCTGCACGATATCTTCTTACCTGCTTCACGTGGTCGTTGATCAACCTATTTCCTTAATTTGGACCATTCGCGAAAGTATTAATCGACAAGTTTCACTGGTTTTGAAACACAGGCAGCGTCGAGGAGCAGTTTTGTTGCCCGGGAAAGCAGTTCATCTGGTGAAGCAGCTACTGTGTCGGCTATGTAGATTGGTCACATTGTATTAGCACGCGGGTAACCATGTTTATCCAGGTATGAATTATGTCCACTTATAATACCGCGACATTCTTGAAAATAGGGCTAAAAAAGCAGAAATATACCTAACAAGGGGCCATACTTGTACCGTCGGGTGCATTACTTGCTTCTATGGTAATGCTATTTTTGCGCTCGAACGTTATTCGGTATCTTTCTGGGAAAAATACAGACGGTCATGTGAGAAAAAGAACTCGAGATAATAATCAAAGTACAAATTCAAACTCAACCGCGAACGTTAAGCAGGAAAGTACCGCTATGCTATAGCCCTCGATGGAGAAATGGAGCAGGATATATATGCGCATTCAAATCGTTCCTTAGCCCTATGGAATTAAAATCAACGGAAAAAAATTGGCCGCGTATCTGCGTGCTTCGCTGCAAATGTCGTGTAAAGACGATAGAAGAGGCGCTGTGTGAATTATGGACGCCATCTGGCAATACGTCGGGAAACATGAGTGCTGTGTTGCGTGCTGGTAGTCCCGGCGCAGCAGCAGTCGAAGACCGGCGGTGACCAACGCGACCGGCGGGGACGCCAGCCAGCCCGAAAACGCGGTTTGGCGCGAAGCGCTGACGCAGAGAAACGTCCGCACTCAACGAGTACTCTCCACACACTGTTTTATTTACACGTCGCCTGGGTAAAACAGGAACGCCAGAGCGGCGCCCACAACCGGCAGCCTGAAGGCCGTCCACAACGCTGCTTTTTCATTTTTTAAATATTTTTTTCACCTTCTTGGCCTTCTCAAAACTAAAGTTTTTCAACACCAACCCATGGCATTCGTACAGTGCAATACAGAACCGAAACCGAAACACAACAATGAGCTCGTGCGAAGGGCACGGAGGAAGGCAAATTTCAGCGCAGTCGCATTTTCAGCTTTGTTGAAACAGCGCTCACTAGACGACGACGAAGTAAAAGAAGGCACACGACAGGCAGCGCCTGTCCTGTGCCTTCTTTTACTTCGTCGTCGTCTAGTGAGCGCTGTTTCAACAAAGATGAACGCATACCAACTCGCTCAAGCTTCCATTCTTATGCATTTTCAGCGCAGCTTAAGAAACTAGGATCCTTAAAATTACGTATGTATGCATTTTCTATTAAAGGAACACGCCACCTAATACTTACCTAGTGACGTTGCACCTCAGATATGCATGATATTTACTTTTTGATCGAGAACGTTCACAAGTATGAACAGCCATACCAGTTCAAGACGGCTGGCCCTTGGGCAAGTGGTTCAACTTTGGCCGAGTGGCTGAATCGAGGGACGTGCCGACAAACAGAAAGACAGACAGACAGAAAGACAGACCAAAATTTCTGCGTTTAAGTTCCCCAAGAAAGACTATCGTCTTTAAAAACTGCCCCTAACACGCACAAAAGAAAAGCTGGCGACAGCACTGCCTTTTTCTTTAAAAGAAGCTCCGAGGCTAGCGAGACCGAGAAAGATAAAAACGCAAAAACAAACAAATTAAATGCCTGAACGCAGACAACCCGAAATCCGCTAGAATGGCATTGGTTCACTCCATTTTTATTCCCACCTGACGGGCAGCATTGCGATTATTTCCCCCGGGACCATCTCTCTAGTCCGTCTCCCACGATGCGCGGATACCGAAAGCTTTATGAAAGGAATTAAGCGATATGCAGATGAAGCTGGCCGTGAATAATTTACTCAGACGGTGAAACGCTAAACACTTTGTGTTTCAGTCCACGGACTTTATCCCTGCAATGCCTTGTTCGTTTTCATTTCTCGCTATCACCCCCGTGTTCATTCGTGGAAGTGTTTTTTTTTTACTCATGCGTCTTTGATAAAAAAGCAGCTCAACGTCCTTTTTTGAGTTTTTAACAACACTTCACCTTTTTCTCTCTGTTTATTTTCTTCTCATCGGGATGTGCGGATGGACGCTGCGATGCGATTTTTAAGTAATCATATCCTTTTTCCTTTTTCCCCGCTGACACACAGACGATGCGCTATACGCAATATACCACCAGCTAATATGACGTAAAGCTTAAGGTATGTCGCAAAACTCGCACGCTGAACGAAAACGGTGCATAAAGGGCACCGTTAAACAGCCTCGTTGTCCAGCCTTCAAAGATTACTGCTCAGCGTGATCGATCATTTAAAATTCAATAGCTGGTTTGCCAACCGTAATCTGTGGTCGGCTAACGCCGGTGTTGCAAATAGACTTTGCGTCAGTTAATGCGGCTGCGCTTTGTGCTTGTGTACCGGCTTCAAGGGTTATTCTGTGAGTAAACCGGTGCAGCGTTCTCTGGAAGGCATGTATTCAAATTATGTGACGCAGTTTAAGATTCATCCTTCTTTTTTTTTACTGTAGTTGGTCAGCATCGAGAAAGTAAGGGCGGGTGCTTAGAGCAGCGTTCACGTGGTGCAATCTACTCGACCCGAACTTTTTGGCGTTGACTTGCATGAAGAGGGCTATCTGGTTCTAAACCTCTAACCCCGCCAATCGGGCGTATAAACTATGATAAAACAAACGTTATGGAGTCGGTGGCACGAGCTGTCTTTGTGGCGAACTTAATTGCTGGTAAACTCGGCAGATGTCTCAGTCAGTTTGGTAGGAGGTGGCCTGGCAGTCGGGAAGTAGTTAGCAATAACAATAAAATGGGGAGCGGGAGAGGCGTCTGCTGCAGCGCAAAAAAAAAAAAAAGAATCGATACTCGGCGGAGCATGTCATGGAATCATTTATAGCGAGCGTGTCTGCATGGACGCTGCCATATTTCAGCCTTGTATATTCAAGTTATCTTTGCGCAAGTGAGCGACTATGCACAAGCGCGGCACGAAAGCTATTTATTTCTCTTACTTTTACGAGTAATTCGATTGCTGGGCGGAACATGTTGCGATAACTGTCTCATTGATCGCTTTATTTGTAAGGCCGAAAACGAGCCAGCACTCTAGCTATCGACGTATGTTCGCGATATGCCGCGCCTCGCGTATTGCAGTGTAGCCGCGTGCCTCGCAAATCGCTCATGCCTTTTTTTTTTTTAAATCCCCATTTTTGGAATTCCTTATAGTACGCGCTGGCAACCTAGTCTATTCTTTTTTTTTTCTTTTATGTTCGCAACATACATTGCGAATTTTCTCCCACAGTTAGAGTAGCAGTGATCTTTAGTGTCGCCCGTTTACAGTGCCTATAGCACCACTGCCTTAATCGCGGGAGCGGTTCGCCCGAAACCGTGTTTGCACCATTTGCACCGGGACATTACTTTCAGAAAGAACTTTTCATGAGCTGCAGGAGGCCGTTTATGAATTGCGCATTTCACTCTGCGATCCCTTTCACTGCGCGCTGCCGCGGCGGCTGCATTTTCGATAGAGGCGAAAATGTTTGAGGACCGTGTACTTAGATTTAGGTGCACGTTAAAGAACCCCAGGTGGTCGAAATTTCCGGAGCCCTCCACTACGGCGTCCCTCGTAATCATATGGTAGTTTTGGGACGGTAAACCCCAGATGTTATTATTATTATTATTATTATTATTATTATTATTATTATTATTATTATTATTATTATTATTATTATTATTATTATTATTATTATTATTATTATTCACTGCTCACTTTTATCAGGGACTAGGCTTTACGCGATGGCATACCTTATTGAGTTGCGTCACCTATACTCACTCCCGCTACTTTTGAAGCGTACATTATCGCGACCTTCTATATCGTTCCTGGGTGTGTCCAGATAAGATCGAACACGAGGTCCCGGTCACCATTCCCGATTGTGATGAAATTTACTGTAGGTCTAGGCATTACACCCAGAACAATGGTTTCGCAGTTAGTTTTGCGGAAAAAAAATTTTGTTCGCCTGAAAAAAAAATATGCAACTTTCGGCCGCCAAAAACGCTTTTCCGCTAATTTCGCGATTTCTGAATTTTGAGCGCACTTAGGGAAAAAACGGTGCACTTCTTCGTCACAATATTTATTCCCCTTAAAGAACAAGTGAAATACAATCTTATGAGTCTAGTATTTCCCTTTCTTGTCGAAGCATTTTTGAATAAAAAAATCACAATCTTGGAAAATCGCTCAAAATACCTCTATTTCAGGAATTTATTGCTGCAAGCAAGTTAAAGTGAGGATAATGAAAATTGGTACATATTAACTTTGATACTTTCGCTCTCTTTTAAAATAATTTGCGTGGTTTTATCGCGCTCCGTTTTACTCGATAATTGGGCTGAAACGTAAGTGATTTACCAAAAACGCCGAACTTTGAAAATGATTTTCTCAAAAAGGCCATTTTTATTTTTTTTAAATCCCTCTGATTGAAGTCAAGGACGTCATCTACAATTCTGCAGAAAAAGACGTTGCATTATTTTGGTTGCTAACAAGTTATAGCGCGTCGAATGTGACCATTCCAGCCTATCGGCCGCGTCGTTCGTTATGGGCTGAAACTCGGATATAAGTTGCTAAAAATACTTGTACGTGACATAATCACAAATAAGCAGCTCCACACCAACAAATGCGCAGCCCGGTGTCATGGTTAAGCAAGCTTTGTCTTGGGGTCAGCCGCTTGACGAACCCGCAGCAGCGGCCGCTCGATGCTGCGGGCACTCACATTACACGAGTGCCGCTTCGACTGCGGATGAGCCCCGCTTGCGCGCCAAACTACGCTAAGAGGACAAACGAGAGAAGGAATACATCCCTGTGAAAATTAAAGGCTGTTAAGTGCTAACAAATGTCATAGTATGCAACGAAAACTCTGCCGGCGATTTCCCAGTGAGCGCCTCCAGTAGTGCGCTCATGCGTTGCTTTCTCTTTTCGGATGGCCTAAATATAATTAGGTTCATTCTATGAGCAACATATGGCACAAAAGAAAGCCATTGACATCTAAAGAAAGCTGTCATACGTGCTTCAGGTGGTCGAGCAACTCAAGCTGCCGTTGTTCATCTCGTGCCAGAGCACTTGTGTCAGCCGGCTGTGAAAAGAAGTGTGTCCAAGTCCATTACTTCATTAAAGAACCGCTTTTACAATACTGTATTGTTGGGCGTCCGCAGATAGAATATTCAACGCAAGTCGAGCATTTATCACGATATTATGCGGCTTCGGGCATAACAGCAGGGAAAAAAATACATCCGTGCTGTATTGAAGGCGCTCACTGGGAAATCGCCGGCAGAGTTTTCGTTGCATATTATGACATTTGTTGGCACTTAACGGCCTTTAACTTTCACAGTGATGCATTCCTTCTCTCGTTTGTCCTCTGAGCGTAGTTTGGCGTGCAAGCGGAGCTCATCCGAAGTCGAAGCGGTACTCATGTAATGTGAGTGCCCGCAGCATCGAGCGGCCGCTGCTGCGGGTTTGTCAAGCGGCTGATCCCAAGACAAAGCTTGCTTAACCATGACACCGGGCTGCGCATTTGTTGGTGTGGAGCTGCTGATTTGTGATTATGTCACGTACAAGTATTTTTAGCAACTTATATCCGAGTTTCAGACCATAACGAACGACGCGGCCGCTAGGCTGGCATGGTAACATTTGACGCACTCTAACTTGTTAGCAACCAAAATAATGCAACTTTTTTTTCTGCACAATGGTAGTTGACGTCCTTTACTTCAATCAGAGGGATTTTTAAAAAAATTAAAAATGGCTTTTTTGAGAAAATAATTTTCAAAGTTCGGCGTTTTTGGTAAATCACTTACGTTTCAGCCCAATTATCGAGTAAAACGGAGAGCGATAAAACCACGTACATTATTTTAAAAGATAGCGAAAGTATCAAAGTTAATATGTACCGATTTTCATTATCCTCATTTTAACTTGCTTGCAGCAATAAATTCCTGAAATAGAGGTATTTTGTGCGATTTGCCAAGTTTGTGATTTTTTTCTTCGAAAGTGCTTCGACAAGCAAGGAAAATAATAGACTCATAAGATTGTATTTCACTTGTTCTTTAAGGAGAATAAATATTGTGACAAAGAAGTGCATTGTTTTTTCCCTAGGTGCGCTCAAAATTCAGAAATCGCGAAGTTAGCGGAAAAGCGTTTTTTGCGGCCGAAAGTTGTATATTTTTTTTCAGGCGAACAAAATTTTTTTCCGCAAAACTAACTGCGAAACCATTGTTCTGGGTGTAATGCCTAGACCTACAGTAAATTTCATCACAATCGGGAATGGTGACCGCGACCTCGTGTTCGATCTTATCTGGACACACCCTCCTACATAAATAAATGCTTCGCATTTGTACAAGTAGATATATAGAGAGTGAGAGAGAAGGGGGGACAAGGGGAAGAAGTTTCTCGCTTCCGTTACGCTAGCAAATACGAAAAATGGAGAGAAGTAGAAAGGTATTGCTCGAACAAAGCTTTTACCACTTTATAACTGCACTGATACAGAACACTGGTCGAGCTGCCTTCATAAAAGCGACTCCGCCATACCCAAGTAGTGTTGCAGCTTCGTCGCAGTGCCTTTTTCATAGTCGAGAGTTCGACGACTTATCATCTGGCAGGGAACGAACATTGTAGTACAACTGATCAATCGCCGGATGCAGGAGAAAAAGAAATAATATATATTTTTTTTAATTTCCATTTGTCCTGGATTTGGCCAAGGTACAGTTTTTCTAGAAGGGCCTCCACTTTCAGGGGGCCTGCACAGCCGACCCAAGCGAAAAGCTTTCGCTCGTCCGCATGGGTTCTGCCTGCAGACGTAGCTGATTGGCTCAACCACTACAGCGGATCATTCGAACACAATGGCGAAGAAGTCGAACGTCGCACCGTGTTCCTTCGCATAGCTAAACTAACTCCTTGAGAAAAAGGGCCTGCATTTCGTAAGGACTTTTTTCCCGGCGTTCTCTACATTTCTACTCATCCATTCGCGTACAAGTTACCGACCCCCCCCCCCCCCCCCCAAAAAAAAAAAGAAAAAAAAGAATCCATTACAAAAGAGGGCCTGGGGCCACCATTACGGGCGTTGAGCAAGAACAGTTGCTTGACCAAATCGAAGGCCCGCGGGTTCAGTGTCATTTGTATGTGTGCACTTCATCTAGATGGTGCCTCAAATAATTATTGCCTCATTGCCATGGCCCAACCACCAAAGGAAATAAAGGGAAAAAAAATCGTGCCATCGACCGGAAACCGTGCTCCACTCCGTTTATAGATGCGCTTTTGCGACGCACGCAATGAGCACGTGTCAGCTCGTACACGCCCTCTGCGTACATCTCGTCTTCGTTGGAACACGATGCAGATAAATCTACTGTCGCGTACCCATATTCCTCGGGGCACGCCAGCGCCAATGTTTTATACCACTCCTAACACGGCACTTTCTTGTTGACGTGAGCCCATATCTCATTGTGCTTTAAGGCGCCAAGCACAGATCATTTGCCTAGCAGAATTAGTTTCGCGCTCAATATATTGCTATGAAATGCAATTAGTCCAGGATGATAAAATGGCAAAGTAACATGCTGGTACGAGTAAAGGTTAACTTAGCAGGTTACCGTAAATGCACAGCAAATACTCATCTATCTATCTATCTATCTATCTATCTATCTATCTATCTATCTATCTATCTATCTATCTATCTATCTATCTATCTATCTATCTATCTATCTATCTATCTATCTATCTATCTATCTATCTATCTATCTATCTATCTATCTATCTATCTATCTATCTATCTATCTATCTATCTATCTATCTATCTATCTATCTATCTATCTATCTATCTATCTATCTATCTATCTCATCTCTGAATAATAGATGCGTTTATGCTTCGAGGCATATTTACGCTTCGATACAATATATTGACAGTTACTGTTTAACACTAATACAAACTTGTAATCGAAGTAAAAGCAACAAAACAAATAGAGAATAAATACTTTCTTTGAAGGTACAACGGAGCGCCAAGAACGACATGAATAAGAAGATGGCGAGTCTAACACTCTGCCAACATCTTGTTTGTGACATTTACAATGCTCTGTTATATACTTAAGCATAAGGAACCAAGTCGCCCATCAGCGCCCATTGGACTTAATTCCTGCATCTTTACATCGCAATGCTCTTGCGCAGATCAATAGAGCCAGCCTCCAAACTTGATCAGCAAGCTTGAAAACAACTTTTTCCAGAAACACCGCTACTTTCACCTTCTTTAGGGAGTCCTGGAGGTAGATGAACGAAGGTCCCAGTACACGTAAGGCCGGTTGTACAAAGGAACTTCCCGAGAGTATACACAAGAACCACAGCAATGTTTGGGATCGCTAAATCGCCTTACAGTTGAGACGTAATTACGACACTTCTATAACTCCCTTTTATTACGAATGGCTGTTCGTCTCGGTATTAACCTTCATAGAGAAGTGGTCAAGGATTGCGAGTTAATTCAGCCCATAACACTGCAGGTGGACGGAGGGCCCATTTTGCCCAAACTTTCTCTCTTTGAACACACTGGTCACAGAAGACGGCTGTCGACGGTTATATTAGGCTATTTGCGTATCACTGCGAAGTTTGGACGAGTGCCTTATATAAATAGATTACAAAAGAAGCCCGAGTGAACGCTGCGCGGAAATCGAGGAAATCGTAGAGTGGCGAATAGAGTAACTGTTTCTATTACCTCTCGCTCGCTTTTGTCACTCATTCAGAGAAGTTTCGACCGCGACAAACAGTGTCGCCGCAGCCGCTGTGGCTCTCGCACCGTACGTAAGTTATGAACTACAACGCGCGCGCTGAGCCTGTCTGTAGTGATCCCCCTTCTCGCCCGCGGTTCTGGCTCAGAGGATATATAGATGGCTCATTATTCGCCAAGACGCCTCGGGGAGGCAAAAATAAAAGAAGGCGGCCCAGCAGCGCGAGTCCCGATCACTGGAGCCATCTCCGCCACCGCGCGCAATAACGCCGCCTGCATCTCCCGCGAATTAAACCGGTGTCGGGAAATTAAGCGAGCCCAGACGCCGGTGCGCTGGCCGCCTCCTTGGTCGTCGTCTGTGCAGCCCCACCGGGCGCGCTCACAGGAGGCCGCATCTGCCGCCACCGCGAGGGGTACGCGATGAATGAATGGCTCTCATCGGAACTCGTTCCGGCGCGCTTTGGCGGCTGCAGGGCGCTCTATTGGGGAGGCTCGCTCCTTCACCCCCGTGTTGGGCATCTATTATTTCTGCCACTCGCCGAGAGAGCTGCAGGGCTAAGCTTGGGCGAAGGAACTTCCTCCTCGCCAACACCGCGACAAGAGCCGCGGACCCGTCTGGTCGAGGGCCCCGGCCACCACTCGGTGACGCCGCCGGGCCACCCGGCAACCTGAGCTCTTTTGCTCGCTCGAGCAGCCAGTGCCTCACTCGCTGCCATCACGCGTGCCAGACGGAGTTGCCGCCCTCTGTACATTGTGTACGAATAGCCTTCCTCGCCTTGGTCATAGTCTCCATCTGTAGACTAACATCAACCGACAGTGGGATTGGCGTACACACCAATGTTTGTGAGCGCATTCTTCTCGCACTCGAAATACAATGTGGCCATTCAGTGGCGCACGGTCTGAATCCCACCGATAATGCGCCCATGCGTATAGTTTCTA
The DNA here is from genome assembly GCF_013339695.2 of Rhipicephalus sanguineus. Taxonomy (NCBI): domain Eukaryota; kingdom Metazoa; phylum Arthropoda; class Arachnida; order Ixodida; family Ixodidae; genus Rhipicephalus; species Rhipicephalus sanguineus. Next base: position 167,969,646 of record NC_051176.1, read on the forward strand.
TGTTCGGGTAGTTCGCCAGCGAGTCACATGGTGCTACTGGCAACAGTTGATAATTCAGCCTCGAGATTCGTCAGTCATGATGCATGCAACATATTGTATACCAGGCAGACATCAGCATCGAGAGTAAAAGCAAATACATCATGTAATTCCCTAATTTTCACCGTGGGTGCACTAAATTTTGTAGCTGAAGCATGACAAAGAAGAAAATTAATTACGTTGCCGGTTGCACAAGTGACAGCATGAGCGACAGCATATGATAAGTCCTTTGCTTTTACAATATCTCTTTAGCTATTACAATATTATTACACCTTTACAGGGTACCACCAAAATAATCAACCATTATTTCTCAGTTTTATAGGTGTTTGAGCACCATGAAACAGACCAAGAAGTTTTGTGTCTAGCTCTACATTACGTTGTCTGAAGTCACCCGTTCTCACAGGCTCGAGAGATTTGCTTTATACATCTCTCAGGTGTTTGTGGTGTCTATAATACCCGCCGTGTCCGCTTAGCACTTCAGGTGCCACACTGCTAAGCTCGAGGGCGCGGGTTTGATTGCCCGCCACGGCGGCCGCATTTCGATAGGAGTGAAATGCAAAGAACGTCCGTGTGCTTGAATTGAAGTGCTTGTTGAAGAACCAAGGTTGTCGAAATTAATCTACATTCCCCCACTACGGCTTGCCTCATATCATATGGTGGTCTTGGCACGCAAAATCCAAGCAATTATATTATCATTCATTATGTGGTGTCTGTAATGGCACTGCGTCGGGAGGTGCTATTCTGGCAGCCTGTAGTCGACATATGGTCGGCCTCAGAGCCTCTTTCCGTGGCATTAGGTTCCCTGATAATGTGTCCTTCCTTTCACTTTTTTCGCAAGACTAGCGCAAGTGTGAGGCATTTCATCGCGCTATACCTGCTCCTTCGGGGATAAACTGAAAGGATCCTTCCTTCTCACGTATTTCGTATGTCATTTTAGTTTCTGCAATGCTGCGTGGGTCAGACAAGTGAGGTATAATGACAGACTTAGTACATGAATAGGACCGCAAATTTTTCAGTTACAGTTAAAATATTTTTCGGTGCGAGATCGTTTAAATACTTTATGCTCCCAGAAACAATTGCGATCAGTGTGGCTTCTTCACAGAGTGTCGTACGTTTTACAGCGAAAGCTGTTATGAGATCGCAACAAGGGCCGTTTTTGGCGCCGTAGTTGTCCGCCGCCGCCGCCGCCGCCGGTGTCCGTGACCACTATCGCTCGGAATAAGAAAAAATTTCCTGGGGGGCGATCGGAGATCTGTTCGTTCCGCTTGTTCGTTCTCCTGGGGAACAACAAGCGCGCTGATTGGCTGAAGCGGGAGATGCCACTCAAGGCCGGGGGGTGTCGCCATTTCTTTTTTTTTTCTTGATCTTTTCTTTTTTGGTAACGTCATATCGCGGCATAACGAGTGGGGTTATCGGAGATCTCTGTTCTGCGCCGTTCGTTCTGTACCCATTCTGGCGGCGTACGCGATTGGCCGAAGCCGGAAAAAACCACGTCTCTGAGGGGCGTAGCCATTTTTCTTTTTGCTTGGTCTTTTATTTTTTAGTGACGTCATACCGCGTCATAACGAGCATGTCGTCTGCTGCAAACGAACGGAGCGCGAGACCGTTCGCACGCGTTTTCTCGAGCGAACAAACGGCTTCGCACGGCATGATGCGGCGGTTGCGGCTGCCGCAACAGCTGATTTTGAGAAAATGGCGCTTGCGACGTGTGCTTCTCTTGCGGTTGGGAGTGCGAGATGCGTTTGAAGACATGAGCGAGTGCGGCGTCGCTTTCTGTTCTCGAAACGAACAGTGCGAACAAAATGAACGGGCCTGCCTGTGGTCTTACGCGCAGGGACTTCTTAGTTCAAAAGCGCTACCAGCTACTGCCACGTGTCGTCCCGGTCCTCACTCGTGAACGACGTCCCCAGTGGGCACGACGGCGTAGGTATCTCTGGGTGCTCTTTTATAAAAGCCAGCAGAAGCTCCTTTTGACGATTCGACACCCGGGAGCCAAGCCAGACATTCCGGTGGGACGACATCTTGAAAAACTGCGCCAACCGCTACTTTTCTCTTTTTTTTTTTCGCGTGCGCGACTTCACATAGCGAGCACGTTAGAAAAACTAACACCAAAAAATATCAGCGCTCAAACCTATTGCTGTTTCAGAAACTGTTTGAGCTTGAAAAAAAAAACAATATCTTTTCGTATAACAACTGTATTTATTAGAAGGCTAGAAACACTTCGTTTTGAAATATACGGTCCCCTTGCCGAGGACAAACGATGCGCGTCTACTTCCGGAAAGCTCGCCGCTCACCGCTTGACGATTGGCTGTCCTCTCTCTCGGCGGAAGAGAGCTGCGGACCGCCCACTTTTGTGACGTAACACCGCCAGAACGAACGCGGAACGAACAGAGATCTCCGATCCCCCCCCCAGGATGGAACGAGGTTCGAACGGGCCCTCTGCGGGGGAGCCAGTATCCTACCTCAGAGCTATGCCGGTGCTTGTAACTGCTTTGCAAGAAGACCCTATACATGCTTCATGTCGGGAAGGAACCACACTAACATATGTAATGTAGCGTTGTAGAAGAGTAAAATAACAACCAAGTGTAACACAACGCGAATTCTGTAACGAGGCGTAACACAATGCGAATTGCGCAACGAGTGAGTTGTTGAGTGCTTCCAACCCATTACAAAGGGCTCTGCCATAATTCTTCATCGTCATTAGCCACATCATCAACAAAGTGCACGTAATACCTTACAGGTGTTTAGCAGGTACCACGGTTCTGCGCAGAATGACGAAAAATTGCGTAGTGGCTGCTTCCTTACTTCACAAAATTTATGATTTATAGCGTAGTGGGTTCCTCGCAAGTGCACCTCTATTGGTTGCCAAGGATCCATTTACTCAGGGTCTCAATAAAGTTAATTCCCCTCTCTCTATCTCTTTCTCACGTTAGCGTATGTTATAAACGGTGGAGGGGAAGTGAAGTAACGACCGGGCGTCACAGAGTGCGAATTACGTAACTAGTGGGTCCTTTAAAGCTTCCAACCCATTACAAAAGGCTCAGTCATAATTCTTCATCGTCATCAGCCGTCGCATCAAGAAACTGCACATAATGCCTTACAGATGGTACCTCGCTTCTCCGCAGAATGACGATTAATGTCGTGGTGGGTGCTTCCCAACTTCACAAAAATTATGATTTGTGGCGTAGTGGGTACGTTGCTAGTGTAGTTGTATTATTAGCCACAAGATAGTTAATAACGAGCTCTAGAAATACCGCTCTTTGAGCTTTCGCTGTGACTGTGCTGCGCTTTCCACGCAGGCCTGGCGTTTTTTCTTATGTAGCAGACCGTCGTGCTTAAGAGAAAAGCCTTCATTCATGTAATCTGGTTGCCTTCTCCTACATTGAGGATACCTGCTATTGGCGCAAGCAAGAGCGCAAAATCCAGCTCGCGCCGTTAATTACCTTTAGTAAAGCGAGAGTCGTTTCCTCCTCCTTCTCTACGCACTATGAAATGGATAGATAATGAAATTAGCGCTATAATATTAAATTTCACTGCAAGACAGCCTTGGCTATAAAAGTAAATGCAAAGCAATTACTTACGTTGTATCAGCTTTTCAGGCGTTTTTATGTCGCTAGATTTGGGTTCTATGGAGCACAGAATTAAACTTTCATTCCCCGACTGTTCCGGCGCCGACCGGTACTGATGAAAGAAAGTCAGGAATTTCCACCAAAACGTGGGCATTCCATCGACACCAAGCTGGTGTAGTCGGAGCAGAACTTCTTTCATTATTTTTTGTGGGTTTTTTAACATTCCTCGGAGCTCATACTTCTATAAATTGCGTTCTGTTTCGTCGGTTTCCTTGCTTTCGATTTCGGTCAGATCCACTTTGACGCGAGGAAAGAAACTGTTTTCCCAAGAGAATTTCCGGAATATATATTGTCGCTCTCTCCCTGGTATCGGAGTTTTCCATACCGCTCTTTATTTTTCCTGGCGCTCCCACTAGCCTATATACTTCAGTGTTCTATATAGTACCCCAGCGGACCTCGATATGCTATTATTTGTTGGCCCTGTTGCGAGTGCGCAGTACAGTGCAAAAAACAGAGCTAGGAACTTTGTGAACGGAACTGTTGCGACTGGCTTCACTCCGTTTTGCTCATGTGCGCTTCATACATAGCGCACCTACACACGAACGTGTTCGCGCCAATGCTGGGAACGGATGCCGAGGAATAAACGACGTTGTGCTCACTTTGGAGAACGCAGGGTATACACAATACAATGCGCATTCAAAGGAAGGCCTCCGATAGCGCCGCAAACTTCAGCGTTTGGATTGAGGTTGCAAAACTTCAGAGTTGACCGGCGCGCTGTGTCGAGCTGTGGCCTATTTTACTTATACACGCATGGTCCGTCGATCTTGCCTTTGCTTTCCGAATACGTTGCGGTGGTATTTCAAAGGCGTTAAGTAATTCTGAGACCGTGAAGTTTAACGTCTCCTCGATAGAAGCATGCAACGCCGGTCTACCTTCATAATATTCAGATTACTGGCCATGGCAATTGTGCCATAATGTCCACAGAAAGTTAATATTACACAATTTACATGGCGCATTTCACGATTAAAAAAATTCCCGCCAAGCGGTGGAAAACCTCCGGGTGACGGCAGGAATAAGTATCACGTGACGGCAACATGACTTGGAGCACCACAGCGGTTACATCACGTCTCCTCGGTTTGCATGCACTTTATGCACCAGTTCAGGCGGCGCAGCCCTCTGGCAATGCCAGTGCAGCTAGCGTCACCTGCACTTCGGCACTCAATTTGACGTCCTGCAGCAGGAGTTCATCTGCACTTCAGCACTAGCTTCCCCGCCGATTCTCTTCTCGTGCAAGTAGTGCAAGGTACTTGGCGTGCTCTGTATACATAGCAGACGGCTCCGTGAACAAACGGCAGCGTTTCCCGTCATAGGCGAGCGTGGTTGTTACGTGCACAAATTCAGTGTTGAACTAGTGCGATACTACGGTCCCAATACCGCGCACACGTGAACGCACCCGGCAAACGCCAACACTAAAACAGGAGCCGCCGCAGACGACTGCCTGCACGTTTCAGCACTTTTGCCCCCAAACTGACAGCTGCGCCGAAAACGCTAGTGTCGTGCTACACTGGCACTGCAAGAATAGGCGCGACACTGGCATGTAACTTCTGTGAATTCTTCTGCATTTCACACGTGCGGCTCCGCTTTGCGCCACCAGTTCAATCAAAACACGCAGCTGCGTCGTCCGGCTACTAGACCATGTCGTCGTCGCTATCGTCGTCGGAAAAATCCGACCATGAGCGTCCGCTTGGATGCGACTAAGTGGTGGGGGAAAACCATTTCGTTTTTATTCCCTTGGCATCGGACGCTGAGATGTTTTCACACTACACGTGGTCGCGGTAGTTCGGAGTCCATATTGCTTCAAAAACGTCATCATATTTGCCGTATACACAACTCCAACGTCACTCTCTCCTGTTTTTTTTTTTTTTTCTTATGGTAATCGCGACAAGTGCGGAAAAGAGCCACACTTCGTTTCTAGACCTTAAAATTCAAATAAATTGCCCTTAAGTCTTTAAAAAAGCACGCAGGTCTCACGCTGTAGTCAGTTTACCGTCCGATTTTCGTGTCTGCAGTACTTTAAAGAAAAGTTTGGATTACGTTAGAAGAACGAAGTATTGCTGAATACCACAAAAAATATTTATAAGAGGTCAATGTGGTTCAGCTTTAAGGTGTCAATGTGTTGCTTATACAAGTAGCTCGGTATGTTTAATAGTTAAGGTCTTGCCTACCGTAGTTTCTTCGTGGGAATGAAACTTGCCAGGGTCGTTGATAACGATAGAAGTATGAACTTTTTGTTTCATACAAACTTGAAAGGCTCATAAATGAGTCCAGTTCACCCTTCCAAGCGCTTTCATGAGTGCGAAACACTTTGTACTTGTGCATAAAACCGGCTTACGTTATCTTATACAGAAAAATTGCTGCCGTCTGTGTGGCAAAAAAAAGGAACGCTTCCTACGGCCATGGGATGGCTTTCTTTAGAAGTAGCTGTGTATCTTTCCTAGATTGTATGACATTGTGTTCTTTGTTCTGTTTTTGTTTTTTCTAAATTTGTGCAGACGCTGTTTACATGTTCATTCCAGGCCATTTATCCGTTAATAACTACACCAACAATTTGCCCCCGATGTTAGTGCATGCAGTTATGTTGTGTACATGTTGTAAGTATCAGTGTATTTATGTTGTAAGTCTACGTTGCCTGTCAATACGCCTAAAATTTCTAGAGTACGGCAAGCAACTGTGCCCTGATTCATTTTGATTTTAAGATATATATCTAATATCTCTACACATTTCTAACAAATAATTGTTGGCGTTTAACGTCCCGAAACCACGACATTATTATCAGGGATGCCACGATGCATTTATAAGTAGTACCGAAAAATTTTTAAATACCGCTCCTCGTAAACTGCATTTCTCTGATTTCAGAATCAGTAGTTTGTGGTTAACGCTATCTTGCGCTTTACATAAACCAAAATAAATCATGAGACGAGTGACTAATTTTCAGTATATTCTCTTTAATTGTGCCGTTCGGCAGTTATTAATAACATAAGCGCTCTTGGAGGGGCTTCGTTCGGCTGTTAAGTAGACGAGGCACCCTCTTCACTATAATGAACTCCACCTTTCCAGTATGAGCGCACAGCGCAGACATAACGCGAATAACATTTGAGAGTCCAATATGCGTTCGCTTATTCTTCTTCTGACTTAACTTGATTATTATTTGAGTACAGCACTTACGTGTGTAAAAGCATTATTGTTTTCGGGGTTTTTCTTTTCCCGCTATCTGAAACTGCTCGATACGTTTAGTGCTAAGAAACATAATTACCACGGTTTGCAGCAGAACAGTTTGGCTGGCATTCGCTTTCACGCTGCAGCAGAATCGTAGTTCAACGCGCATAAATGCGTCATTGCCGTAAAGTTAGCCGCATGCCGTGCACCCCGGACATGGAGCACGTATGCTTTTATTTTTTGGCTTTTCTAACTACTCATCGCATAAAAGATACAGCTCGATAATCAAGCGACTCATAAAGCGCATTTCTTTAGAGGCAAAGCTGAGGGCCACGGGAAGTTGCCGCGAAACACAGGAACGCCGCTGATCCCACGCGGATAACGCCCGTTTCGACGTGTTTTTTTTTTTTTTTTCAGGATACTCCAAAATCACCTATTGGCTATTCAGTATTCGGGTCTGCGAAGCACACCGAGCCAGCAACATTATTGTATGTGCACGTGTGTGGCTATGCTTACTTCTTACTACTTGATTTCAGTGTGACCTGGATTGGTCGGTGCTTCCCACCCACTCCCCTTTAGAACATTATGATCGCCTGGTGCTTCTTTCGCATCGAGTTCCTTTTTCAATTCTTCACAAACAGTTTCCCATCAGGCCGCACACAGCTTTCGCTATTAACCCCTCGTTTCGTCGGCGAAAGTAAAGCGCAATCGGTGATCGCCTCCCGTTTCCTCTACAATGATTAGGCGGCGGCCCTAGCGCGAGACGACATTAGTAACCAGGCGTACTTTTTTTCCGCTTTCGCCCGTCCTCGTGCCGCTTCCTATTTTCTTCACGGGAGGGGGGGGGGGGATGCGAACCGTTCACCATCGGCGCGGCCCAGTCTATGGAGGCGTGCGTTTTACGACGGCAATTAAGAAGACGCCTGGGAACCGTGCGGAGAGTGGCCTGCAGTGGACGCTTCCCGCTGAAAGATTGGTGCCCGACGCCGCCTCACGTACAGAGAACCGCGCAGATAGAAATAGTTCCCGGCTGGGGCTAAATACTAAACGCAGCGATGAATACGTACACACACACACACACACGCACACACACACACACACACACACACACACACACACACACACACACACACACACACACACACACACACACACACACAAACACAAACACACACACACACACACACACGCACGCGCACGCACGCGCGCACACACACACAATTTGCTCGAGTGTGGTTGTGTATATATATACGGATAAGAAACTGAGAGAGGACGATGGAAGCCGCAGTTAGTGCGCGCAATCAGGAGGAAAAACGCTTCGGTGCATTTTCTCTCTTTTCCTTATTTTTTTAACACGTGGTTTTTGCGGGCTGCTGTCGCAAGGGCAGTGCGCATATTTCTGCCGAGCTGGCTGCAAAAGGCCATGGAGATGAGAGAGTGGAATTTGCCGAGGCGCTTGACGAAATTAGCGGCGATTCTGCGGTGGCGTTGGCGCGAGATGGCATTGCGCGAGGCGCGCAGCAGAACGCTGCGACTGTTTGCCCCTCACCGTGCAAGCAGCCGCCGCAGACAAGATGCGGTGCGGCTGTTCTCACCACGCAGCATGGTGCTCCACGAATCCTCCTGCGCGTGAAGGGCCATGTCTCGAACAAAATTAGCCTAATGAGTCGGCAGGAAAGGGTTGCCTCTTTATTTGCAATGTGCAACAGAGTTTTGCGGGTCGATCGAAGCGGCGCCGGAAGCAGCTAGGCGGGCCGGGGACGGGGCGGTAGCATTTAGAACGAGACACCTGTTAGTGACTGGCTCTCGGAAGCTTGGTAAAACTCCGGCTAGCGTAGTGGTAGCCCGAGGCGTGGGAAGCAATTTGTTGATACGTGCGTCGCTGCAGTACAGCACGTGCGCAGCCGGTAATGCGGTACTGCAATCGCTGCCGTGAAATAATGCCAGGCATGTTTTTCTGCTACCGCTAGGTGTCGCGTGTGTCAGCCGCGGGCTAAAGGGACTTCAGGCGAAAGAAATATTTGTGGTTTAAATATTTATGGACGCAAATTAATGTCAAAACGTGCTGTATGATTGGCGGCGTAGATGAAGTAGTGTCGTACCGTTTCATGATCATTAGTATTGTTATCGTTATTAGCCGTCACTCTCGTTACTATGTTAATATTAAACACCACAAGCAACTTTTTGCATATGAATTATTAAGTGTTGACAAATGTTCCTCGTAGGCTGAAACAAATTTATTTTGTCGAAACTGCAGAGAACATATCTTTGTGTTCCTTTTTTTGTTTCTTTTCTCTTTTTTTTTCCATTTACTAAATTATATGTAAGACAGCCTTGGGAGCAGAATAAATTTGAAAGCCCGTTTGCAGTAATTATTGTATTGATCGGATCAGCTGGTTTCTGTGTACAGCATCTAAAAAAAGTAAACTGTCTGACGGTAAGAATTACCACTAAGATGGCGATTTGTCTACAGAAATTCTGGAGGGGGCGGTGTTTTACTAAATATTCTCCTTTCTCGTTGCGCGAATAAACCTGCCCTTGTATTCTTAAGCAGGAATTGTGTGGCCTGCTTCCACCCTTCCTTTTCCCGTCCACTAGCACACAAAGTGATATGAAGTTTACCTTCTACATCATACACCATTCCAGTGGCACGTAAGGGGAAAAAGTTCAAAATAAATTGAACTGCACAATAACACATCAGTATGTAGAAGCAAAAGCGCGGTCATGACGCGGTCGCATGAATTGCTACAATTCTGTATATTGCGGAAGTAACCAATACATTGCAATTCCCTATACTATTTGCGCCGTCTTAAATGGAAGAAATATAGTTTCGAGGCGGGAGAATACAGAGCGTGCGACTATATCCTTGGAAAAATAAAGCAGAAATGCAGTTTAATCTAAGCAAAAATACATATGCCGTTTTTCCCCAACTGAAACTAAATTTCGAGACGAAGTCAAGAATATACGGAAGTGCAGTATGGTGTTGGTTTTGGCATCTGTCGGTGCTATCCTTCTGTAAGTTATTAGGCAATCAAAAACGAGTCGGTACAGCGCTGTGTGCCGATTTGAATAAAACGTTTAACAGTACTGCATCATTTAGTGCAAACTTGAGCGCCACGTGTATGTGATCGAAATCGCTATACACTCTTAGAAAAAAAGGTCGGCATATTCACGAACTAAATACTAACCGTTTACTTGTCACAAAATACACTAGCTTCTTAATTAGTGAAGGTAGTAAAATGCAGGTTGGTGGAACTTGCTACCTAGTTAGTGAGTGAATAGTACTAACTCGAATGGCTAGTCCATTACTAATGAGAACTAACAGACAATAACGCCAAGGAAAGTATAGGGGGTGTTATCTGTAGTATTTAGAACATAAATGTGAAGAAAGTAAAGTGGACGAAAAGATGACTTGCCGCCGGCAGGGACCGAACCTGCGACCTTCGAATAACGCGTCCGATGCTCTACCACTGAGCTACGGCGGCGGTCATCCTCCCGTCCACTTTTTGGGGTATATATGTTGATTTAAACGTAGGAGTGTTAGTCAGCGCCAATCGCAGCCATGGCGGTGAGTGTGGAACACTCTTTTTTTGCCTGGTGGCCTCACGTAGCACGTGATCTTTTTACGAGCTGGCAGCTGACCAATAATCCCTCGCATACTACCTGAAGGCATTAAGTCTGCCAGGACGAGACCCTCGCTATGAATGAAGGAAAGGAGATGATTTTTCTAAGGGCTCGTTTATATTTGTTAGACCACGTGCTACGTGAGGCCACCAGGCAAAAAAAGAGTGTTCCACACTCACCGCCATGGCTGCGATTGGCGCTGACTAACACTCCTACGTTTAAATCAACATATATACCCCAAAAAGTGGACGGGAGGATGACCGCCGCCGTAGCTCAGTGGTAGAGCATCGGACGCGTTATTCGAAGGTCGCAGGTTCGGTCCCTGCCGGCGGCAAGTCATCTTTTCGTCCACTTTACTTTCTTCACATTTATGTTCTAAATACTACAGATAACACCCCCTATACTTTCCTTGGCGTTATTGTCTGTTAGTTCTCATTAATATTGTGTCTAACAAATATAAACGAGCCCTTAGAAAAATCATCTCCTTTCCTTCATTCATAGCGAGGGTCTCGTCCTGGCAGACTTAATGCCTTCAGGTAGTATGCGAGGGATTATTGGTCAGCTGCCAGCTCGTAAAAAGATCACGTGCTACGTGAGGCCACCAGGCAAAAAAAGAGTGTTCCACACTCACCGCCATGGCTGCGATTGGCGCTGACTAATACTCCTACGTTTAAATCAACATATATACCCCAAAAAGTGGACGGGAGGATGACCGCCGCCGTAGCTCAGTGGTAGAGCATCGGACGCGTTATTCGAAGGTCGCAGGTTCGGTCCCTGCCGGCGGCAAGTCATCTTTTCGTCCACTTTACTTTCTTCACATTTATGTCCTAAATACTACAGATAGCACCCCCTATACTTTCCTTGGCGTTATTGTCTGTTAGTTCTCATTAATATTGTGTCTAACAAATATAAACGAGCCCTTAGAAAAATCATCTCCTTTCCTTAGTCTATTACTAAGTTGTTAGTAACCGCGCTAGCAACTTACTAACCTTATTAACCCTACTACATTTAGCAATTTAGAGGTTTACGCCTATTTTATTTATATGTACGTGTGCATTGCCATATCAAGATGATTCTATTACAAAGGTACACATCACAGCAACATACAGAGAGGCATGAATTGATCACGAACAAGAACACACGCAAGCGCACACACAGAATAGCAAGATTTTCATGTGGCAGATATCTACTCTAGCAGCGGCTTGAAGACTATTTATGCTCCTACTTTGGGATAGCACACCGTGTACTGGTTAGCAACCTTATAATTTTGAAGAATAATTGATGTTTTCCACACATTATCGTGTGCCCTTGTATTTGCTTATATGCGTGCCATCACGTAGCAGGAAACTTTAATTCCAAGGTAATCAATAAAATTAAGGTTTGTTTAAATTTTGCTAAAGACCATCACGATTACGGCAAAGCATACTGCGCATCTACGAAAGATCTGGCAACGTGGGTGGCTAGTAGTTACTTAGTTAAAAACACCAAGTAAATTTTCTGGTTAGTGAAGGCAGCACTTTACGGCCTTTACTAACTGCTGGCTAGTAAACAGATTTCGCGAAGGTAGTAAAATACGCTCGAAACTAGCAAGCATTTACTAACCATTTACTAACTTTTTTTCTAAGAGTGTACAGCCTCAAAAGCACTATACCGTAATGCACAAGCAAGGAGAAGGACGTCTCTCTTTTATGTGAGTGTCGTTGATGTTTCCATAGATCGTCTTTATGGACGTGCTTCTTAAGACGCTTATCAATGCAGACCAAACTGTTGCGCAACAACTTGAAAACGAGGAAACGCATTGTGCATACGCATCCTCTCGTAATATATTTGTTCCTCGCCACTTTCCACGGCTGCACCATTTCAGTGCACAGTTGCCTCATAAACTTGGGTGTTCATACATCGCATACAAACTACTCGCAGCGCTTAACTCCCTCAGCGACGCTGCCCAGGTCATGCATTTAACGAGTTTTGTTGGAAATAAGCTTCTGATGTGCAGTTTCACATCTTCCTACCAGTGTATGAACGCAGCTGATTTACCTTGAGCAAATCCGAAATTCTCGGCTCTACACTCATGTGCGTAGACCGTTTGCTATCCTTGCACGGACTTAGCGTACACTGCCCGCATCGAGCACAGCATTAGCGAACAAATTTGTTCCGCGTTTAGGAGGCGGAGAAATCGGAACTTGTCCCCCTCAATTTCCGTCTGTCGTCTACCGGCGTTCTGTTTTTATCTCGCGCCCGTTTAATCGAGCACCTTTTCAGCGCGTCGAAATTGCTCCTTCACCCTCACCTCCGCCCCGGCGCGCTCTGCAGTACATTCGCTGCTCGGCTGCCGCCACCCGGAGATAGGGGACTGCGCTCTGCTTCAGCGTGCGCGCACTAATCAACATCGTTGGTGCGAGCGGCCACTCTGCCGAGAGAATTAATAATTAACTTGCGCGCCGAGCCGAATTGCTTGCCAGGCCCCACATGTGCCGCACCGAGAGCTCTCCTGTGTACTCAGTTCAGGTGTGCGAAAGACAGCAGTTAAACGGATCATTTGCGCCTGGGGCGTGAATTTACTTTAACTTTGTGTCACGGCAGAACCTCTGCTTACAGAAGCGCCTTCCTAACGGCTGTATGCGCTGCATCTTCAACAACTTACGAAAGATGGAAGGACTTTCTTGCTGCCTTTCCGCGAGTACGCAAGAACATGAAGACCATTCAGAACATAACGCTGCTGCTGGAAGCTCCGCCGTGCCTTCTTAAGGCTCACTATGTGATTACTTCGATAGGTTGAAGTCCTCTCTGAGTAAATTAAGGTTACGTACGAAATTTGAGAAACCTGTTAACTTGCGAGGACTATAGTCTAGTTAAGTTGCCAGCCAACGTGCTTTGGAGGTGCCTGCATGTGTTTCAAGATGCCCTGCGTTGCGAGCTGTATGTTATATGACGCATGCTTTTTACATCTATAGTGTTGAGAACTGAAGTTCAGTTAAAGCATCGTTAAGCTGTGTTGCGCAGCTCAACGACGCTTTAACGAATACTATATGAGTAAACGCCATATCACCCGATAGGAAATCTTAATTAAGGGCTCGTTTCTTTGTTTGACACAACCTTAATAAAAAATCAACAGATAATGAAGCCATAGAAGGTATAGACGACTTTAATTGGACTGTTTTAACTGTATAGTAGTAATTACAATGTAAATGTGAAGAAAGGAAAGTGGAAGAAAAGACAAATTGCCGCCGGCAAGGACCGAACCTGCAACCTTCGGATAACGTGCCCGATGCTCTACCAATTAAGGCACGACGGGAGGATGACCGCCGCCGTAGCTCGCCTTTTCGAGCTCGCCTTCTCTTGGAATCTAGTCTGCTACTCTTAATAACCAGCGGTTATCTTGCCTACGTGCTGCGTGCATATTAATGTTAATACCCATCATTCTGCTTTCCCTGTCGGATTCAGTAATCATGACTTGCAATTCGTCCCCTGAATTACTCAGCAAGGCAATGTCATCAGCGAATCGCAAATTACTAAGGTACTTTGCATTAACTCTTATTCCCAATTTTTCCCAATCCAGGCCTTTGAAAACCTCCGGTAAGCACGCGGTGAATATCATTGGAGAGATCGTATCTTCCTGACTTACACCCTTCTTTATTGGAATTTTATCGCTTTCTTTATGGAGTACTACGGTGGCTTTGGAGCCGCCGTAGATTTCTTCCTGTATTTTCATATATGGTTCGTCTGCAGACTGATTCCATAGTGCTTGCATGACTGCCTAGATTTCGAACGAAGCAAATGCTTTCTCGTAATCTATGAAAGCTATATGTCGGGGTTGGTTATATTCGGCGCATTTCTCTATCATCTGATTGATAGTGTGAATATGGACTATTGTCGAGTAGCCCGTACGACATCCTGCTCGGTCCTTCGGTTGATTGAACCATAAGGTGGTCCTAATTGTATTAGCGATTACCTTTGTAAATGGCTTGTAGGCAACAGACAGTAAGCTGATCGGCCTGTAATTTTTCAAGTCATCGACGTCCCCTTTTTTATGGATTAAGGTGATGCTAGCATTCTTCCAAGATCCTGGTGCGCTCGCAGCCAAGAAACACTTCGTATACAGGGTGGCCAGTTTTCCTAGCACAATCTGCTCGCCGTCTTTCAACAGATCTGATGTCATGTTACCTGATCCTCGCCAGCAGTCTTGCCCCTTTGCTTTTCCTCCAAGCTTTCTTTACTTCCCCTTTTGCTATCATGGTCTTCATTTTCCACCTTCAATTCCAGTGCCATCCATCTTTGTTCATTTCGTTCTGTTACATTTGGCGCGGCTAAAAGATGCAGAGGCATTGAAAACAGCTGTAGGTCTCTCTTGGCCCATAGTACCGCAATAGCTCCCTTATAGAAACCGCGCGCGGCGCAAAGTTTACCGCTATGTACTTTATCTTTTACTAACCATTTCTATGGTGAAGAGCTACAAGTCCTCGCTGCGTTGAAATCACTAATGATCGCGATGCTCACCCTCTTCAACAGTATGGCAAGTCCATCACCTCGAAGTCCTTCAGCTGCAAGTTCATCGACTGCAAGTACTGGATGCCTTGGAATCAGACTTTTAGAGCATTTTCTTTACGACAACTGCAGGTCCTCTCTCTCCTTCTTTATATTTTTATTCTTGTTGAGCCTCCTTCCCCCCTTCTCAAGTGTAGGATAGCGAATCAGGTGCAGCCTAATTAACGTCCTCACCTTTCGTTTGTGTTTGGTCTCTTTCTCTCACTCGTTCTTGCTTGCTCAGAAGTTCCAACAAATGGCTGCAGACTGGTCATGTGCCACTGAGTGTTATCCAGGAGCGCATAACCGGATGCTCTCACTACTTTCTCATACACTTGAAGCCATCATGCAGCTCTGCGGAAAGCCCTACGAGAAACACCCGTATGCGTACATAGAGCCAGGCTGAGGACACATCGCTGGGCATGCAGCGCGTGATAGCCTGCGCGACATTCCTCCTAGGTGACGCAAATAGCGATTTCCTAGCGCCACCTTCGAGGGCTATAGGAATGCCGGATGGGGCTACTTGGACTTGGCTCCAGGAAATGAGGAACGTGTACGAGGCGGTAGACGGGCTGGGAAATGGGAAACGCCCAGCCTTGGAGAGCGGGGGTGGGGGGGCTCGCTCACGTATACGTGCCCACGACAGTGTGGCTCGATCGGGTTTGGGGGAAATAAATGGAATGCGTGTATTCCGCTACGTAGGGAGGGCGGAGGGGGGGAGGGGGCGTTTGCTGCCTGTTTTCCTTTGCGACCGCTTTGTTGGCGTACAGTGGTCGTGTCCTCCCTTTCCAAAATGGCCCACATCTAAAGGTGGCACTGACCGCTATGCGTATGCTACGAACGGAAATGGAATGGCTGCAAAAGGGGCTCGCTTTCACTAGCAAAAGTAAGCTCCCCGCTCTGAATGGAGCAAACCCTATGTAATATAGGATTCTGCTGCAAAAACGAAGCCTAGGCTACTCTCGGGATTTCGTGTACTACATTATACTTCACCTGGATTCCTTGTGTCCAACGTTTTGCTTGTCCTGTGCTGAATACTCTGTATTCTGCTTGGCGCGCATAAAAATTCCTGGCGCTTATTTGCTTCTTCTCAGTCAGTGCAGCCAGCAGTCCAAATTTTTTGTCGCCCAGCAGCACTTTCCACGCTAGTATGGAGACACTCTAGCATCAAGGAAAACAGTTTGTACTGTAAGTTGCATGTTAGTTTTCCATAATTCATTTTGTTGTTGTTCTTATTCTTGACTCCTGAAGTGCGCGACAAGCTTAAACAGCTCGCCGAATACATAAATCAGCTTCAGGTTTATTCATTCAATTAGGTGAGCATTCTGAAACCTTCCATACGCCTGTAAGAAAGCTTCCAATGCGGTTAGGCCTCCTCATTTCTATTCTGAATCCTTCCTTGCTGAGGTGCCCTCGACGAAGGATTTCTACGCGCTCCGTTACCGCAAGGTGGCCCAGAGGCTACTCTCGTGCGCTCTTTTCTCGCTTTTCTTCGCGGCAGTATTTTACTACATTCCTTATCCATTATCTCTATAGTGAAATTGTTACGCTGTGAAGAATATTTTGTTTTTTCGCCCTTCTCCATGCGCATCATATGCCGTCTGCAAGGCATTTCAAAACAGCTCAGGACCTACTTGCCACCAGACAATGCTACCTCGACTGGGAGCTAATGAGTGCCTAGCACTTACCAGATCGTTTGCCGGAGCTAACTATAGGCGCTTCGTAACAACGTCGGCGTCCGAAAAAATGCCGAGTTGCGTGCAGGCTAAATTGACCTGCGCCACATGTTGGTGTCCCTCTAACATATTAGGGGAGCCATTTTACAGTGGCTTTGGAAGTGAATTCGCCGATATCGATTTTCCATTAAGTCCGTTTGAATCCAACGAAGAATAATACAATAAATCACGCTAAGGCACCTGCTAAAAGGCTGTGGCGTTTAAACGACCTGTTCGAACATCCTGCTTCGTAATCAGGCGTGCTGTCGCACGTGCTTAACACGAATGCCTTATTTAAAGTGGTACACATTTTTGAGGCAGTACAGTGCACGCTAAAAATGGTCTGGGAGTGCGCTCCAGCTGCGTGAAAATGCTAATCTGCTTTTAGCAGGTTTTTTTATACGCGGGGAGGGGGGGGGGGGTAGAAAATTATCTCGTGCTTAGAACCTTTTTTTTCTTATTTTGTATTACTTTTTTGCCCCGAAAAGGGACGTTAGTTCTTTCACCTCATCGGTGCGTAAATATGAAAGGTTTATGGAGCATAAATTCCTTACAGAAGGTGCATTAGTACAAACACTTCTAACACCATGAGTACAACTAACCCATAACAAAATTTATAAGATTGTTTTCACATTTTTCTACCCTACGCTCAGAGTAGCCGAAGGGGAAGTTCATCTTGTTAACCTTTCCGCCTTTTCATCTCTTAATTTTACCCTGTATGTCCAATACAAAATTAATGTTCGCACAGCACCTCTTCCGAATACACATTGCATAAGCTAAAGCTTCTAAATAAAACAGCTTCATAAGAATTATAAAATTAAGTATATTAAGCATTCAACACATACCTTTCATTATGGCGTGTCCAACTGTCGGTAGGTCTTCATTCGTTAGTTTAAACTTAGTTGTTCGGAATGTTCACACACAATGCACATGGTATACTACAGGTGACCTCCTTGAGATCTCTGCCAATGCCATTCAACGACACAGCGCATTGATAAAAGTTTTCGGCAGATTCTAAAAAAAAATAGTGAAATGGAGATAAGCGTATCGCCAGATTGTTGATAACTTTTGTTACTTTCCGTCGAGTTAGAAGCTCGTCTGTACCAGTCCTCATGTTCACACCCGTTTCGCTGAGCTACTCAACATTTTTATTCTAGCTACCTCATCATTTGCCAGTGTTTGGTTTATCGCTTTAAGTCATTGTATTCTCATGTTTAATACTTATATTATGGCAGTGAAGATTTAGTGCCAAATCGGTCAGCAACGCATGCTTGTACTCTGAATTTTCGGTATTTTATGCAAGGACGTCGCTCAACAAGCGATACCATAGGTTAGTTTTCATTGATGTTTCACATGTTGATTGCACCTATAATTGCAGTTTCCTTAATGTCATCAATCAAGGACCCTGCTGTATCATCGCTTTTGCTTGATAGTCATCTAAAACAACACGCCGCAATTTATTTTTGTATAGGCGAGAAGAAAAAAAGAAAGCTTTAGGTCCTGCTAAGAATATTCTTGAACGCTTGTGTGGAGCAAGAAACGAAATTCTCACAGACGCACCAGGATCGCTGAAACCAGATTTATCGCGTTCCCGACGGCAAATTTGTTGGCAAGGCACTTCTTTTCGGGATGACTGTGAGACTCGTGCTGACGCAATACTGAAAGCCTATCTACCGCTATAGTTGAATTTGGCTCTATGGTTTATGCCTGCTCGTAGTACATACTTTGTCACGAAATTGGCGCCGCCGACTTCATATTTTTTCTCACTTTCGTGGACCCTTCAAGCTCGTACTGCATGGAACGCGATATTTAGACCAGGAGCAGTGCTTTTCTAACAACTCATATCATTTTCCTTTACTTTGGTCCTTCGTCTGTCGCTTGGAGATTGCCGTACCGCCATAATATGCGAGCTCGACTCTTCGTCGCGACACATGTGGGAGAAAAAAAAAACTGAGACTGAAATAAAGTGTTGCAATACAACGGCCCGTAGTGCGATTCGTATATTGTCGGCGAACTTTCATGGGACGGCTACACAGCCTTGAAGCGCACATAAATTTAGAAAAAGCCACAAGCAACATCGAGCAGCCTACTTACGTTTTAATGTGGCATCAAGATTTTTGAGATAAAAACAAAACGAAACTGAATACTTGCGCGGCCTTGTAGAATCGCAACCCCAGCGAAATTTTTACTGCATCAACGTTTACGAAAATATCAAACCCGACAGCCTTTACGATTACGCTTTCGATCGCTTCCAGCCGCAATAACAGCTTCGACGCAAGACAAATGGGGGTCTTGGGCCTTTCGCAAATCAACTTCCTCGGTAGGCCCGCACTCCGCTGGCTCTGCATTTTCTGCCAGAATCTTTAGAAGCCCGAAATAAGTTTTAGCTAACCTCCAGGTGGATGGCGTTCCGCAGACGTCTCCAAAAAGTTGTCCGTTTCCAAGAGCACTGTACGTGCGCTTGAAAAAGTTACTCAGCGGAGTACGCGTCCGCAGTTCTCGTTAGAAACCGTAAACACTGCGTCTCGATTGATTCGCTCACAATCACTGCATTATCGAGTTCTAAGCTGCGAGAGTTATGTGCAGCTGCCTTATGAGTATGAGCAGGTGGAACAGTAAGCCTTTACTCGCTATGAAAATACTCGTGTTTCGGGCGTCTTGGAAATATTGGTGGTAGAATCAACAGCGCTACGCCGCCAGTATCTCCTCTGTATTGAGGCATCCTTGTATTGCATATCTCGCCGCTGAGGTGCGTGAGTTGGCCGTGAATGATGCGGACGTACGGTGAAGACCTTGGTTTTATTGACAATAGGTGCATTAATAAAATAGGGTGAAAAGGCTGCAGATACACATAGTTTCGGCCGGCAACATATCGTACGGTGCGGGCCACGGCCAGGAGAAGACGACCCGTGTTTCTATGGCTGGGCTTCTTATAAAGCTTTACAACCCGTCACTTCCAGCCAATCAAGAGCTGGGGCGAGTGATGTCATGTTCGTCCAATCGGCAGTCCCAAACAGATGGCGTCACTTTCGGCCAATGGGAGACCCACAGCCGTGTTGCCGGGGGACTGCACTCCTTGCGGCGTTGATCCATTGTTGTAAAAGCGCGCGCCTAGAGATGCAATGCCTCCTTGCATCATGTTGCATCACGGCGAGGCCAGCGTCCCCGGGTCGATGAACGTGGAACATGAACCACCTCGGCTCCGGCGCGAAAGCGTCGCTTACAGGATGACTCATACTCCACACGTCTCTGAGGGAACGCCGCACTTATGCGCTGAAATGCTGGAGGCTGAAATGGTGCGCAGTTCGTATCTAACACTTGCAACGTCTCCTCGATACTGCAGACGTCGCAAAGAGCGCTGTCGGCTACCCCTATACGAAACGAAAATGGCTTTGTGAAAGCCACTCTTAGCCATAACCGGCATATAGCAGAGTGGCCTCTTTTCGGCGGAGTCCAGTTCTGCGACTGTCCTCGGTACGCTATGCAGAGACGATCACTCGCAACCGCTGTCGCTCGCCTTGACAACAGACCGGTGTCGCTAGCATATATTCTCCAATGTCAGCCCGAAAAGTCATCGAGAATGAAATCAAGCGAGTCATTGTTGAAATTTCTAAGGACAACAGACTGACACGAGTGGCTGTAGACTCATAATGACGCCTTATACCGCACAAGACTGCCGCTCTGCTCTATGACGTGTGTGTGTGTGTGTGTGTGTGTGTGCGTGCGTGCGTGCGTGCGTGTGTGTGTGTGTGTGTGTGTGTGTGTGTGTGTGTGTGTGCGTGCGTGCGTGCGTGTGTGTGTGTGTGTGTGTGTGTGTGCGCGTGCGTGCGTGCGTGCGTGCGTGTGTGTGTGTGTGTGTGTGTGTGTGTGTGTGTGTGTTTGTGTACTCTCTTTACTCTTTTTTTCAATCTAACCCATCCATTTCCCCTGTGCAGGGTAGCATACCGGTTATGCTAAACCGGTTAAGATCCCTGCCTTTCCTCTCTCTCCAGTTTTCCTTCATTCAGGCATGCTTAAATTTTGCGCCATCCTGGGAAATGACAAACCACACCGCGACTATTGTACAGGTTTCATGCTACGAGCACCTTCCTCATTAGCCTTATAACCTTCCCATTTGGTTTCCACGTCCTCTAAGTTACATGTATGTTCTAGGATGTGTTTTACGAAGTTTTTACCAAACCACTGTTTTGGACCGCGGCAACATCAAAACGAGCCGTAGGGTATACGTTACGGGCTAAATGAAGAGCTGTACCCATAACCTTGCTTTCAGCAGCCCAGGGAGAAGAGGGCATACGGCCTCTTTTTGCGTCATCAACAACCTGGGCTTGTAATACGCATCAAACCTTCTATTCCCAAGACACTCAGCTTCCACAGCTGAGAGCTTTGTGTGCTTTTTTTTTAAATGGCCGCGTTTCGTGGCTAGGTTGGCGAAAGCACACACCCAGCTTGCCTCGCTGGAGCGACACTCAGCGAGCGCTCCACTGCGCCGCAGCAACCACCTACATCCGCGGCGTAGGAGAGGGGAATCTCCGCAGTAGATTTTGCAGTGCTCTGTAACAACAGCTTAGCCAAAAGAAACGCTTTCGTGTTCTCATCTCATAGGAATACGCTTCTGCAATACTCTGCAACTTTTTCTCGTGACGTATAACGAGTATATGCCCTCGAGTTTGTAGCTTGACAGGCTTATTTTAAGCATGTACTGCCGCCCGCTGCGCCGGTGCATTGATATTTCTGACTTAACTGTATTCTTGATAAAGATATCTAGCGTGGGTGAATTGGCTTGCGGTTTGTTCTCCAGTGGTGGATCGAGAAAGAGAAAGAAGCAAGGAAAGTAAGTTACCTCAGAAGGGTGATTAAAGGGCAGAAATAAAGAAAGAAGAGGAGAGACAGAGAGTACTGGTTGCGAGCGCACTTGGTGATGTGTACAGTGTCTATAAACCGCCAAAAGTGCATGGCGTATCTCACTATGCCATTGTACACTAACTCCACAGTTTTCGCCGACAAAGCTAGTGTCAGATTGGTATCAGTGACGCGTGTGATTGTTGTATGCCTTTTTTTAAAGACGATAGTCTTTCTTGGGATACTTAAACGGACAAATTTTGGTCTGTCATTCTGTCTGTCTGTCTTTCTGTTTGTCGGCACGTCCCTCGATTCAGCCACTCGGCCAAAGTCGAACCACTTGCCCAAGGGCCAGCCGTCTTGAACTGGTACGGCTGTTCATACTTGTGAACGTTGTCGATCAAAAAGTAAATATCACGCATATCTGAGGCGCAACATCACTAGGTAATTAAAAGGCGGTGTGTTCCTTTAATAGAAAATGCATACATACGTAATTTTAAAGACCCTAGTTTCTTAAGCTGCGCTGAAAATGCGACTGTGCTGAGACTAGCCTTCCTCCGTGCCCTCCGCACGAGCTCATTGTTGTGTTTCGGTTTCGGTTCTGTATTGCACTGTACGAATGCCATGGGGTGGTGGTGAAAAACTTTATTTTTGAGAAGGCCAAAATGGTAAAAAAAATATTTAAAAAAATGAAAAAGCAGCGTTGTGGGCGGCCTTCAGGCTGCCGGTTGTGGGCGCCGCTCTGGCATTCCTGTTTTACCCAGGCGACGTGTAAATAAAAGAGTGTATGGTGAGTACTCGTTGAGTGCAGACGTTTCTTCTGCTTCAGCGCTTCGCGCCAAACCGCGTGTTCGGGCTGGCTGGCGTCCCCGCCGGTCGCGTTAGTCACCGCCGGTCTTCGCCTGCTGCTGCGCTGGGACTACCAGCCCGCAACAGCACTCATGTTTCCCGACGTATTGCCAGATGGCGTCCATATCTCACGCAGCGCCTCTTCTATCGTCTTTATACGACATTTGCCGCGAAGCACGCAGATACGCGGCCAATTTTTTTACTCTGCTGCCTTTCATTGCGACTATTGATTTAAAGCGTGGTAAAGAGAGGCAACCTTCAATGTAGCTGTCCTTGAGTTTACAGCAATTGGAGTGTTACGTGCAAGTTCATTAGTGAAGAAAGAATGGAGTGTCTTGAAACAGATGGTACGGAACGGCTCAGCGCACAGAGAGGCTGCTGATATTGTGATAAAGAGAAAATGACGCTCGCGACGGCAGTGGTGGTCTAGGACTACTGCTGTCCACTATAAACAGACATTGCGATCTCCTACTCTGACAGGCCGCCAGACTTCTCTTAAGCAACAGCTACAACCACTGCTGCCACCACCACCACCACCCAATGCATCACAGACGGGGAGCCGAAAACACGCAGAGGCTTTGAAAGTGGCGACGGATGTCGCGTAGCCCTCACTACCACTATTGCGCACTCATAGAGAGCCGGCGCAATGTACTTCATCGTGCACAGATGATTTCCACGACGAAAACCTACAAGTCCTCGCGGTGTTGAGGTCTCCCATAAGCACGATGCGCACTCTCCTCAACAGGAGGACAGCTCTATCAGGTCAATGCGCACTGCAAGTTCTGGATTCCTTGGAGCCAGTCCTTGCAAACCTTTTTTAACATCGTGGATTCCAGTACACTTCTAGACAGCCGTAGAGGAACCGGCCTCAAACATGTCTTGGTTGAGACGGGCTGTGTGTGCGCGGTGAACGTTGATGTGTGTGCACGTACCACTTGCTCTCGCTTTCTTCCTCGCTTTTCTATTTTATTCTCCCCTTTCCCCTTCCCCCGCGTAGGGTAGCAAGCCGGGCACAACCTGGTTAACCTCCCTGCTTTCATTTACCTTTCTACCTCTCTCTCTCTTTCTCTTCTACACTAAAATTAAGCATGCAAAACTCCGCGTCGTGCGCCTTGTAGTGAGGCTGACAAACTCGCACTGCCGATGTTTTCGGACTACCTGCCTTATCCTCAGGAAAGACGTCAGTTACGTTACAACCAGAAGGCTTCGGACAAATGCTCGATCGAGCGATACACACGTCTTGAAAGAATACACCTTCATTACTGTTATGTGTTGGCACCACTTTATAACTACAAATATGTGTTTAACGTATTACTGACGTGTCTATGTACGTGCAGAGACATCTGCTCTGCGTCTTCTACTGTTAACATTGCCCATTTCAACCTTTTTTTTATTATTCGCATGCAGGTTTCACGTTATAGTTTCTTATTGTTATTTATATTAGTAGTAGTAATAGCAAAAGTTAGATTACTACGGGGTACGGACGAGTCAAAGGATGTGATTACGAGGCACGTCGTGACACAGATTCCGTAATAATTTTTAACTACCTAGGGTTATTTACCGTACACTAAATTTCCACTGCAAGAGCGTTTCTGCATTCCGCCCCCGCCGAAATGCAGCCTCCGCGTCCGTGATAGACCCGTGACATTCAAGTTTTGAAGCGCATGGCTGTGTCTACTAACCTAACCTGACGAGTTGTAGAAAGAGTAGCACTAAGAGCGATGGGCGTGGTGATAAGCCACTGTGCAGTTTCGGGCTGTTGGAGAGGATATGTTAATATTTTTATTGCAAAACATGGCCTCAGCTTCTCCATGAGTGAAATAGAAGAAGCTGGACTACAGCTTACCGTACCTATTCAACGTGTCGTTTATTTATAAAGCGCGAGTTTCAAGCAGTTTCAGTGACATACGTACTGGGTAGGCACGCCTGTAGCTATCGTACTGTTCGAACCTGCCTCGTGCAAAAATCATACGACATTCGCAGATCCAATGGACAGTGTAATGGAGCGCAAATACTGGCGACGCTTTTTACTCAACTCGGGAGAACGTCAGCAGAGATTTCGCTTGTCGGCGCGAACAAACGAATACGCGCAGAACGTCCTTAAAAAGAACTCAAGAATGGATGCTGCTATAAGCTCGTAATGATTATTCACCGTAGCCTTCATAAATCTCGCTTCAGACAAACTTTCTTAGAGAAGTACCACCTGCGGCCCAGTTTCGCGGGAGGCTTTATTCAAGAAGCCCTTTGCAGCGCAGACGATTTTCTTTTCCCCTTTTCGCCGTAATTCGCGAGTACTCCTTATTTTTTGGTTTTGTTTGGTTCTTTCCAATTCAAGAAATTGCGATTTTATATCCGTGAGCGCTTTGGCGTTTGGTTCTTTACTGTTTGAAGCGATGTTATGCAGACGTTTTCGTCGTCCGATCATTAGAAGAAATTCTTTGTTCTCCATCTCAAACAAGTCGCCCCTCTTATTTGGCTGCGTATAATATTTGCCGCATTTTTTTTTATTTGCATACATGACTCCTTCTTCGAAGTTCCCTCCGTTTCAGTCATAAATGAACCACGGCAGAGAAGCGCTTTCATTCCTGAGTTGCTATTGGACTGCGGAGTGCATGAAGTAGTAATACAAAGGAAAGTTTGCGAGGCGGTGCCACCAAAATGAGTCGGTCGTCAAATGCAAGGATCATAAAAAAAACAGGAAGAGATCTTACAAGAACAGCTGCCGGTAGCACGGCTAAAAAACAAGGACACAAAATAAAGTAATATATTTCCTGACTACAAACGTGTGGCGTATATTCAGTTCCAGTTCCTGCGCTATTCTCTCCGCAGAATGTGTTTCATCCTGCAGAATAACGACAATGGCTAGCTTCTTTTTGTTGCCCCTTTCTAGCCAAACGAGCGAAAGCCGCACACTGAACTTGCACTTGCAGCCAAATACTAGAATTTTCAACGTCCTCGACAATGTTGCCAGGCAACGGAAATCACTTACCAACATTGCACAAGATGTTTAAGCATCCACCTGCACGCACTGTGTCGCTTTATGCCGTTCGCAGGTTTAATGGCTCGTATCCAGCGCTTGCAGTACATCCCAACGCGACCCTGTTATCCGACTACCTGCGCGCAAGAAGTAACGAAGAAGGCAATGCGTGACCGTACTGAACCTATATTTAAAATAACAAAAAGAAAAACCATGGACGCTCGGGATAGACATAGCGCTTACGTTATTTATGTGGTGACAGCGTAATATAGCGATAAAAGAAGTATCGGCGAGCCATACGCGCGCTGCGCTTTTCCTCCAACGCGTAGGGCTGAAACCGCGAACAAGCGGTGCCCATGCGAAGGCCTCCGGCAAGCAGCACGCGCGCTGTGCTGCGGCTGCTTTGCCTACGGATCCTGTCATATGTTCCGGCCGTTGCGCGCGTATACCTTGTTCTTCCCTTGCCTCTGCGTTCGGGAACGAGCGCCTTCTCGCGCAGTGCGAGTTTTCTCCGCTGCCTTAACGGTGGCGACGGCAAAAAGGCAACTCCGGGGAGAGAGGCTGCTCGCGATAACTGCGCCAGCGAGACCTTATTTATAGCGTGTCAGCGGCAGACTGGTCTCTTCCGTCCCCTCGCCGGAAAAGCTCTTTTCCGGCCGATTCTGTCATCCACTTCAGCGACGGCGACGCCGGGAAAGCTGCTGCTCGCGCACACGGTGCCTTTTTTTTTCCCCTCGCGCATGGACTGCTGCACGCGCTCTTCTTTGCACTCGCTTTGTGCGCTCGGAGACCACGGTCGCGTACCCCTTAGCGATAGCCCTGCCCCTACGACATCGGTGCTCCCAGAAAAAAAAATGTCAGTGTTGTAGTTACCAAGATGAGGTTCGTAACCAACTATCGCATAGTTTCCGGGGCTATTAGCAACTTGAGCCTGTGTAAGGAGGAGTACCTTTGTTTATTAAGTAACCCGACAAATCGTGCAGTTGCGTGAAGGAAAGACCGATGGTACGTGTGCGAAGTACTCGTAGGCGCAGTAGTTTTTCGCGGTACGATATCATAATGCACCTCAGCAACTACCACTGCAATGACATCCAGTAGCGATGAAAATGGTGGCATTTCATCGCTGTCATCTAAGGAACGCTGCTTCAGACAGTGAGCACAGTTGTGTTTCGAACAAATGCAAAAGGACTTGTTCTAGGTATTTCGAACCCACCGTATACACTTATGTGCCGTAGAAAGCAGCACAATACTGATAACTGACTGTCATTGCGAAAAGGCCTGCAATAAAAGTGACGTACATATTTTTCTTTTATATAAAGAATGAAAGAACGCAGATTTGATAGCGTTGACGTACACACTAAAAAAGCGCCAGCATCGATTACGGTCCTGTGGCCTAGCTATATGTGTGTTAGGTGAAAAGTAAGTTATATATATAACCAGTGAGCAAAAAAGTAGTTGTAAGCGTTTTACAATCTTTCTGTGAGGATTTACGCTGACGTGCAGGCAGCGCAGGGATGCCACTACATTCTTCCATATATGCTCAAGCTACTTCTCATCAAAGAAAGAAGAGTATACAGTCTAGAAGCAGTCCGCAAATCCACAACGCTCTGCTTACGAAAAAAAAAAGTACATATTGACCAGCTGCCGAATTCACATAGCTCTTTTTTCATAAGCAAGCTTTTCTATTGACTGGTGGCCTTCATTATTGATCTGCTGAGCAGGCCGATCGGCTGAAATTTTCTGTTATAGGCAATATTAGCGTAACGGCTCCTTGTGAATGAATGCTCATAGCTGGCCAATCATGACATTGATGGCTCACAGGAAAGACGAGCTGCTGTTAACACAAACGTTTTAAACGTCGTATACCACAGTGTTACAACCAGAACAGCTAAGGAGCCTTCTTTTATGGTTCATGCTATTATTTAGGCAGTATACAACCGCCATCACTCGCTTCCCTATAATACGACGACGGTTAAACACGGAAGACCGGGAAATAACTGTGGGGTGGTTCCAGCGGATGAAAGAACACGTCTACGCTCGGTAAAGCTGCTTCCATAGGAATTCTGCTGCTCGTGCAGCGCGTTACTTACAAGACCTTGGACTATAAAATTCAATCTAGATTAGAGGTTGAAAGCGGCCTGCGGGCCATGTGCTCACTCACCGTGCAGCTTCGTTGTGAAGCTTGGAACTACAGCGAAAAGCGAGTAAAACTTATTGCATTTCATTGTCACGGCTTGTTTAGGCAGCTTAAATGAGAAATCAAGCATTTCTCTCTTTTTTAAGCTTAGGCAGATGGTAGCACGAATATTTTAGCAAAAGCAGTGGTGATTGTTACGCGCTGACATGCTAGCATTGTCGTTATGCGCTCGCTCGGTCAGCCCACTTGTTCACTCACCTCCCTTTTGATCAGCACCTGAAAAACGTTCACCTGAAGAAGTCTGATAACGACAGGTCTTCAGTGACAAATAAAGAAGTTCTCACTGAGAAAGTTCTGGAACTCCCCAGGGATGCTGCAGGGGTTTTTATAGTAATATTTGTTGTTTTGCGTCGCCGTAATTTCAAAGTTTCTGTTGGATTAGTCAATTTGGTATCCACACGTTCCCAGAAGAGTTCATTTACGAAGCCGTTTTCATTACGAATTTGCTTGCGTTCTAGAGCTTCAGCCTTGCAGTGAAGCAGAGAAAGTTCCATCAACATTAAGTTATATGGAAGCGTGTGCAACTGCATTAAACAGTGCCAGTTTCGGGAATTACGTCCGCATTGCGTTGCGTACGTTGAGACTTTTGTTTAAAGAGACGATGGCCTGGTAAACGTTTCAGTGCTTCTAGGGCGACGAGAACTAGCTCGAACGTTTCTCTGGCGCCAGCGCCTCGTTAAATATAGGCATGCAATAAAAAAATCTATATTAACCAATCAATGGCAACCAGAAAAGCATTGTAAACCATCTTGAGTGCCTGGGTATGTGGTTGTCAAAGCTACAACATAGCCGTGTGAGTTCATTAATGATAACTGATTGCCAGTGCAGGCGGCGCCTGATATCAGTACTGTTTGAAAGTTGCCTTTAGTGTCACCTCTTCTTTTTCTGTTTCGTGATCTCTACAATTAAAGATGCGCGTTCGACAGTATTAGCAGCCTTGTGGTACCGATGTGGTCGTACGTCTGCGCAATCACACATTACGGAAACACGCCAACCAGAGCTAGTCGTGAATATAGAGATACTGTATGGGCTCCGAGCCTATACAGTAAATCTAGTCGCAACAAACGAGGTCCAGACGAGACGGTAATGACGTTGATTCTGGAAGTTTTACCCCCGAATTCTCAAACAAGCCTCGACTCGAAGTTCGTCCTTCACTTGACCGAGTTGAGAACAGCGCCGCTGCTCGAATGAAGATGACGCCGCGCTTCTGAAGAAATGCTGCAGATTATCGCTGATACGCAGTGACTTGTTCTGCCTAGAGACGGTGATACCATCGATTTTCTCAGGTCCAGGTTGGAGCGCTGAGTGAAGAGACGTTCTAGAATACGGGGGTTATTAGCGTTTCACTTCATCTTGAGAACGCTGGCGACTCTCGCTGACCACTCACTGTTAGGCCCCTCCCAGAGTGCCTTTTCTGCACCACTCGGTTGCTGGTGAGCGCTTGCGGCGCATAGCTGGGCCCATGGCCCCGTCGGGCCAGCCGAGCGCCGCCTCGAGGAACCGACGTAGCCTCCCGCATTCTCTGCCCGGATGGTCTCCCTTTGCAGCGCCGATCGTTGCTCGGCGCTTATCTTCGTGTTGCGTCCCCGCATTGCTTTCGTCGGCTAAGATAAACGATCGAGCGAATCGGAGGTAGCGGCGAACCACTGAGGAAAGAAAGAAGCGAAATTGTGCGCCCGCCACCAACACTCCTTTTCCTGCTTTCACGGTTTGGCCCGTATGTTCTTCTTCGAGCGAGTGCATTTGATGCGCCCTGACAGGCCATATTTTCTTCTTTACTCATTTTCGAGCACGCATAAACGTGCTTTGAACGGCGGACATAAAACCGGCACCAGAGAAGAAAACAAGTCGAGGTGTAAAGGGTTCTGTAAAGCATGATTTCGTTTTTCGCTCTTGTTCTCACCGAGCGGACCGTCCGTACTAGCGATAACTGCAGCGCGGCGGCATCCAGACCTCGTCCCAGCCATCGACGAAAAAAAAAAGACCGTGGCCACGAATCTTTAACGAAATGTAGACCGAGTTTTGTACCTAACTTCAGCGCACTTTTGTAAATATAGCACCTCCCAACATATCGTACTTGACATCCTTCTTCCGAATTGACTTCTTCGATATTGTGCATGCTCCGCATGTATCTGTACTGTCACTTCTTGTCATCTTTGCTGAAAACTGCCCCGACAAATTTTGGGCCCTTCTGTACAAACTATTGAGGAGTTTATACTACAATGGACGCCGCGATGAACACCGAGATCCGAACTTGTCCGCTTGGACGAATTCGGCAGTTACACATGAGTAGTTTACAGATTTCCCGCAATGTTGTGCACGGAAGTAACAATAACCTATAGTAAAAAATTCTGCTATGTGCAAGAAACTAGCACGGGCAAAGAAAATGGCGAAGCTTGCACTAAGCTGCGCAAGGCTTGAAACAGAGAAACTGGACGATTCTGAAGATTAATCTGGTTGCTCCTATAGGTTGCTTCTAGGCCTTAGATAGCGGATTCAGGTTGTTTCTAGGTTACTTATAGGTCGTTGCTAGGGATTTGCTAAATGATGCTAGGTTGTTTCAACGTTGATTCTTAGCGCAGAGCAGTTCGAGTTAATTAAGCCACGGAAAGTCACAGACACGACACGGGTGTCCAAACTGCAGAGACAGAACCTCGCGCTGAAACGAAGCGCTCGCACCTCTCATAGACCTACGGCAACGTCGTCGTTGGCGTAGGCTTTCCATCGCTTCGGGGTCTTCTCGCAGCCGCCGTTGCCTTTCCCGTTCCCTATAGTATTGTCTCGTTGTACGTAGTCGCAATCTTCGGCTCGCCGCCGTCGCTTCGCAGCCGTTTTTTGTGCTGTTGCCT
This sequence comes from Rhipicephalus sanguineus, assembly GCF_013339695.2. Classification (NCBI taxonomy): domain Eukaryota; kingdom Metazoa; phylum Arthropoda; class Arachnida; order Ixodida; family Ixodidae; genus Rhipicephalus; species Rhipicephalus sanguineus. Next base: position 168,000,041 of record NC_051176.1, read on the forward strand.
TCCTCCTTTTTAGTGGACCAGTGGTGAGTAGTGGGATTTACCCAATTCTGAGGCGCATACCCGTTTATGAGGATGATAGTTTTTTGGTTCGCCGGACAAGGAACGATTTGGTAAACAGCGAAGCTGTTAAAAAAAAGGAGAAAGATCTAATGCGTGTTTGTCCCATTCAGTCTTGATGTTGTATTACACCTTGAAATTCTATGAATAGACTTTCTTTGGTCTGGTTAACAAGATGATGCATACTTAGACATCTAGCTCAGCAGTTTCTGCAGGAGTATGTGACATCACTGCGCGCTTTTTAACACGAAAGTATTTTATGCCAGGGTCCACCACGGCTCCACTGACTTATTTCCGTCATAGATATGACGTTGTAAAATATAAAGACTAAGAGTGGGTAAAGAAAGAAACCAGAAGAAAAAGTTCCGTCACCGGGAATCGAACTCACGACCCCGCGCTCCGCAGCGCGCAGCGCGAAACGATTCGGCCACAGACGGCACGGTCTTCGTATTGCTAACGGCGAGCTATTTATATACACCATTTGCCGGTGGCGGTACTCAGAGATCGGTGTTACAGCGTGTTTTCATTATCACTAGCGCGATGTCGCGAAGGGCTCGAAGAGCGCGCTTTAAAGGTCGTCGCCGTTGCGACGAGCGCCCGCGTCTACAGGGCGTGGTCGCTGGTGCGTGCGCTTATCTCGTGATCGCGGTGGTTTGTACGTCTCGCGTTGAGAGCACGAAGGTCACTTGGCTCACTGCAGCAGCCGCTTTTGCGAAAGGAGCGCGGTGCTCACGCAGAAATAAGTTACAAATGTGACAGTTCGCTCTCATCCTGTGTATGTTCGTTCCGTGCGTCCTTTCTGTTTGAGCAGCGCGTTGCAAGTTTCCAGCTGCTTGCCGTTCTTCGCGTGACATTACAATTTGTTGCTGTAGCATTCTTTCCTTCGCCCTTGGGGCGAAATAGTGCGTAGCAAACGCTCAACGAAGACACGTTTCACTTTCGTGTTATACCGATTCCTATGACAGAGGGATCAGCCACGTTTTTTTGTAAGAATATTGAGTGGTTGTTCCCACCGAGAAATAAGCAGTGCTGGCCTTTCACAAACGAGCGTCTCGGTTGGGTTCGGCACAGTTAATCGGACTGCAGTGCCTGTTGTGCGACCTCACCAGTCGCTTGAATTTTTTACAGATGGAACACCGTCTTGAGGGGCTCACATATTGCCTGCTGAAAAAAAAAACAAAAAAAAACGATATACGCATGGCGCAGTAGATGCCATCAAATGATTGTCAGGCGCAAAATGTGGAAGACCCCACAGAATGAGTGATGAAATTTCACATTTCTTTTTATTCATCAAGTCTTTACTCACGCGTTGGCAGTTATGCATGACTTGTTCGAATACAGTGAAGAAAAAGTAACGAAAATATTGGCCTCCCGCTTTACATGTCTTCGTTTCACTCTGGCAACACGGAATTCTCTTTTATTAGCGGAAGAAATGTAACCTGTCCGTTGTTCTTTCTGTAGTAAAAAAATAAACCGGTACTTCCTAAGGCTTTAGAGTAGATACAGTGACCATCCCCTTTGAATGAAGAAGCTATGTACTTGTCATATCTGGACAGGTCTGCCATGTCACACGTACAGTCAATCTGCTCCTGTGTCATCATCCTACACGCCCTCAACCCCAACGCCCTCCGTGGAAACTACCCGAATCCACCATAATTTTGACGATTCCGGGCATTGACCGAAACACTTAAACATAAGTTTCCAGCGAAATTTGCTTCCACACACGGTTCCACAGCCAAAGACGGTTCGAATCACCACTTTCACATTCGTAAATATTAGTTGTCCAGATGTTCTAGATTCTCTCACCAGCTTTCATCTGCGAAAACTGAAGTGTTTGATTTGATGCAGGCGGCGAGATTCATATCGAAAAGTCCTTGTATCGGTATCATGGGTGATTCACTCTAGCTTAAATATGGTAACTACTCGGCGATATGATGATTTCAGTTGTTTGTTAGCCTATGAATTCTCGCACATGTACTACAGATGGCGTCATTGGCTGACCATCAATTTTGTTTTCGGTGGATTACAGGCAGTGCTTGTATTGACTGAAAAAAGGCAAGACACCAACTGAGGCTTGCAATTCGATACCTTCACCCCTACTGAAAATACATAAAATTATAAAATGACAAGCGCTTTATATAGACTACCCTAAAACTTGGCGAATTTGACCACCATGCAAAGTCATCAATCCTTTCAAGACGTTGCACGTTCTGGGACTTTAGATGGAAACTATCCATTATTAGGCCACACGCAGAGTGACAACGACAAAAAGAAAAAAAAAAGAACGGGAACAGAGCAAGTGATAGTCTAGCACTGTTAGTCAATCCCTCTTTCGTTTGTCGCTGTCAGTCTGTGTGCTGTCATTAATAATGAAATATCCGATGTTCTGATATTTTCATAGATGGAGAGGATGCGGCATCAACACCTCACTTTTTACATATATCATAAAGTAGAGGCTGCCCGCATCTTCCACCCACCTTAACACTCCAGACGCGCCTGTGGAGAACAGGCTGCTCATCGAGAGTCCGCAATACTACCTAGAAATCCTGCGCAGCCCCGCTGCAACCGGCGTCCTTTATCTGTCCTTAGGCAACTTCTTATACGTCTCAGGCAATTCAGCAACGAGCGCACACATGCTCCATTGTGCATACGTCGAGCTATTTATAGGCACCTATAGAGATGACCATGTGGCAGCGTCTCTAAGCTGCTTTAGGTGCTTCAGTGACGCGGTGTGTTTTTGACTAACTTCCCGTACGATGGCGCAAGAGGGAGAGAGAGAGACGAAGAGGAAGGCCGAGAGGTTAACCATGAAGTAGCACCCGATTCGCTATCCTGCGTTGGGGGGGGGGGGGATAGGGGTTGGAAAGAGGGTGCAGAGAGAGAAGGAGAGAGAAAGAAACACAGGCGCACACAAAAAAAAACAACAAAAAAGTAAAATCCAACATCGCCAAGGACACGGCTGTGCGCGGGCGGTCTCGCGGGCACCAAAGCGATCTGTGAAGCGGCCGGTACAAAGTGTAGTTGTGACAAAGGCTGATAACTTCGTGTACGATGTGATCTCGCCTCTCTGTTCGCGATCAAGCGAGTGACAGCACGAATGTCAATTCATTCTCTGCTGTTGCCGCTATGCTGGGCCGCTGTTTCAGCATGGTAGCAGTGCATCCCTCAAGCGCTTCTTTGTCGGGCGGAAACACGAAACGTATGTATAGGCTTTACGGCCCGAATGCTCTGCCCACTTGTCATCAACGCCACCATTCTCCAAGAGGCTTGTCCTGGTTGTTCAGTCTCTCTCTCTCTCTCTTCATATGGGTCTGGCCACGCCGCAGCGCACCTGCTTACTTAAGAAGTTATAACTCATAGTGCCCCTAATGTTGCGATTCCTACTTCGTGTTATATTCCAGTGTGTTGCTATCGCATTAATCGCTTCACCCTTCCGGCGAGACTATGTATTTTATGTTTGTGCGAACTTTTGCTGTATTCTATACATAATATTCTTTCCTGCGTTTTTATTTTACGCTGTGACTGTTCAGATCACGGCTGTTTTAGTGGCGCTCGCTGTGTCTGGACGCTCGCATGTCGCCCTTACAGAGCACTTCATATTGAGTAGGTAGAAACGCCGCAGTGAAATGATACCCCGTTCAGGCAACCTTTTTAATTATTAAATCTCTTTATATTCCTTGGTCGCTGGAGGTTATCTTTGTGTGATTGCGGTAGCCGGCCCTTCGATGGTGTTTTCACCCTTGCTCATTATTTTATAAACAAGCAAGCACATCTTTCGAGTACGTAAAATTTACTGCACAAAAGCTCCATTGAAACTGACAGAATCATGTCGCTAGTTGCTCAGAGAAAGGACGAGGTTCGACAAGTGGAACGGGAGTGGCCTTTTGGCGTCGCCGTCTCGAGATTGGGCTTTTCAATTGCGTCGTTAAAAATGTAAGAAGGAGCACGTCTATTGCTTCCTTCCCCACTCCTTGGCCCCTTGTTTCGTGGCTTCAACAATTCATCGCCGACGTTGTTACCTCGCTGGCCGCAGGCGGCCTTCCTCGACTCATCCGGGTACTTGGCCATCCACGGGGAGAAAGGAAAAGACCACGCGCTAGATGGAGTCGCACTGATGTTTATTTGTTCGGTGCACTAGGACAACTCGAAATGGCTAATGGCGGACCAAATAAAGAATTCCTGGGGCCCGCGGGGGGATCAGCACTGGCCGGTAACCGTAGCAGACAAAAAGAGCCAAACTGGAGACAAGGGGAGGGAGTACTTACTTGTCGAATCGTCTTCGTGCCTCGGAGCGCTGGGAGGCTACGGAGTCCGCCAGCCGTGTACCGGAGCCAAAGGATACCAGAAACCCAGGCTCTAGGTTAGAAGGGAGGGAGGTGAGGGTGAGCCAACCGCATTGCGGGCTCTGATAGCGTGGGCTGCCCGTGTGCCCGATTGTGCACGTGAAATATCGGCCGTCCACGTTGTCGTGGTGGTCGTAACGTGGGGTCCGATGTGTTTGATGCGCCCCTTTTCGTACCGCTAGGCCAGCGCCGCAACAGCCTCTCTTGACGACCGCTCAGCTCACCGACCCAAGGTGCGCACCACGGTTGGCCTCGGTATCGCCTCGTAAATAGTGAACAACCCGCTCAATACAGATTTAGCTACGTCGGCACCGTTTCTGTCCGTTTGAGCGCGAGTCTCTGCTCTCAATGCCTGCCCTTTTGTTGAGACACGGGTTGAATAGCCTATGAGACAGCCTTTATCTTGACCGACCTAGCATTTCAGTCCTCATGCTCGCACTTTCAGGCGCTGCGACTGTTGGGCAAGTTCTTATCTATAACGTGATTGCACTCATGTCTCTAATGGTAGAGTTTTGTCCAAACTACTACATGTCACGATGGGAATGTGCGTATACGTGTAGTACGTGACTTTCTCAAGTTGCTGCCTCTTGCAGCACGAGCTATACGGCCTTATTTTTACCACGAGGAAAGGGCATCCGAGATGCGTTTCTTGTGGCGAGCGTGCGATGCGATGGTGGCGCCGCCATTCGTGTCTAAGCGAAGGTATCTGTCATGAATGCTGTTGTCGCCGGCGTGTTTGTGAAACACGAGCCATGGTTGCATCACGGCTTCGTAACGTCACCCGCGAACTGCTGCTTCTGTATACATGCTCGAATGCATGCTGGAAACGTTCAAGAGGACGATAGTTTTTTGCTGTCGTTGTTTCTACATGGCTAGGATCCACAGCTTCCTAGACTAGGGAGCCTTGGGCGAAGAACTTTCCTTGCTCTTCAAAAAGCGTTTATTCTCTCTCTCACTCTTTAGGCGGTCGGTCCTCTGTGACGAGCGCTGTGGATATACGCAGTGGAATCGCACGAAGTGCACATGCGTTGACACCGTAGCCACAACACGCACGTTCTTCCAACGTTGTCATTGACGGTCGTATTGCAGCGGATTTAATTTGCATTCCATCAGCTCAATTATTTTGCTGCTGGGCTCCCGTCTCATAGCTAACGCCTTAACCGAATGTTCGCTTCGTTTTCGCCTTGGTCACACCGCACGCATCATTTGCGTTTATTATTCCCGCTGTTTCTGTCTCGCCTCTAAGTATTGTCATTGTTATCGCAAGGCGCTTGTCCGAAGCTCGGGTACATTGCAGGATGGCCCGAGCTTCTCGGGAACACGAGTTTGCTCCGATCTCGCACTACGGCGGTCATGACAGGAAGACAGTGCGGAGCGCGCGATAGCAGCGTTGATAAAAGCGGTTACAAGAATCGTCAAAAACGCATGTGCGGCATTTCCGGTGGTTTTCAAAGGAACAGCGCGTCCGAACGCGTCAGCGCCGCCACTAAGTCAACATTTCAATAGTGCAGCGATGTCAGCGTGATAGTCGCGCTATCTCTTTGCCAACTGAACATCGCGCCTCCCACAGGCGTGTTCGTGGGCGTTTGTCCTCTTTCGGGAAAGTTCTTTGGTTCCACCTGCAGCGTGTAAATTTCGACTCTGGAAGGCAACAAGGGCGCACACACATCACTCTCGTGCAGCTCGTTTCGCTTCTCTCGAATATTACAGATAAATAAGTGGACAGGTTAGTGCTACTTACATTACACGTCTGAACATTTTTCTGCAGTAACGAATCGGTGGAAACAATGTCTGCACAAACAAGTAAATAGTAACATTTCTCGCCGCAGATGCCACCAGGGGCGTTTGCTTCATTGCTCTGAGTGGTACGTCGTCATCGCGGTGAAATTGAATGCGACTCATCGTAGCTACGTGATGATATGACTTCAATACGGTGGCTAAGCGGGGCTGTTGTTACGTACACATAGTTATTCCAAAACAGCGCACAAACGGGATATGTGCCTGTGTAGGCCTGTGTAGTGTGGTTCTTTCATGTCCTGTTTGTGCGCTGTTTTGGAATAACAGTGATATAACCTTTACTTCTTTGTGCGTGTGTGCATAGTCTGTGCGATTAAGCTCATACATGAATCGTGCCACTCGCTGGCGTTGCGGCGTGAGCACTGCTCCTCGGCGAGAGCAAACGCGGTGGGCGGACCCAATCTTCGCCGCGGGCGTCTTTCAATCAAACTGATTGACGCGCGAGCTCGGGTACAAACTCGTTGATTCTGTAAAGGCCCCAGTTCAACTCGTGCATGTCATAGCGCCGGCGTGCCTGTCAAGCGTTTCAAGCGGTGGACGCTAAGCAGCAGCTTCTTTGCATATAAAATAATTTGGCCAGCGTGCACTATTTGTACAAGGCTGGAGCCATCGGAGGAGCTTGTGATTATTTAGCTTCTTCCAGCTTTTTACGTGGCTCTTCTACTCAGTCTGCTTCGGAGTTAAAACCATGTCAGTTCGGTCTCAATTCTGATGGTATTATATAGGTCTTAATTAACATGATATTGAACAGTTATGTCTTAATTTGTAATGGTTTAATTAACACGGTAGTAATTACGCATGTTTAATTAGCAGTGTTATAACTACCATGCGACTAATTAGGATGCCCTAAATAGCACGATCCTATCATGACCTTAGTGAGTAAGATCCTAGTTAGCTTTTTTAATTAGCGCACTCCTAGTTAGCTTCGTGCTAAATTAGCATGGTCACAATTGGCTCGGTCTTGGCTTTACACGGTTTCATTAACATGGCCTTATTAAGATGTGGCTTAATTAGCTCGATCTTAGCATGACTTGGCTTAATAGCCTGGTCACAGCATGTCCTGGCTTAATTAGCCAGGCATACCACTCAGCCATTTAGCTAATCAGCCGGGCGCACATGTTCGGCGAGCGAGCAGATGATGAATAAGAAGACGAGGAGGGCGCGCGCCGGCCGAGCAACGCGCTGGAATGCACAGGCCGACCAATGTGCTACAGACTTGGTCTCGGCGATTAGTTCCGACCGCGGTGTTGTAAGGCACTCGGCCAGAGCTAATATCAGAGGCCGCGGTGCTGATTATTTTAAAGGATACTTAGTGCAGACATTAAACGCTTGAAAATGAATTTAAACAGCCCGTACCTCTAAAAAATATCGTCAGTAGAAGTTTCCGGCACTTTTCTTGATTGGTTGCACTTTTGCTCTCAGTGGAACGACAATCAAATGAAAGATGCCTCTTGTTTGAAGACATCACCCAACTTTGTCGACCGCCCCTGACGTGACGCCGCGTTCCAACGTAACCAATGGAACGCAGAGCGCGCTGGGGGATAGATTTGGCCTTTTCGTACTGTTAGCTCGTTCAAAAGAGGGTGTCGCCAGAGCTCGGAAAGATTCTGAGTTTCGCCAAACTCGGGCCATCCTGCATAGCAGCCCAGGGCCCGTATTCACAAGAATTACTTGCGCTAGGATTTTTCGTAGGTGAGAATTTCAGCCAATGCTGTTGCTGGGCATATCCTTACCGATGTCAAATGGCCAATGACATAGTCACTTATGAAGGAAAAGATTTGTGGATTCGGCTCCAGGGCCGGTATTCACAAAACCTCTTTCGCTAAAACTGTTCGTGAGAGAATTTCAGCCTATCTTAACGCGAGACATATCATTAACGATGGCGGCCGGCCGAGACCGCTTACGCAAGAAAAGGTTTGTGAATTCGGCCCCTGGTTATGAAAAGAAGGAAACTCTGACGACTAAATTAAAGTTTGGTCGTCCGCGTTGCTTTCTTTTTGTAACCGGGCCTGATAGCATACACTTAATTCTGGACCCGTATTCACTAAAACGCCTTGCCTTAGAATGGTTCGTAAGAGAAAAATATCGCCGCATATATCCTTAGTCAAGGCTGCTGACCAACGACAAAAATCACTAACGAAAAGCTTTGGGAATACCGCACGTGTATCCCTTCATACGCCGCAGGCAACTTCAGGGCGCTCCACGACTCGTTTCTGCTGGGCTTTTGCATATAAAAAACATGCAGCCTTTGCCACAGTTTTTCCCCTTTACCGAGACCTAATCCCTTGAAGAAGTCATAGATATGGACATGTTCAAATCCGGGTTATCGTCCGGGTGTTGACGACACCGAGCACGTGCTAACGGGTGAGAGCACACCGAAATATACTTGGCTCGCGGATAGCCACGGCAGCAACATGAATAATGTATGCGGTGAATCTTCATAGGTGCTGAATGCTTCCATTATAGGCATAAATGACAAACTACTCGAGAAGGAATGTGTAAGGTGCAAAATGTGAGCGAATTCCTCAAGTACGCTATGAAAAAAGGCATATCACGCTGGTACGGTGGTCGAGTTAGCCAACTAAGCTGCATACATTTTAACAATGCTGGTGCGCAATAGCAAATAGATTTGGTCACGTGCCTTTGTAGCTTAGAATTTTGATAGCTGCACACATGCACGTAGGTTACACTATATACAGGGTGTTTTTTTTTCTGATAATACAGATTTTTATTAAAAACGTTATGATACTGAGGCCCCTGTCGTTCTCGCAAACGAACTCCATGCCGAGGCGGAAAAACCTTGCCGCACCTAAAGTTGCATTCAAATGAGTAATTAACAAAAATTTGTTAGTTAACTTGTAGTTATGAAATTTAAGGCCATTGTCTATATGGAAGAGTTGTAGTTCATAATTTAAAAAAGTAATTAATGAATCTTTGTTAATTACTCACTTGAGTGCAACTTTAGGGGCAGCAAAGTTTTTCCGCCTCGGCGCAGAGTTCGTTTGCGAAGGCGACAGGGGCCTCATTATCACACTATCATAGCATTTTTATAAAAAAGTATGTATTGTCTAAAAAAACACCCTGTGCATTGTAACATACGAATAACCATATAACGCAGCTCCACGCTTTCACTGTTGCTTATACTGTTGTGGTTGTGGTGATTTGCCGTGATTTTTTTTACGAAATGTGCATACATAGTTACTCTCTTTTGAAAGTCGATTTGAACATTTATTCAATGCCATGGTCATTGAACGCCGACGCTTGTTTCGTAGGATTTTAAATTACTATGCCTTATACGGTTAAAATATCGCGCACCGCAGCTAGGTATATACGCTCTGCGAATATCCAAACCGAGTTACTGCGACATTATTCAGGCATACCTACTGATGCCAGCCTCACACTTTGTTAAAGCAATTACTTCAGATGCCTCATCAAACGTGAAAAGTTACCGTCGGCGTCAACACGAGAGATGCGAAAAAAATCAACACGTGATGGCGTCACCATATGACGTCATGGTGACGCCACAGGTCGCCAGTTTCTGTGACGTCACATGGCGTCACACTATGACGTCACATAATGTGACGTCAGGTGTTGATGTAATCACATGAAATCGTCACTTGGTCAAAAATGAGACGATCCCGGAGGCACTGCAAAACCACGTGAGGTACAGAATGCTTCCAATGCCTCCGATCCCGGTGGCAGTGCAATACCGCAGTGGGCGCTGAAAGCTTTTGGAGGGGGGGGGGGAGTGAGGGTAGGGGGATCGATACAATCGAATCAGAAGAAAGAGAAGGAAAATATGGCGTTCGCCTTTGAGTCATCTTGGACAAACACCGTGTGACATTTTCGATTGAATTTGCAAACTCATAACGTGACAATCGAGGTGACTGACGCCACATGACAGAAACTAGAAGTCACCATGCTCCATTCTCGCAGCATAGGAAATTCTCCACAAACGTCTCACTTGTTCTGTTCTGCTTTAATTGGCTTGCTGTGGAGAGGTTAAGGTTTATATCACCTTGGCTACTCCATTTCTATAAGTTATACAGTGAGATATAGCTTTCAGGTGATCCTATACTGTGTGTGGTTCTCTTTTCTTTTACTGCGATAGCAATTATATGGACACCCTCAACGGGTTTCTGCCGTCAGCGTATAAAGTCCAAATCGATAACATCACCCCACCCATCGTACGTTCTACCCGCGAGTAAATGCTCGCGAACGCTGGTGACGAACGCGGTTGAAGCAGAGATCAAACGAGCCGGCCATCTTTGTCGCACGGAGGGCGCCTGCGATGACAACAACCCGTGTGTGAGGCCTGCCGTCGATTGCTCCTCATTCAGAGAGGAAACGCCCCGCACGTCCTTCGTCGGGCGAAAAAGCGTGAAGGGGGGCGGTCTTCGTCGCTCGAGCAGCAACTCCGAACTTTGATTATAAGGGCGCGGTTGCGAGTGCCGGCGTGTGCGCTATCTCGCCAGACATCAGCAAACGGCTCGTATACCCTTCTACGTGCTGAGCTCTCACCGCTTCGCGTTGAGACGACATACTGCACGAAAACCGCTTCTCTCCCTGGAGCGGCCGCATTCCCTCACACCAGCGTTTAGTAGAGTTACGCGAGATCGGATCCAAAAGAGTTCGCTGTGAGCCTTACTTCTTATACCATTACAATTTGTTGCTATCGCATTCAAGGCTTCACCCTTGTGACGTAACTGGGACATTTTTTTTCCCTCAGGCGAAACTGCTCAACAGCGGAGGTGAGTACTTTCTGGTCCAGCACGATTGTGCAAATTACCATGAGAATCAGATAAAGAGCCTAAATAATAGTTTTGAGCAGTCCACTGAATCACTCAGAAGAGAGCGCAGAATATATATATATATATATATATATATATATATATATATATATATATATATATATATATATATATTAAATTGCTTTATGTCAAGCGTACACGCAGTGTCTGGTCGAAGGGGAAAATCGGGAATGTGGGGAGCAGGCATTGCTGAAGGCAGGTGCTAGGGCCATCAGATCGCAGCGCACGGGCTCGATTTCCGAGGTCCCGAGGAAGTAGGGGCCTAGTAATCCACATTTGCAAGCGCTGGTGTTCAGAACTGAACTCCGCCTTTTTCGAGTTCCGGTGGCTCTGAATCACAACGAGCCCCCCTCCAACCCTTGCGGATGCGCTTCTGTTTATCTGGCGGGGAGGCGCGAGAAGCTGGCGATGGCGGCTGCTGGCCACGAAGGGCACAAAGTACGCCGGAAGTCGCGTTCAGATGACGCGGCCTTTACATCAACGATCGCCAGCGTTTAAATGAAGGGTTCACTCGTTCTATAGATGTCGTTAATCGCCACGAACAACCTCGATCGAGCGCGCATTTGTAGACAATGGTATAGCGGTGGGCCGCAAGCACCATCTGCCCGTCTGACCACCACTTCGAGACTAATTTCTCTACAGTGTGCAGCAACCACCATTAAGGTATTATGGAGATGTCGCCACTAGTCTCCATTCCCTCTCTTCAAGGAGGGCAGCCCCACTTGTGCACAAAGAGCCACGGGCCGTTAAGGCGCCAATTTCTTAGATGAACGACTGCTGCCGCCTCTTTTAGCGGCTAGTATAATGTTTTTGATTCCAAGTAGTGGCAGTAGAGGCATGAAAAACACTGCCGCACACAGTGAATACAATCTCTGTGATATTACTTATTCAGAAGCGAGCTGTATGGAACGGCAGGCCATTGTTAGGTGGCACAAATGCACCCCGTGTCGCGCAAGTGCTACCTTCGAAACAATAGAGCACAAGACTTGTATTCACAAAAAAGTTATTGCAATAAAAATGTTCGCATGAGCATATATACGGCAGCCCATCGTGATTTCGGATATGTGATCAGCGAAGGCGGATGGACAATGACTAAGTGCTCTTGCGATGAAGAAGCCTCGTAGTTTTCGTCCTCAGTGAATATGTTAGGATAACTCTTGGCTATCCACTTTGAAGACGCCGCCGATTCCTTTGATACAGGATTGTTCGGAGCAACAACATGTAAAAAAAACATGGCTGATCCCTCCGTCATAGGAATCGGTATAACACGAACGTGAAACGTGTCTTCACAGAAGTAGTGCTTATTGTGTAGTGACATATGAGAGCTTGCACAATGCCTATGGTGTTTGGCAGCTATAGAACCGTTTGACGTGGATGCACCTACGTTGACGCCTAGTGGCACATCTCCACGACGACTAACGCCCATGATCACGATTTAACCGTTGCGGTAGCTGAAGTTTTTGACATATACCTGGACACAGCGTATCGGTGAATCCAGCGCAAAGATGACATCAGCAAGCACGTAATAAACAATGGTACTCGATATGCACTTCTTCAAAGCGCTGTCAATTAAGGAGAGAAACGACAGGGTGTGCTCTCCCGACTAATAGGGTAGCCTATACGTCTGTGTTCATGCATACACTACCACACTGCGCTTCAGCAACACATGTGGCAGATGTTCGTGGCTTGAGCCACGAACGCGCGCAGGGGTTCTACGTCCCGCTGGCCTTTGTCTCGCTCCACCAAGGCAGGACATTCTCCCGTCAACATCGCTGCCTTTCTGCCGCGCTTATTGCAGCAGTTTTATCAGTCGGTGTTATCGCACTGGAAGCGCTCGAAGTCGGAGAAACACCATTGGTGCGCGTGGAAGCTGCACTACGACAACGAGCCGTCACACGCTAACAAAAAGCGAAGGGAAAAGAACGTAACTGCGTGTAGGGCTACTCTCCGATGCTAGCGCGTCCAGTGTTAGTTGCTGGTGTCGAGACGCTTTAAGCATGGCCTCCGAGAGTGCGCACCGGCAAGCTTCTCAGAGGCCACGCTTTCATTGCGTCTTCGCGGAATCGTTCTCTATCGGCGCTAGTAAGTGTCATGCCGCAATACTTCTCTTTAGCGATCACAGACGGCGGCACCGCCCCTCCCCGTCAACAGAGAGCGCCGTGCGAGAGAGAATGTGGGAGAGATCTAAGGCGCGTTTGTGGAGCGTCGCGCATCTGCCTCGGTGGCTTAAGGCCGAACCATATAGGGCGTTTTTGCCGGCGTTTTCCCGGCGTTTCGTACGCCGGCGTCCCTCGACGTCGACGCTACCGGTGACGGTGGCCGAAACGTCCACCTCTGGACGGTCCAGACATCACGGGCGGCAGCGTCGACGCCGGAAGCAGTTCGATGGACGCAGAACCAATCAGCGTGCGGCTGGCAGCGACTTCCGCTACGTAACGGCGTCATCGCTGCTGCCAAGATGGCTGCCGCCCGCCTCGGATCTAATAAGTCGTCGCCGTGCACTGTGTGGCCCTTAAGTTCTCAACTGATGCTTGTATTTGACTTAGCTTGTTCCCTAGAAGCTTCGACAGCAAATCGATCGTGATATCTTTGAAGTCTTTCCGAGTGCCGTACTCAAGTTCATCGGTAGGCTTAGCAGGAATGAGTGTATTGGCCGAATACGTGGCCTCAAAGATGTACGGCAGCTTCAAGCTCAGAGGCCATATATTACAAGTTTGTGCTTCTTCTTAATGCCAATAGCTGGCGCTACAAGTCAAATAAAAAAAAAATACTTTTCGATGGCGTTGTGTCACTGTGACTCGTTTTCTGCACCACAGAACTGCTAATGAGACATAAAAGCTATAATCAGGGATATATCTTGTTGGTCCATTGACGGAAACTGTACAACTGCTTTACGAGGTGTCAGGTTCATTCCCTCTGGTCACACTGTGTGACGCTGAGCTAACGCTCTTCATATGGTTTGCCGCCCTCTCTGACGGCGTTGATGCGACGACGCCGAGGGACGCAACGCCAGGAAACGCCGGCAAAAACGCTCTATATGGTTCGGGCTTTAAGGCCCGAACACACGTACGCGTTGACGCGCTGCAACGCGTACGTGTGTTCGGGCCTTTAGTCGGTAGCGCGCCGGGCGGTTAGCGTCGCGGACCGAAAGGTCGTAGGTTGGATTCCCGGCTACGGAACTTTTTCTTGTAGTTTTTTCTTTCTCATATGTGAGCGTGCATTTTATAACGTCATATCCGTGACGGAAATACGTCACTGAAGTCTTGGTGGACCCCGGCATAAAACACTTTCGTGTTAAAAACCTCCACATATATGCACGAAGCTTCATGTCAGTGCAGCTGTCAACGGTATCTCATTGAAATACATGTACAGCAAGTATACTAACCTTGATAATGTGACATAATGATGTAGCTTTGGCGGATTCTGCGGCAGGCACCGCTGGTTTGAATGCAGCATCAATAATGCGCTCTCCCTGTTCATAAAGGACTTGCCCGACAAAACTGCAACCAGAGCATCTCGATTTGCCCCCTGTGCATCAAAAAGAAAGAAGCATATCGCGTTACCTGGCGCATTCAATACAAGCTTGCTCCTATGCGACAGCGTTCACATGTGGAGCATCACCCTTCGTCAGAATCAAGTCGGGACTTCTTTCCGGCGAGTGCATTTCGTCGGTGGGTGGAGAAAAGCACGCGCCAACAGCGGTCTCACCTTCCCCTTCTCCATCAATGCGATACGCCAGCCAGAGATGCACCGCGTTAGCTGATTTACCTGTTTCAATCTACGCTCTGATAAAACATTGATAATATCGGCCTTAATAGCGCGTATACTAATGTCGTCTGTATGGCTGCGTCGCTAAAAATTCGATGCGCCACTGTCTCTTTCATGTTAAGTCCCCTTTGATACCCTCTCTTGACTTACTAATGTATAATTGGCCTTCCCAGTGCATCACCATCGCATGCAGGGATACCATGTTCTAGAAACTCTAGGCGGTAACTACCTAAGAAAAAAATGTAAGTCCCGCTCACAGCCGTCACTGACCCACCCAGAGAGAATTCGCATGAATGCCCCCATCGAATTGTATTCGCTTATTTACGTGATGTCAGCTACTTCTTGCGTGTTTCAGGTGAGTGAGTTTCCCATATAGACACATGTGCGTGTTGCAGGTTTTCGGTCGAAAACTTGAACTTTCTGGCAAATTTCAACAAAGATTCCGACATCACTGCTCAGCCAAACGTATATGTTTTAAGAAAGGACGATAATTAGAACAAACAGACAAGAGAGAGAGAAATGTAATGCGGAAAGGCAGGGAGGTTAACCAGAAAACATATCTGGTTTGCTACCCTGCTCTGGGGAAGGGGTAAGGACACACACACACACACGCACACACACACGCGCGCGCTACGCAGATGAGTGTCACAATCGTTCAACCGAGGCGAGTCGCTCGCAGAAACTTCAACAGCGCCTTCGTTGCTTTCTGGCGTGAAGCCCGATCTTTCCGAAATTCCAAGATTGACTGCTCAGAAAACGGCTGGTCGTCGAGGCGAGGAAACGCTGCTGAGAGGGACTGTCTCTGAGAGCTGTACTGAGGGCACTGACATAAAATGTGTTCAATGGTTTTGTCATTGTCGCAGTGGTCACATGCAGCGCTGTCTGTCATTCCGATGCGACAAGCAAAGACGTTCGTAAAAGACACCCCAAGCCATATGCGGCAGAGAAGGGTCGTCTCGGATCGGGGTAGGCCAGATAGTGAGTCGTAGGCAAGGATCCAGGCGGCGACGACGGGTGTGGAGAAAACCGGGCGTGTTCCACATAGACCTTGCGACATCATGCGCAAGCGTATTAATCTTTGCTGCTGCGTCGCTTCTTAATAGTGTAATAGGTTCCATCACGCCATTTTCTTGAGCATTCTTAGCTGCATCGTGGACATGCTCGTTACCGATGATGCCGCGGTGGCCTGGCAACCACTGAAAGAAAGCCAAGGAAAGTAGAGGGGATGTTACTTGTAGCAATTATGATGTAAATGTGAAAAAGTAAAGTGGACGAAAAGGTAACTTGCCGCCTAACTTTTACTTCTAACTTGTAATTCTTAATATGCGTAGTATTTACATTAGCAGCGAAACAAGTACTTATCGATAGAACGAAAAGCACCTTGCACAGATGAATGGCAGGGCGCTGCAGTTCTAGGGGCGGAGTTTGTATTTTAGCTTGGGTAGTAACCGAATACAAGTGTGATCCGCCTCTTGTCACATTCATGTTAGCGCGGCTATACGTAGCACAAAAACAGCGATAAGACCCGCCGTCTCCGTAGCTGCCGTTTAGCCGGTGCGATGTTGGGTCGGGAACAAACATCGTTATAGACGGGGCTGTGAAAGAACGACAGACAAAGCGCTGATGTCGTCATGTTGGGTATATCTGGTAAGCTCGAATACAAGGTGAACTCATATCAAGTAGCAATGTAGCGACAAAGCTAGAGCGGTCATAAAAGCGCACGTCCCTTCGTATTTAACTCATCGCCAATGAATACAGTGATGGCGGATTGAGTTCATACTCGTCCACTTAAAGGTGTTAGGTGTTCGAAAGACTACATCATTATCTACTGCTGGTCTGCGCCAACTGACAGAGTTGCTTCTGCAGGACCGGAACCCAAATTTTCGGAAGGTTTCATTGAGAGATAATCAATTTTAGGGCAGACGCATCTGTTCAGGAATGCCTAAATGTTCTCCTTTCATTGCCCACAGCGCAAGATGTTTGCATAGCATATACGGCATCATCGTCGAAAAATATATATTATGGAGTTTTTGCGTGTCAAAACCGCGATACGATTTTGAGCCTTGCAGTAGTGGGGGACTTTGTGTTAACTTTGGCCACCTGGATCCCTCTAACGTGCATGTGAATCTAAGTACATGGGCGTTGTTGCGCATCGAAATGCGGCAGCCGTGGTAGGGAATGGAACCCGCGTCCTCGAGCTTAGCGACGCGGCGACTTCATCTGCGGAATAGTTGCACGTTGTGTTTTATGCTGAAGACGAAATGAAAAACTTGTCATGATGGCGCTTGCGGCGGTTGTTCTAGAAAGCTTTGTCCATGAACGCGATACGAACCCAGTCTTTAAAGGCACTAACATATTGCTTAAATACTCGCACCATTATCTTCAAATGTGAACTTATACACGTGCTCCGACGCACAGACCACGTTTCTGTCGGTCGTCAGCATACAGGCCTAACCCATGAAGGCCAATGTATTTTGTGTCACGATTGTTATTCTCATAAAAGTGTTGAAAATGTATTGTGAGCACGAGTAACGCTGACCATAAGAGACCCCAGTGGAAAAATCCCGTTCACGCATGTCATAACCTCGACGCTCATCTTGCTGGCGTTTTCGGCAGAAGCGAGATATGTGGCCGCGAAACCCGCAGTAGTAGCATACTGGGCGGGTCGAACGCCAGGGTGGTGAGTAGAAGGCGTTCGAAGCACCTGGAGATAGTGCGGTCAGGTGGGCAGGTGAAGGGTCAGGAAGTTGACCGGGGGCGCGGCAGGACCGGGGGCGGGTCAGGAAGTTGACCGAACGGAAGTTGACCGGAGGCGCGGCAGCAATCGACGAGTATGGTAGCGGTAACGTGTTTACGTCGCTGGGAGACGCGGCAGCAACTTGGGCGTAGGTTGGTATGGGCCGATAAGCAGGTGGCTGTACGTGCGCAGGGGAGGTCATGGATGTGAGTTCCTCCCGGATGATGTCGCGCAAGACCGGTCCAGAAGACTGCAGAACACGGTGAAGCAGGTGAGAAGCCCATCGACTGCAGTTCTTCCCGTATAATGTCCCTTATGAGGTCACGGAGATGTTTATGAGACGTAGGAGGGTGTTCGCCAATGTCTGGTTGTAGACGAACCGAGTCCAGGGCATCGAGGCGCTGACAAGTGGTGACGACGTCAGCTATGGTAGTTGGGTTCTGAGCAGCGAGGGCATTAAAGGCAACAGCCCCTATGCCCTTCAAAATGTGGCGTACTTTGTCCGATTCCGGCATGGACGAATTGACACGCCGGCATAGCGCAAGGATGTTGTTGGCGAGTATCGAGGGTCCTCTTCGCGACGGCGGACCGAATGGCCGGTGTGCGAAAAACATGGCGGAGCTGCCGCTGGAAGGTCGCCCAGTCGGGTAAGTCAACGACGTGCTTGAAGTACCAAGTCTTCGCAACGCCGGTTAGGTAGAAAGGGACGAAACGCAGTTTGGCGGCCTCGTCCCATCGATTAGCGGCACTCACATGGTCTTAGTCATCGAGCCAGCCCTCGAAGTCTTCTCCACGAAGACCAGTGAAGAGCGGGGGGTCACGGTGGTGGCCATGTATGATAACAGGAGGCACGGCGTGCGGCGGAGGGGTAGAGATGGCATCAGCGCCGGCAGGCTCGAATTCTGCGACATGCTGCCGGACAGTGGGGGCAAGCGGCGGCCTGAACGAAGCTCCAGGGGTAGAGCGCGGGCTGGGAGAGGAGCGAGGACCGAAAATCCACCTCCACCACGTATGACGTCTTGGTTGACGCTACGTTTATTCAGCTCAAGGCCTCGGAAGAGAATGGACCGAGCGCGCACACACCCGATGATGATGACAATGACACACGGTGACGATAAGGACAGAGAGACAAATGGGTGGTGATGATTATGATAATGCACAGATGAGAAAGAAGCACATAACTAGTGCCCACAGTATCCAGCTTTGTATGCGACACTAAATATTTCGTCCTCAGCTGACAGATATCAAGTATACAAGTGTGAATTCATATGACGTTTCACTCTTGAAATAATAGCACGGTATCGTCGGCTCTTGAGCCGCAAAATATAGTCGGTCCATAGTCAAGATATTTAATGCCACGCAGAGCGCTAGTGGTCTCGCATCTATATATCTGGAAACGAACAACATCACACGCAAATACTGTGTAAAATTTATATCTACTTTATATTACGCATCCTGTATGTGCAGTATTTTTTTACCTTATTTGGTGCTCCATTCTGTGTATAATTTCTTGTGGATTTCTGTACGGTTACTCCGTGTTTTCATTTCATACTTTTACGGTAATCGCTGTGACTGGGCATTACTTTCCAATTTGTTTTAGGGGACACTTCTTGCTATCTATTTTTATGGTTTATGTAACTTCACTTTACGTGATAGTGCGCTTGACTTCTTTGTATTTTCTTACTTTATATCTCATGGCGCGTGTTACGCTCGTTTGTTTGTTTGTTTTTTCTTTCGCGGTCATCTATTGTACTTAATTTAATGCGAAAAGGAGCAGCTCACTCTTCATAAATGCGCCAAAATCTTCTAAATATTTGTAGAAGACGCAAAGCCCTTTCGTCCACACATCATATAAGAAGGCATATCGCTTTCGTTCCTCATCCTTTCTGTATCTTTTTTTTTTTTTTACCAATGGAATCCTCCTCGGCTCAGGAAGCGGAATGAATGCGATATGCTCTATAGCCCGTGGTTTAATCTCGGTTCTACGATTTTAGTGCAAGCGCTCGAAGAATTCATATGTGTTTTAAATGTATTGTTCTTGTTTTCCGACACATATCCGGGACAGTTTCTCGCTTTTTTTAATTTAATTTTTTTAATGTTCATTGAGTGCTGCAAACCTTCTTATCCTTTCTTTTTTTTTTTTTTCTCGCTGTCAAGGGTTGAGCTATTGCATGGAGAGCTGGGTGAAATGTATAACACTCGATTTCACGAGTCATTCGCTTGGTGAGCGCAATTTTTTTCGCCGAGCACCAGTCTCGCATGAAGTGGCTCAACCCTCCGGAAAGAGTAGAACGGCGTATGAAAGTCAGCCAACGATCCTAGCTTTCCGTGCCGTGGCCGTATTTCGGTTGGTGGGTTCTTTTTCTTTTTTTTTCGCGCTCTCATATTTCGCCCTCATTTTACAGACAATAAATTTCAAAGTAGACACAAGGTTTCTCATTGTTATATGCATAGTCTACGCGTATAAATGCTCGCAGGGGCTGCACGTCTTTGGTTCAACTGCGCGGGATGGCGCCGTCGGCAAAATCGGCCCTACCTTTTTCTTCATGCATAAGGGATACTGTTCTCAAAGCGCCGTCAGGCCTCGCAAAGCGAAACTTGCAGCCGCGGCAAAAAAATAAGCTGGCGTAGCCAAAAATATTATTGGCTCTTACAGCGACCATGGATACTTGATGTGGACGTAGTGCCGGGGTGCCATTAAACTCGTCGTCAGTAATGAAAGCCAACGAAGTGTTTGTGTATCAAAGCAACACCGTAAGTTAGATGTGAGACGCCGTAAAATGAGGTTCCCCAGAATAATTTTTATCACGTTTATGACTTTGACGAGCGTCCGAGCCTCGCTATTCTACAGCGGAACCGTTACAGTGGCTGCAAGCGCGCTGCATAGAACCGCCGTGCGAGAATTACTCAGTATAGTATATAGTGTGTGTTTTGAAGAACGTGTTCGATTTTGTAGCAGCAGGAAGAATGGCAGATCCGCGAGAATTAGCCATTCAAGACGAGTAATCGGTGAAAGTGAAAATACTCGAACGGATTTGAAAATGCTTGAGATCTGCAATTTCAGCGCACAAGTGAGTCCCGATAAAGCTAATTGGGACTCCGCTCATGGATGGACTCAGAGAACGATCTCGAAAGAATACTATTCGCCTACGCGGATTACCATCGTAGAGGAGTTGTGGCCTAATGGTCTTTCTTTATATCTCTATGGTGCCATCGAAAAGGCCGTCG
This sequence comes from Rhipicephalus sanguineus, assembly GCF_013339695.2. Taxonomy (NCBI): domain Eukaryota; kingdom Metazoa; phylum Arthropoda; class Arachnida; order Ixodida; family Ixodidae; genus Rhipicephalus; species Rhipicephalus sanguineus. Next base: position 168,020,782 of record NC_051176.1, read on the forward strand.
TCTCTAAGAATACACTCTCAAATCTCCTTGTTAGCGTTTCCGCATACTTTGATAATATCTGAAAAAAAAAACGCTATATATGGTAATGAATTGTTCTCTGCCTTTGCTATAACTATGCACAGTAAGATTATAGGCAAGTTATCGTATGTCGATGTCAGAACCGTTCTGCCAGCTCTCCAAATATATCTCGTCCTCTTACTTCCATCATTTGAAACACTACCTTAAGGGTTTTCGCTGTTAACATGTACACTACAGATGACGGTGTAATTGCGCCGCGTAACACCCTGCTGCTCTCCCCATCGCCTTTGTAAGGTAGTTTTTCTTTCCTACCAAATTTCTGGAAAGTTTCCCAAACACAGAGCTTCCCTTGCGTGGGGCCCCGGTTCCTCAATTAGCCTCGTGGATATTCCGTCAGGCCGCGCTGCTGTGTATGTCGGATATTTTTTAAGGACTTTCTGCAGTCGAGCTCCTTCAGTTGTAATTTCTTTTCTGCAATATCCTCGCTCCTTTTATTTACATTTTTAAAGACCATGCCGTCGCTGCTTTCTAATGACTCGGGTACATTCAGCGTACTGCAATTCCAGGCGTCTTGCCCTTTGAAATTGCTTCAGTCGGCACTCTGTATATGATACGTGACTCCATTATTTATACGGAGAGATTCAGCGTGGTCACGGGATTGATTCGGCCTTCCGTTCTTTTTGTGGCGAAATGTCGAGAGCCAGTGATTTGTGAGCTTTGAAATTATTCGTAAACAAGGACCATTTCTTAATTACTTCCCACTTTTTGCGATAATGCATTTTTTTCCTGTTTTGTTTCCTGCAATGGAGTTGCCTGTTTTTCTCCTGCAAGCTGCATATTGTTGTTGCGGTTGTTGTTATTTTTCTTGATGAACAAGAAAAATAAGCTGATGAGGATGATTATAATGATGATGTGGTGTTTGTTGTTGTCGTTCTGGTTGTTGTTAATACGTTTTCAGCGCGTAGACAACACAGGCACCAAGAAGAAGGGACACCACATGGTATCTGTGTTGTTTCTGCGCTAAAAATTTATTACTACGTGTTACCAACAAGGTCTACCTTTGTTCTTGCTCTACCAGACGTTTCTTCATAGGAAAAACTCCGCATGTCGCGTATTCCCTGTATTCACGTTTCTACTTTATTATACAGAATTCTTCATGAAAATCTGTATGGCGCCAGGCAAATCCGTAAGATCATAAAGGATTATGCTACGAAAAATATAGGTTTCTTTTCCTTCTTTCTTTTCTTCTTCAGTTGATTCTGCGATGTGAATTTTGCCATGACTAGTGGCCTCATCCCATCGTAATGCTAAACTATTGCTGTCATTTTAATTACATCCTCAATGCTTGGTGTCCTCTTTTTTTTGTCTTACGTCTTTTGTGTCTTTTTTTTTTTGTCCTAAATTTAGTGTCAGGTATTCTCTCTTTGTTTCTGCTTGTTTTATTTTCTGTTGCCTCTGGTAGATGGCACCAGTAAAACACAATATGTTTATGGTTCCCTCGCTCAGCTTCATGTTCACCCTGTCTTTGATATTATTGGGGACGTTCTAATGCAGCGTATCGATTACTAATGCCATCTTCGACAAATCGCCCCGGTGCGCACCGGCGCACTAAGGCGCTACGATGATTAGACGAAACGGTGCACCGGGGCGCCCCGGTGCGCACCGGTGCGATTTCATGAAGATGCCGTAAATGTTTCCGTAGTCCTAAAAGAGTCAATAATAGTATATGAGGGGTTTCTACATTACATTTATTCTCCGTATTTGAAAAACATCTGTTGTGCTGGTCATATAAATAGATAACGCGTAAGTTTCACGTTGTGGAATGTGTACCCATTTTGGTGCCTAGTACGTGAGTATTCGACTCTCTCCGTAGGTTTTAATGCGATAGAAATCATCACCTTTTCCGAGACCAAAAAAATCGAGAAAGATGCAAATAAAATAAATAACTAAAAATTTTCCGGTCTCAGTGAGAATCGAACCCAGGCCGTCAGCGTTGTAAGCAGGTGTTCTACCACAGAGCCAGGTTATTTCCTTTTTCTTCTTTATTACAGGGAAATAAACCATTGCCTTTAGAGTGATATTATAATAATTAATAATCAGGCATATTTAAACACAAATCAAACACAGGAAACAAGTCTAGAACCTAGGTAGAGCATCGGACGCGTTATTCGAAGGTCGCAGGTTCGGTCCCTGCCCGCGGCAAGCTATCTTTTCGTCCACTTTTCTTTCTTCACATTTACCTTACATTTACTACTAAAAACATCCCCTATACTTTCCTTGGCATTATTGTCTGTTAGTTCTCATTAATATTGCGTATAACAAAGAAAACGAGCCCTTGAAATTTACACTTCTTTCCTTTGTTCGTGGAATATGTTTTTTGATGATCGCGTCAAGAAATAACTTGGCTCTGGATTGACAGAAATGCAGAGCCAAGTTATTTCTCGAAACTGCTTAGGAAAAAAAAAACACTATATGAATGTCATGTAGTGAAAGGAGTCTCCTTAACGCAATGAATATTGTGTGGAAGAAGCGTAGAATCGCGCCAGGCGTCAAAACATGTGAATTGCGCATAAAGTGCTCAGACATATTTAGTCATCATCATCAGCAAAAGTATCAACAAAGTGAACAGCTGCGTAGGCACGCGTGTTGCCTTACGGGCGCGTTGTGGGCCCTTAGCTGATTCGCAAAACGAATGACTATGGCGTAGTGGGCACTTAACAACTGTACTTGCAGTAAGCATTCTAGGATACCTTGAAACGGCCAACGTTACGCGCACAGTCGTTCGTTTCCTTACGGCACGGTTGAGGCATGCACCGAGAACAGCCGAAGCTTGGTTACCAATTGAGAAGGTGATGCGCATGAGGCCCGATTATGCTATTGCGTTCTACTCTTGAAGGCGAAGCTCAAGCGTCCTCAAAGTTTTCTATTGTTACTTTATAGTAATGGTAATGATAGTCGCTTTGTGGTAGTTGTGGTAGGCCGTGATTGGTTCCGCGACCATTTTCAGCAAGACGAATTTGTTCCTTTCGTCGAGCATTGTAGTCATGCTGTTCTCCTGGTGTCTTTAATTGTCGTGGTCTACCCATGGCACTTCTAGACTGAACTGAAGGAATTGCTAGACGGGTCTCCCTTTTATATATGAAAGCGGGAAACACACGCGGGGAGAGGGAAAGGTCGCTTGACGTCACTGGAAGCCCTGGTGTGAAGTGCAAAGCAGCTGCAACTTAATCTTTACCGGGAACGCGTGGAAGGGTGTTCCCATTGTTCCCAGACGCCTTATCATCGCTCATGCTGTTTTGTTTTGTGGTTTTCTTTATTGAAACGAATACTGAGCTCTCTGTTGTATGCCGCATTGATATGCCGTATGCCTTCAATTGTTAAAAGGCCCCTAAACCACCCAGAGGATGAAATTGAGTTGTGGCGTTGCAGTTGTGCACGAGTCTACAGCGAAATCTAGCAGATTTGCACACGTTTGCTCGTTTCGCTCTTTCTTTCGCTACGCTGCGTTCATTGGCTCGTCTGTCCACCTCTCTGAATGCTCTTCCTCGGCGTCCGAGGTAAAAACGCAAGGAGCGCGCGCGTCTGCTAGCAGAGGAGCACGCGAGCGTCTGTGGTGAGTAGCGGGTCTTGCCCAATTTCTGTGGCACATACGCGCTATACACCAGAGCACGCCTGTCTCGCACCCAGGCTGCTGGCGCGAGCCGAGCGGATACTCTTGTACCCAGACGCCGGGCTGGCCGGACTGCCAAGGCGCGCGCGGGTTGCACCAAGTAAACAGGGCAATAAAGCTGCACTTCTGAGGCCTTAAAGTGCGAAAAAGTACTCGTTCGCACCACTTCAGCGTATAAGAGCTCGTCTGGACACTACTGCGTCATCTTTGGAGGCCAAAACAAGCAGCGCAACAGGAGGATATCACTTAGCGTTGTCTGCGACGATCAAGACGCGCCACGGGGATAGTGCTGGTGCGGTGTTTTCAGCTTCGCTGCGAATGGATAACTGTGATTCAAGCAGAAAAACTACGAGCCGAGTGAAAATGCGCAAGCAAGTGCACTAACGGCGTATATTCTGCAGTGTGATGCCCACCTATTTCATTTTACGAACCTAATTTGCGTAACACGCAGCTGGGTTGAAGGCAGGCGCGAGCTCTGTGTGGGGGTGCGCTTCATACCTTTGAGCGTTAATAATAATAATATCTGGGGTTTAACGTCCCAAAACCACGATATGATTATGAGAGACGCCGTAGTGGAGGGCTCCGGAAATTTCGACCACCTGGGGTTCTTTAACGTGCACCTAAATCTAAGTACACGGGCCTCAAACATTTTCGCCTCCACCGAAAATGCAGCCGCCGCGGCCGGGATTCGATCCCGCGTACCTTTGAGCGTTCCCTTTGACGAAAATGTAGTGCAAGGTAGTGCTTTCAAGCACAAGCAATCAGCATGCTTTGGCAATTTCAACGTAGTATTAAGCTTTAGTGCTTTTGATGGCATCCACGCCTTCAATATTTCGTCTTCAAAAGGTAATAAATGGTATCGTGTTCCTCAACAGCTGGCCGGAATTTCGTGCTTTCATTTCAGTGTATGATGTCCCCAAATTTATTTGGACACGAGGCATCCAGCTGCACATAATACATATATTGGCACGTAAGTAAACAGTACTCGCGCCATTGTCCTTTACGTCGCAGGCGTAGGTAGCGCTAGCTCAAGCAGCTAAATTTTTAATATATTTACACAGCACACATTTAATAAAAGGCAGCTGGATTCCACCCATTTCAATATCGGCTTAACTAAGAGTAACACAGTTTCGCTTGTAAAGCATCAACGTTACAAGATTAAAATCGCGCAGATAGCTTCCAAAAGGGATCGATAAACGATACTGCAGGTGATACACTCTGACGGCACGCTTTTGTGAGCAAGACGCATTATTGTAAGAGCGCTCGTAAAACAAAAATTATGTTCAGTTAAACTACCCGTAAAGCGTAGTCTAATTATTATGCGATGCATTTTGAAATGATGAGCTTTCACAAAACTTTGTGCACAGCCTGTAATACCGGCCAACAAAACATTGTTTCACTCTTTCGTGACCTGCACTGCAATTACGATTCACGTCTACTACAGCGAGGACGTTTTTTTACAAATGTAACAGCGTACGTACCTGACGAGGTTGCATCCGCAGCCTGCTCAGCACGTACTGTATACATTGTGGACTTGCATGAGCACGATGTTCTCCATGTTCCAATAGAAGCAGCGAAAATGTCCAGGCTAGAAAAGACGCGAAACACGCTCTCCGACGGGCTGAGTTTCGGGAGTTTCACATTTGCTCTGGGTAGCGTCTGCTGGCATGGCAGCCCGCGCATGTTGTTTCGTCGGGTGTGAGATAGATGGCGCGACGCGCGATGCAAATATGGCGCTGCGCATGGAATTCACTGTGTTCTGGTCTATAGGAAGACTTGTGCTGACGCCACGAAATTTACAGACCAACGAGAGGTATAAAGATTCGCTGTAATATTCCATTTCCCTTATTTTTGAGGATATTCGGACGCATTTCTTGAAGCACCCCGTGTACAAAAGAATGTGCGGCAACACGACATTTTATTTATTTATTTATTTATTTATTTATTTATTTATTTATTTATTTATTTATTTATTTATTTATTTATTTATTTCCTGAAAGGTCCCGTATGGGATTTTGCATGAGGGGTTGGCAATATAAAAGTGGCGGCATCGATGAAGGCGTTGATTATGATGTGGCTGAATTTGCTCCTGGATGGCAGTTTTAAAGCGCGGAAAATCGCGGATGACTGCTGCTTCGCACAGAAGACCATTTCAGTGTCGGGCGGTGCGCAAAAATAAAGACTGCAGAAGTGAGGTGGTGTGAGCACGTGGCTCAATCACATCCATAGCGAGACTCAAAACAGACCTGTCACTTGCAATGTTTGTGCACAAGTTTTAAAACCCTGACGCCCGCTTTACGTTTAAGTGTGAATAATGTCAATTCTGGGCACTCCAAGCAAGAGCCGCTTAAAGATAACCTAAATGTGAAGTCTGAAAGATCCGTCTTACTTTGTTCATTTAAAAGAACAAGCTACAAAGCCTCCACAGCGAAATGGTTGGCAGTATAACTGACCTGCGTGCGTTGTTGGAGAAAACTGCCGACGCTTCTATAAGATTTCTTGCTTGTTAAGGTGACGTATACAGGAATCTTCACGCCATATTGTTTACTAGCAGCAATTTTCAACTAATTTAGTTCCGAAGCGTGCTGTCGCGCGATGGTTCTCGCCACGATTCCTAAGCCGTCGCCGACGACCCCCTATTCATGATCGAGGAAAAACAATCTTGTCCCAAACAGCGAGTTTTCGCGGGAAATTGCCCTTGGCAACAGCTCGTGGGAAGCGTGATCTCTGGTACGAACCTGGTGCCAGGCGTGGTCGCAGAGTTCTCGGCGGCGACTCGCGGAAATCGCATCTCTCACTTGGGTGGCCGTATCGTATATACGTACGTTCCCGCGCACCGGCAGAGTGGTCCATTATCGGCCACAAAGGAGACAGTTAAACGGACGTTAAGACATCCACGCCGCAGCCAATCTATCGCCCTCGGAGTGAGCATCGACTCAGGGAAGGCGTCGCCGTCGTCGCTGGCAGATGTAATTAAGAGCGAAGTGGATTCCGCCACCACCGGGGCTTCGTGGCGACTCTAAGCGGATCGCCGTCTTCTCGTGCCGGCGTCTCGGATGGAGGCGTGACTGGCCTCGCAACGACTCCCATGGGCGCGATCTGCTGTCCAAAGCTTGGGCAGCGGGAGTCCCATGTGCCGGGAGCACATCCGACCTGACGACGGGCCGGAGTCTCCCAGATGGCCCTGCGACTAACGAGCTGTCCGTGCCGCCAGCGCGCATGGACCCCCGCGATGGCGGTGGGCACCGACGGCGTCTATGAAGGAAGCCCGCGCGCCAGTTCGCGCAAAACTCCGTTCTCCTGCACCCCGGCTCAGTAAACGGCGCACGGTTCTGAAAGCACTAGATGGCGATAGTTAATTAGTCACCAAGATTACAACACAGTTCGCGGGTATAGTAATACTTCGCTACCGGACTTTACCATATATCTTTTTAATAAACGAGGAAACAAAGGTACGGTAGCCGAGGTATCCCCCGTACAGGAACTGTTCTTGAAGGTGAATCGTTGCGACAAGTTGGTATGTCATTCGCCAATACAAAGCACACAGGGTTCTCCAGATAACTGTAGCCAGAGTTTAAAAATATGCCGACGCACTTTATGACGACTCGAGCAAATGCATACTGCTGACTATGGCATGGACCACAGAATCAGGTTCGTGTCTTGTAGGACGAACGTCGCATATTGCATCCCTCTCTCCTGTGGACGTGTCTACGTTGGCCAGACAGGCCGATGTGTGAATATACGCCTAAGGGAGTGCCGGTCTTCTTTGCAGGGAAGACCACTAACACATTTGGCCATGCAGTGTTCTGAGTGCCGATGCGAGGTGCGGCTCGCCGCGACGGATATTTTGTTCAAATACCGAAATCACACGACACGTGAACTTGCGGAAGCTTTCCATATTAACACTATAGCGTCCATCTGCGTCAGTCACCCGTCTTTGGCCATATCTGCCGAAGAAGTGACACTGATCGAGGAGAGGAGATAGTTGGAGGGGGAGCGAATGCATGTGTCGGCTGTGTTTTGCTTTGACTAATGGTGCGCATGCGCTGAATTTGGCGAGGCTCGAGTTTAGGTATATATTTTCTTTGCGAGTAAGCGCTCGTGCTGTGCCCTTTCTTGTCCTTGTCGTCTTAGCGTTTTTTTTAATATATCAGTGTGAACCAGTACCAACTAGCTCGCCTTTCCGTTTCGCTTCTTATAAGGCCTACGTTTTCGTTTTGGGAAGGGTTTTTGGTCGATAGCAGGGACAGCTACGTATGTATCGACAGCGTTTTCATGTACGCAGGCAGCTAGCTGGTCCCCCAAAGCATTTCCTTCGATCTCGCGGTGCCTTGGCACCCTGAACACTACAGCAAGCTGTTTGAGTGCGCAAATGGTGCATAAGATTAAGTAGAGTGAGACGAGGACAGGATTTCTTTATTTTTTAGACCTTCCAAAGATTTTACGAAGGTTAAAAAATCTTTGTAATATAACTGCACTTTGTAATTTTAATTCGTTAATGTGTTTAATGGCCGCATATATCGCATAGGCCTCTTCTGTGAAGATGCTTGTATTAGGGCGCAGAACGCCGGCATCTGAAAAGGGTGACCCACCCCTGCGTAGTACACAGCAGTGTGAGACTTTGAAGCCTCTGTAAAGAATTCGGGGTGAAATTACTTGGGCTGTAGTTCGAGTAAGTACATACGGATTATGAGTTAGAGGTGCGTGCGTCGTAATTTCCACGAAAGATACATCACAGTCCATAAGCGATCACTGCCACAGGGGGGGGGGGGATGTACAGCGTGGGGCCACCAACCGCTGTTCAAGAAGTAGCAGACCCATTTCCTCAGCTAAACCCCTCACGCGAAGTGAGTAGGGCTGTCTCACCGCAGAGCGGTTGTGAAAGAGGGCAGAACTGGACAAATCATTAGGGGTGTGCGAATATTCGAAAGTTTCGAATATTCGTCGAATATTACATTGGAAATATTCGTATTCGATTCGAAAATCGTGTATTCGAAAAGTTTCGAATATTCGATAACTTCGAATATTCGAAAAATTCGAATATGCGATTCGATTATCATGCATACAGTAGCTCGTCTTCCACATTTCTGCTGCGTTCGTATAGCTAAAGACGTTGCTGAGAGGAGCGATAAACATCGTAAGTACATGGAGGCACGATATCTGCCTGCGACGAGCGCCCCAATACGTATGATTTATTGCTGGTGCATCTCCGACGTGCAGCGCTGTTGGCGATCATGTAACCGTGCATTTTCAATATTATGCGGCCGTAACGTGCCGCACTACCACTCGTTCACTATGCGGGACCACTTCTGAAGAAAGACAGCGACCCATGTGACTGGTGGCGGACTGTAGGCACCTTCAGATACCCCAGTCTGGCAAAGCTTTGCCCCATGTAACTCCCTATACCAGCCACTTCTGTTCCAAGCGAGCGTGCCTTTTCAGTGGCAGGAGGGGGCGGGGGGGTGTCTCTGTTACAAGGGAGCGCCTGCTGCCTGATCATGTGGAGCAACTCATATTTCTTCATGATAACATGTAGTCATTACTTTCATTGTGCCGTGACATGTGCTTGTGTTGTGATGTGCATTGTGCTAGCCTGGACATTGTGTTCTGGAGATAGCAGTGTATGTTGTGTTGCCAGTCAGGCAGTTAACGTTTTTTTTTTTCAAATAGCTACATGTTAAATAAAACATTGTTACTGTGGAGGCATTTTTCCTTTGATATTCGATATTCGATTCGATATTCGAAGGTGGATATTCGTATTCGATTCGTATTCGAAAAATTTGATATTCGCACACCCCTACAAATCATTGATAGTAATAGTAGGGTGTGAGCGGTGTTCGTTGTTTGCGTTCACTTTGAGAAAATATACGAAGGATATATAGGATATCTTCAGGTGGAACGGCCGATCGTTCGATTCAGCGTAGAGGCTTTTACGGGACTCGTTCGAAAAACACTCGTAGAAAGGCGAATGCCTATATGGAGGGCAGGGTCAAAGATCTTCAAGGCGCTTGGTGTCGCAGACTGATAGATTATGGCCCCGTAATCTAGGCGTGTGTGTATGAGGCTTTTATACAGATTCATCAGGCACTTCTTGTCACTACCCATTGTAGTGGGTGACAACACCTTTAGAATATTCATTGTTTTCATGCACTTGTTTTTTATATACTTGATGTGTGAAGGTTACCTTCGTGTCTAGGATTAGGCCTGAAATTTTATTATCCGTCTTTGCAGACAGACGTTGGCCATGCAGGTCAGTCAGGATCGGGATGAAGGCCTCTCTTTCTAGAGAATAAGACGCAGGAGCTTTTTTGTGTATTTAATCTGAACCCGTTCCCGTCTGCCCATTAACACACCTTATTCAAACCAAGCTGAACCTGCCGCTCACACATTGCAAGATCAGAAGACTTAAAGCCGCTCTGTTCAGCATCGACATACGTGTAATAGAATAAGTTACGCGGGATGCACAGATGCAAGGAATTCATTTTTATAATAAAAAGTGTACAACTGAGGACACCACACTGTGGCACTCCAGCTTCCTGGAAAAATTGTCCTAATAGGACATTGCCAACACGAACAGGAAATGCGTGATTCACCAGGTAGTTCTTTATTACATTTAGCATTTTACCGCGTATGGCTAACATTGCGAGGTCTGTCAATATTCCATAGCGCTACGTTGTATCTGCATTGTTCTTGTTATTGTTATAGGTGGAGATATCATTCATTTCCTAGGACTGCGGTACAAGGTTTCCGCCCCACGCGATACTTGATTCTGGAGACAATAGCTTGCAGCAGTGGCGATATCAGTCGACTTAGCAGTCTTCTACCTTTTCGGCTCTTATCTTCGGTGCCAGCAAAATTTTTTTTTAAACCACGGCTGTCTTGGGCTTGTCTACACTTCGAGCTACCGTTCATGAGCGGGAACGTTCGATTGTATAGTTGTGTACAGTGTGCGAGCCTCTTTTAGCACGAAAGTGTTTTATGCCGGGGTCCACCACGGCTCTATTGACGTATTTCCGTCACGGATATGACGTTGTAAAATATAAAGACTAACACTTGGCAAAGAAAAAAAAAACCAGAAGAAAAAGTTCCGTCACCGGCAGTCGAACTAACGACCCCTCGTTACGCAGCGCGGGGCGCGAAACGATTCAGCCACAGAAGGCAGGTTCTTTGCCATGCTAACGGCGAGCTATTTATATACGCCATTTACCGATGGCGGTACTCAGAGATCGATGGAACTTCAGCCTGTTTTCGTTATCACTAGCGAGACGGCGCGAAGGTCTCGAAGAGCGCGTTTTAAAGGTCGTCGCCCCACGCGGATGAGCGCGTGCCTCTGCAGGGCGTAGTCGCTCATGCGCGGGCTTATCTCCTGATGGCGGTGGTGTGTACGTCTTGTGCTCCCACCGCAAATTTGCGTTGAAAGCATGAAGGTCACTTCGCTCACCGCAGCGGCCGCTTTTGCGAAAGGAGCGCGCTGCTCACACATAAATAAGTTACAACTGTGACAATTAGTTCGTGCTCATCCTGTGTATGTTCGTTCCGTGCGCCCTTTCTGCTTGAGCAGCGCGTTGCAAGTTTCCAGCTGCTTACCGTTCTTCGCGTGACATTACAGTTTGTTGCTGTAGCATTCATTCCTTCGCGCTCGGGGAGAAAGAATGCGCAACAAACGCTCGACTACGTCAGGGAAGACACGTTTTCCTTTCGTGTTATACCGATTCCCATGACAGAGGGATCAGCCATGTTTTTTTGTGCATACAGACAACCGTGTTCACAAAAACCTTTTAGACGATACTTATTCGTAGGTACGAATTCCAGCTAATCTTCATGTGCCACGTAGTATTAGCAAATGTGTCCAGCCAAAGAGAAAAGAGCATTTACGAACGAAAAGCTTTGCGAATTGTAGGTGTGGCTCGTAGGTGTGGGCGACGAAGAGCAAGTGGAAAAAAATAAGGCTGCACAACCAGTAATACGTTCTTGCTCTTGCTTGGCTTGATCGCAGTCGTAGGGCTCGTGTAGTTTTCGTTGTGTGAGACACCCCACCATCCGCCTATTGTGTGCGTCGTCGGCCACACGAAGCCTTTGAATGTGGCTTTGCCGCACTAAGGGTCTTTATCAGGAGAAGCCCGCTTTTGCAATTTGATTTGGTTTACAAATATGGGCCAGTAAACTGAGCAGTTATGTTCAAGCGCATTAAGAACGTCATCAGATCGGGAATTATTGTTCTCAATAAGCAACTCCGCATGATACTATATCGTTCCTAAAAGTGGCACTCTAGATCATATTGTGAGCGCTATTAGACATGCACGATCTAACGTGTTGTGACAGTGCACACGCCGTGCTACACACGTAAAAATTGTGATGACAACCTTAATGCATATCGCCTCTCAGGCTTATCTCTCTCATTCGCCCATATCTCATATAGTCAATAATTCGATATTTTATGCGATATCAGTCACGAAGAAATGAACTTTGCGTGTGCTTTGGAAGAATACTTAGGACTTTCTTGCCATCTCTTTCTAGCGCTGTGCTGTCCAGTCTGCTATCTAATGTCGTACCAATAATGTTATGCTATTATTTGAGAAGATTTTCTAACACAATGGTTTACTTTTGGAATCATATGCGTAAAAGAAAAACGTGTTAAATATTTGTGCCGCAGCCATCGACGACGATTGTCAATGTAAGAGAATAGCCGAACGCTGCTGCAAACGCCCACCTTAAAAATATAATTATGCGCTATAGGCGGGTTATACGGCTCTTTGTTGCAATGGGTGAGAATTCTTACGAAACGCTAGTTGCTTTATGGCATAAGACTGTAGAGAACCGAGCCACCAGCAGGCACACATGCTGCAGTAGTCATAATGGTTATACATAGAAGCCGATTCATCGTCTACTACGTGGTGTGATTACCGGCATGGAAGGCGAATGTCATTTCAGTTTCCCGCAGCCAGCACACGGCAGACAACAGTTCAATTCATTTGTGGCTGTTCTTGCCAAACGCTCCGCCAAGGTACGCAAACCTTCTGACGCTCCAGAAACTCTAAGGCGACAGCCATGTGCACATCGAAAAATAATTAGTTGGTACCCGGGAACGAGCTCGGCTTGAGTGCTCGAGAGCGCACTCTCTTTCCTTCGGCGCCTTGGTATCGCTGGTAAAAGACCAACTACCAGCATGCACCTGAAAATGAGAAAGGAAGGAAGGAAAACGGGAGAGAGGAAAGACAGGGATGTTAACCAGTTTGGCATAACCGGTATGCTACCCTGTACAGGGGGAAGGGATGGGGGAGATTGAAAGAAGAGTAAAGAAAGAGAGAAAGAGGGGGGAACACACACGCACACACACAACTTCACAGCGCAGAGCGGCAGTCTTGTGCGGTATGCGGCATCATTAAAAAGTCTACAGCCGCTCGTGTAAGCCTGCTGTCCTTAGGAATTTGAGCAATGCCTTGGTTGCTTGAATTCTCGATGACTTATCAGGATGACATTGTAGAACTGTTTCTAGTGTCAACGGTCTGTTGACACTATGAGAAAAGATTCATAGAAAGCTGTTCGCTTTAAGACAGAACAAGTAATTTGGAAGCCCTGTGTGGCTTGGGCTTTTAGGAAGGCCGTTTCTTTACAGCGAAGCTGTCTGGTGCTAGGATGAAATAGTGCTCATGTAGACAAGATTTAGGGTGGCAACACGTCCGACAGAACCGCCATGTTGTGTCGGAGCACGCAGACGCGCGCTATGGCAAACGCCTTGAATATAATGTCTGAGTTCGTTGTTTCTTTTGAATGTTATTATTTCTGAAGTTTCACGCGCGTGTCTATCATCATGTTTGCACGTCACCTTAAGAATCAGCGTCCGTGTCAACGACTTCGCCCCAATATGGCACTCACCTGGACAAACGGTGTCACCACCCTGCTCCCGGGGGAGGTGGCACTGGCTTCGAGGCACCCTATTTCAGACTACGGTCACTGTAACTGGAAGAGTACCGCATTCGTTTTCTCTTCGCCGCCACGCCCTTTCGGCGGCTTCGCCACACAAATGGTCCAGCTCGCTCTCCTCGCTAGTGTCTCCCGGCCGCCGACGCATGGCGCTTTGGAGGGCGATTGTTTTCATAGCCTCAGAAAAGCGTGCAGGAACATTACGACATCACCTATCGTTTTGACACTTCATCACGAGCATGTAGAGGCATCGAAGAATGCCTGGGTCCTGCGCTTTTGGGTGCAGCAACCGGCGGGAAACGGGCAAAGCTATTCCCAGCGGGAAGAAAGGATGCCAAGCGACGGGCTGTGTGGCTGCACAGAATACGGCGGGAAAAATTAGTTCCCACGACTGATACCCGCCTTTGTAAGGTAAGCAAGCGTTTCATTGAGAATTCGCGAATGTTGTTTCGGGAAATGTTTGCGTCTCCCCTGCACTAGTGCACCTCGTTTCGCGTGGTTGCCGAAGAAGGTTCATGCACAATAACATTGCCGGAAAGCTCTTAATTATGTTTGGCGTAAAATTGACGCCCTTGGGCTCACATATAACGATCAGCGCGACATAAAATCTCTCTGCTACAGATTGGTATTGCGCGACGTGACTGTATGACGAACATAACAGGTGGTAACATGGAAATAATGGCACGCATGCCACGCAAGGCATGATTTACATGCCATGCTTATGGTGCACTCGCAGCCGGTTCGCGGCTTGATATGCACCAAAATCGGTATTGCGTGACGCGACTCTATGACCAACTTAAATAACAGGTGTTAACATGAAAATAATGAGATAGATAGATAGATAGATAGATAGATAGATAGATAGATAGATAGATAGATAGATAGATAGATAGATAGATAGATAGATAGATAGATAGATAGATAGATAGATAGATAGGTAGGTAGGTAGGTAGGTAGGTAGGTAGGTAGGTAGGTAGGTAGGTAGGTAGGTAGGTGGGTAGGTAGGTAGGTAGGTAGGTAGGTAGGTAGGTAGGTAGGTAGGTAGGTAGGTAGGTAGGTAGGTAGGTAGGTAGGTAGGTAGGTAGGTAGGTAGGTAGGTAGGTAGGTGGGTGCGTTCAAAGTCGCAGAAGTTCGCTAAGAAATGCATCGCATTTTATAAATGCCGACAGCCGAGCGCGTAAATGCCGGACAGTTCGCATTTCTTTATCGCGCTAGTAGGCGTGCGTGCGCGCGTAGGCGCCATCTAGAGCCATCTAGAGGCGTCGTGTGAAACGCCGGGTTGGTGGCGTTTTCAAATTTAAGATTGCAAAAAGCGTGCACAACAGCTCGCTTTTCACAGGACCTTAGGACACACTGGCAGCCACGTGTGCGCGTCCGCGCTAGTACGTGCGCTGCGATTGGCGTAGCCGTCTTTAATAAGTCGTCATAGTCTTTGTCCAATAAGTCTCGTCAACCAATCGAGTTTGTCCGTTGTATCGTGACGTATCGAACACGTCCGCTTGTGTGAACACGTGTGAACACATGTTCACTTGCTCTTTGGACTCGCCATGAGTCGGACGCCTGTCGTACGTTCCAAAGAGGAGCAGTGACAGTACGAGGAACGTCGGCGCGCCCAGAAGCGCGAGTGTGCGCATCACCGTCGAGCCAATGCCAACGACGACGACCGGGCAAGTGAAGCCAAACACACGCTTCCACAGCTTCGCTGGTCTTCCTTCTGCCAGAGCAGTTGGAATGGCTCTAAATTTCTTTTTTCTTCTTGCTACAACTGTACCAAAGAAAACATCGTTTCACTTAAATTCTAGTGTAAGCTAACAGTCTGAAAGAAAAAGAAGCGCGGTGCAATGTAACGATTTCATTCCAGTGTCACTCCTTTTAGCGCTTCGACATTGATCGGAATAGCACTTCGTCTACTTTATCACCGATCTTGAACGGTCGACAATTAGCAGAATAAAGCGAAAGAAATACTTGTACTGCGTCGGTCCAAATATTTGGGCCGCTATTCTATATGAATCTCAGTCGCGTACGGAGAAAATTGTGGACACCATTTACGGTGGTTATTGATCAGATATATTCAGTGGGTGTATACTAAAATGACAGCATAAATTTGTAATTGTGTTCTGTAGCCGTATTTTATAAGTATAGTTATATTAACATCCTGTTCCCTTCATATCAGTAGCAGCGTGTAGCCGATCATAGCGATAACGCAGTCACGGCGTCATGCGAGCAAATTACGAAGATGAATTTTATCATTAATGAAAAAAAAAAGAACTTTTACAACATCCCACCCCCAATTCTCGCTGAGCCAAGAAACTATTTTAAATCATGGCAGTCAAGCTGGCGTGTCTTAAACACGTCTCTATAAGTAATGTTCCCCAGGAGACGAAACGAATATGACATTTTTTCCCTCTCATTTTTGCAACCGTCGGCATTAGTTTCTCTGTCGGTGAAAATGGGAGTGAGCAAAACGCGTAGATCACAATTTTCTCCTTCTAACAAGACTGAAAAAACGACAGCACCACATTTATAGCCTTCGGCGGCTGCTCCACGAAGTCCCAAGGTGGAGGCCAAGTTTACTTACGAGCTGTTTGATTTTTGGTTCCGTAATTCTGTCCCATTTGTATGAGGCTGCAAAATGAGCTAATTGCTATTTTCAGGGCAGAGATCATGTTCGAGGAGTAATAATGGCCGTGTATGTTCTCAATACGTACGCTGTGCGTTAAAATAAACTTTGCGAGGCACATTACTCGCTTCGTTCGCCAGTGGAGAGTGTACCAAGGGACGTGCACTATATTCGCAAGACCTGGCTCGCTTATAGTGTTTAACAAAGCTAAACATACTAGCGTGACTGGCTGCAATCAGCTCCACATCGGCCCGGCTCGTGTGTTTTTGCTTTCAAGGTCTTTCGTGTATCGTTACTGTTTGTCACGTTTCTCATCGTAATAACAACGTGCCGTTGAGTAAACGCTACACTTTTATTGTGTGGCTTCAGGGATAGAAGTTCGCAGTGTAATTAACAATACCAAAATATTTGCCTCTATCTTCCGCTTGTTTCTTTTGTAAACGAGTTTTCTTTTTGTCTTTTCTTTCTGGCCCCTGAGCAAGTAATGTTTTTTTTTTCCTTCCTCTGCAAAGATTAATTTTTGAGCTGTAGTGCGGTGACTGTTGACTCTATAGGCACCAACATTCGAAATCAAAAAGTCTCGAATAATATATGTCTGGATTGCTCAAGCGTCATCCAGCTATAAGCGATTTTTCGCAAAATTCAATCACTTTTTATGCTGATTTCATAACGTGATATTTTATTAGGTTATGCTCGCGTTAGCATGGTGCCTAATATTTTTCATGGTCCGCAGTCGGGCACTTGTGGACGATTGCGATTCCCGCCTCCTCCCTACTTCTGCCTGTTTTTTTCTACCTTTTGCGGTGCTTTGTAGTGTTATTGCTCATTTGGTGCAACGTGCTGTAATACGCTATAACGCTTTGCTAAACCACACCTGCCCATAAAGACTAGTTAGCGTGTCGTTTGTGTAAATTTAAACCTGCACCTACTGCATTTGACCATTTCGAAACGTCCTGGCAGTGAGCAAGGTAAAGCAGCTAGAAATGGTTTAACTACGTAGATACGTTATTCAACGTTGTTCATTTGTTAGAACGTTACTCAATATTTTCCAGTTCCTCATGGTGTGAATCTCACGATTGACCGACAAATAATGTCCTGATTCTGTAGACGCCATTCATTTTTGGTTGTCTGTATGTTGTTCGTGTGCCGGTAAGGCACACGAACGTGTACATGTACAGCAACACTGGCTGTTCGTCTGCGTAAAAGCTCGCGAGGTCTCCCATTTCCTGTACAATCTTGCACCCCAGTCATCAGTGAAATATTCGCAACGTTCCAACACGGAGACAATTAGTCTAATTTGCTTTTCTACGTGGTGCACTTAAGTCTGATCTGTAATACAAACGGCAATAATTTTAAACCCCTGTTACATTGAGATATACGTATTGAGGCGACACACTGATTTGTTTTCGGTCATTTGAGCTGATGACCTCTAAAGTCTATGGCCACGTGCTTGCGACGCGATCATCCCATTTCGCTGGAGACGTTTACTGCTGGTTTGAGAGAATTATCATTGTACCTTAATCAATTCTTTTATAACGCACGTACTGAGCAAGCAAGTGAACTGAACACTGAGCTCAATGCGCAGTAAATAACAACACTACGTATACGCTGCTCTTTCATTCAGATTCACAACATTGCAAGTGGCCAGAAATATCCCTATTGGAGACTTTCTAAAAAAAGTTCACTTTGCTTATTTCGCATCAGTGCTAGCGGTTATAACTGGTCATGAAAAGAAATGGCTAAACGGTCGTAGGTACGGATACGCGTTTTCCGCTCTACTATTAGTCTCGAAAGCGAAGAAGATTAAATTTTCTGCGCTTCGTGCAGATGGGATGGAGGAGAGAAGGATGCAAGCGTGAAGGAAAGATGTTCACATCACCGGAGGACACGACGCGCAAAAGCGAAGACGAGTCGTCAGGTCACAGTTCCACCGCTCCCAACCGAGCCATTTTCGCCAGTGCGCCGGACGGGCCGCACGCAGTCCCCGCGAAGGTGAAATATTGCGGGGCCACCACACAGACCGTTTTCAGAGGTCGACACGGAGGCAGCGCGGGCTAGTCGGGGCAGCCACCGATCGTATACTCTCGGCGCGCCACTTACATTCGTCCGAGTTCTTTTCAGAATCGTGGTTCCTCGGTATTCTCCCGCTCGCGAGGCTGTCGCTTTCAGGCGGCTGCGGCCAAGATCTTCCGGAAGTGGCGAGCGATGTCATTCAATCCCAGTCACCGCCACCCATGCGAAGAGGCCGCACGTAAAGACGACGCCAGAAACCGGAGAAGCAACAAGGCGATGAGGGAAACACTCCCTCTTGACCAGCCGCTCTTT
Organism: Rhipicephalus sanguineus; assembly: GCF_013339695.2. Lineage (NCBI taxonomy): Eukaryota > Metazoa > Arthropoda > Arachnida > Ixodida > Ixodidae > Rhipicephalus > Rhipicephalus sanguineus. The sequence continues at coordinate 168,039,339 of NC_051176.1, forward strand.
CTTTGCTGCTGTTCTGCTTTGACGAGCGACGCTGCGCCAGCATCGGCGAGCTAGCCGGCCGGCGGTGACCATTTGGGATTCACGACATGGCCGTTCCGCCTCACTCGACCAATCACTGTCAATTTTCGCGATGACGCCCGCAGCTTTCTCGTTGCCGTCTTCCGTACAGCACTTCTTCGGCAATCTACAGTGACGGTGTGGAATGATACTTCCTGCGGAAAAACATCCTAGGCGAAAGACAAACGTCAATCGAGGAAAAGAAAATGCGCGGAAATGGGCTTGTAATGTTAGGAGAGAGTAGAAATACAAGATGAAGCTGGAAGACTTTGTAGTACATGGGATTTGCGATGTATATGTACTCGCATGATAAACGTTGCTGCTGTTGAGCTGAGATGTCGATTTTCTTGCAGCACTTTCCTAAATAAAGCGCACATAATTCTGGTTCGTCTAGCCGAGCAGGCCAGGTAGAGTCGGGAAAGTTTAGTCTTTCTGTCAGAAGTATACTTTCTGAACCGATTTACTTAAGGTTGAGTTTAAAAGCATCATCATCATAGCTACTGGCTCCTCTAATATATGCCCGCTCTATTGAGAGAGAGAGAGTGGTTCGTGAAAGAAGAGTGGCCGACATCAGTCTTGCGAACCGCTGTTGTGTGCTTAATGCTATCTGAATAGCGGTATTGATGAACTGATGGCCTTCGAAGCAACATACGAGGACAAATTCACAAAGCATTTATTGCGCTAACAATTATGTGGACACTCCAGGCGCATTCTTGCCGTCGCCGTCATGTTCCGTATAAGTTCACAATCGATAACATCGTCCCGCTGCTCTTATGTTCTGTGTGCGAGTGAAAGCGCGCGAGCGCTGCCGATGAACGCGGCTCACGAAGAGATGAAACGAGCCGGCCGTCTCCATCGCGCGAAAGGCGCATGGAAAACCCCGGGGAGGAGGTAAGGATGCTGCGTGGCTTTGGTAGGAAATGCTTACTTTGGCCAGCCTGGCATGGTCACCTGTGGTAGTTCGCGCAGTATCTTAGTAGCTTCACCGGGGGTCAGCGGACAGCTTATAGCTTTGCGCCTGTGTTGTTCTTATCGCAAAGTTTGCGTTGAAGCCACAGAAAACACGAATGTCGCTTCGCTCGCTGCAGCGGCCGCGTCTCCTTACGCGAGCGTTTTGTTTGAGCTCAGCCAGGTGTCATGCTAAAAGAGTGAGATGCTAGCCTTGCTTCATATAACATGTCAAGTTGTTGCAATCGCATTCATTGCTTCGCCTTTGCGGTGAAACCGGGACTCTTCATTGTTATGTACTTTTTGCCATCGGCCGATTGTTTTCGCTAGTTATGGGTCCGATGCCCATTGGCCCACAGAAAGATAAATGAAGAAAGTAAAACAACTAACACTCATACTTATCGAGTAAAAAGTGGAATAAAATATACGGACGGGATAAACATTAACAAACATTGAAAAGTAGAACAAAATTGAGAGACAAGTTATAGACATACACTATAGGCGACACAAGCAATAGCATCTTTAAAACAACAGCTGGTTTGAAGAGGTAGTACATATATATGAAAGCAGAGAGATCGCTTTTAATTCGCTAACAAATGCTACAATTTATCGCTCGGCCCTAGGCGCGCCATCGTGTATCGAAAGCTTCTCGATTGTGGTCACCGATTGTGATCAGATTCCACACGCGATGCGAATAGGGGGTGTATATTCTAGAACATACGCCCCTGCGATTACGCTGGAATATATACGATGACGCACATATAAAAGGCGACGCGTTCAACCAGTGCACAGTAGAATTGGACGACCGACAACTGTGCTCGCCGCATTCATAGTGTTTTGAGTGTCGCTTATCTTGCTGGGTACGTTAAATAAAGAGAACTATTTCCCTAACGGGGCCTCGGCTGCTTATATATTCGCATCGCATAACGTAAGAATATTAAGTTGTTCAGGTCCGAAACTCAATGAATCGAAAGCTGTATGACTTTATAAGAACAACGAAGCGTTTGTTTTAATGTGCCCCCGATATATTTATTACTGAGCTACTGTGGCCTCAGTTACAGTCTATGTCCGATATTCAAGTAAATTGGAGTCCTCTTGTCCCAATCACGTTAGTTCAACAAAATTGAAGATATATACGCTGACTAATTAGAAGATAGATATCTGGCAAGCACTTGTTTAAAATAAACTCCTATACACCGCATTTTTCTAGCCAGAGTACGTTAGCAGAAACAGATGCCGGCCAACAGCGACGTCAGACGTATCATTAGGGATGCTGGTCAAGCAGCATTTACGAGAAAAAAGCTTTATTATTTCGGCCCCTGATGTGGGGAGCGCCTTCGACTCGCAGACGCTTTGCTAGCACAGAGGGGTCACAATTGGTTTAATGCTCTGGGACTCGAGCTTGGAATAATTACTTTTAAAACGCAACTTCTAAAACGGGTTGCAGAAAAACTTAATAGCATACGAAGATATATAGATAAATGTAGAGGAAAGACAGGCAGGTTAACCAGGAAGAACTCCGGTTGGCTACCCTGTACCTGGGAAGGAGAAAGGGGATGCGATATAATGAAAGAGAGGAAGAGCATACGAAAAACGAGCAGAATGACTATAGGTTAAACATGCCCACATGATTACGTGCGCTTTCCTGAACTCGTAGCGTTCCTTCTCACGTCATGATAAATTTATTCTTGTAAATGTATAACTTTACAAATGTATGGTTTAGTATTGACAACCAAACACACGGCTGCTTGACTGAATAAATATATATAAACGGGGACGTTCAAATGCAGCTAATGATGGTAGAAGATATTTCAGACCAACAATATTTCAAGCCCCGTTATATTTGCATCTTGTCAGGGAACCGAGCAGTGCTACGACACGCTTGATGTCGAGGGTTAATCGTACGGGACAGGGGTTGCTATAAACGGAAGTAAATGCTGCGAAGCGGACCTATTTGTTACACCAACGCTGCAGTCCGTCCGTCGCCAAATTCACTAAACTTGTCTTTCCTAACTGATTTCTTCCATTCGTCGGCTGGCATTGCTAATGATATGTCTAGCACCAGGACTGGCTAAAATATTCTGCCAGGAACATTTTTAGTGTGGGATATTACGTAATACGGGCCCTAGTTTGCGCGAAAGGTAAGATCGACCCCCATACGCTCCACGCGCTTGGTGCCAAGCCATAGAAGATGTTTTAATTGCGTGGTCTGCTTGGTCGCGCGTCTCGAGAGGCATCCAAAACATCGCGCACAATTGAGTCGGCATCGTTCAGACCGTCACCGTCGTTTTACGGCGCAACCCGCTTAACAAGCATGCTCATTTAAAGACAAATGGGCAAAAGGCCTCCCACTGCAGCCGGTGGAGCCGGAAGAAAGAAAGGAAGAAAATGATGTCTTCAAATGCCTTGCGTGAGCGTGAAAAGAAAGAAATGGCGAGGCCCTTTTCAAGCTGAATGCTGCGAGCGTGGCTTGAAGGCGTCCCCACTCCCCGCCCCTTAGTTCTTCCCCCTTTCGTCTGAGCCAGCCGTCATCGACCTCCAAAAACTAGCGCACACATTTTGTCTCGTCGGCAGAACACCGCAAAGAGCAAAGACGGCAGCGCGACGGCTGCGGCCATGGCCCAGGTCTCGGCCAGCTTCGCCACGGGACCGCCTTTCACTGCTTCCCCTTCCCTTTGAGAATTCTGACCACGCGCCGGCTTCTTGACGCTGTCGGTGAAGGCACCTCACACGCTCTTTCTCCGACGGCCGCATGTGTCTTAGCTCGTGTGCTTCTGGACGTTTCGTTTTTTTTTGTTTTTTTTTGTTTTTTGTGCCCTTCTCTTCTGGGCATAGCGTTAAGGAAATGAGTTCGTGATCGCAAAGAAACAAGTTGATACAGCGTGCGTTGCATTGATTCATGTGGCGTGGAGACATTAGTTTGTCGCGAATAAAAGTTCCTGCGACGTCGAGCCAGGGTGCTGAATGTAGGCGAAACGACGAATAGCTTTTTCTTTTTTTTTTTTGGGGGGGGGGGGGGAACTTAAGGAGTACCTTGACTGCATCTTCAGTTCTCTTGCTTACACAAGGTGCTTGACAAACACGCTTCGCCTCAATAAAGCTTTTCGGATGATTGATCGTTACCCCTAGAAAACATCAAGTGTACGGCGAAAAAATATTACTCGTGGCTGGCATCGTCGATCATATCGACCATACGTCATGCGTCGTTCCTACAGCAATTAAACATACCACTGCGCACACTGCTTCGTGCTCGGATGGAGTGATATTCGGCGTACACAGTCGAGCTGTTACTGCTACTCTCTTCTTTTTTTCGCTGAACTTTTCGATAGATGTCCCAGTTCTCGTGGCTGTCCCCGTTCCATTAAAATTACTTACAAATAGCTTCCAAAGCTCTCCATTTTTGCGAGGACTCATAGAAGCGTGCTGTCGCCAGGTGATCTGTGGTCTTGCTGACCTCCCAGCCATGTATATACGAGGAGTGCTGATGATGTGCGCGGGGGCCGTCGTCGTCTATTTCGAGTCATCGATCGCTGCGCAACATGGTTCCTGGCTCGTCGGCGGCTAAACAAGTGCATACAGAGCCACTTGGGCCGCACGCCCTGACAGCTTTCAGGGGTCGCACGGGAAACGTTCACCGACGCTGCCTGCGCGTGCTTCTCTACCGAGGGGTTCTTAAGCTGCCCCGAAAGTGCTACCGTATGTAGAATTCGTACTGTCTCGAAAATCTTTTCAGTTTTGCCTATTTTATTTGTTTTGTGAGAAGAGATCTGCCGCTTTATACAAAATTCTTAAAGCGGTGTCAGTTAGATCGGTCGACGGCGAGGAAACCAAAAAATATAATGTTTAGGCAAGCACCAAGAAAGATCCATACGACGTATGGAAGGCGGAAACAACGCTGGAAGACGTCTTCATTGCTTCGTGTTAAGTTTGCTTGGCGCTATTCACCTCAAGGGTCGAATACCAACTCGCCCAGCAAACCATCCTACATCGCAGAAATGATAGGAAGTACATGCGTCGAATGCGAGCTGCCTCTTGCAAACGTTTTTACAACCTACACTGGGCACAAAACAGGCAACCACATATAGGTTGCAAACAGTATCACGTAAACTAATATAAGGTACTGTGTATCTGAGCACAAAGTATACTACGCTAGTTTACGGGCTTCCGTTTATGCACAGGGCCTAGAGCTAACGTGGTAGGAAGGTCTCATGGCGGGAATGTCCCTTACGTACACACTGAGAAGTTTCGAAGTAATGTGAGTGATCACTGGGCAATGCTGAGCAATTGCATTGGTCTTTGCAGCTTATATGCAGTGCGGTAATTCAAGACGAACCCTGAATGCAGCTACTGAGCACTTTCTGCTGTGCGGATGTTATTTCTGCAAATACTGATCAGTGTACAGGCACGCTGTATCGCAGATACCCGAAAAAGAGTCTTTTAGAGTTGCAACATCGCATGTACGGACGATAACCCGGGTTTTTCCTTCAAGAAATTTGAATAGGTGTAATATGGTCAATATGCGCTTCTACAATATTCCACATGAGAACTCCAGCAGAGGTTTCGACCAATGATGGCCCCTAAGAATCTGTGCGTCCTCGCATAACAAATATTTTCTCCATTGGTATATATGGCGTACAACGCCATTGCTTTCCGCGCGAACGCGACCAGCGTATGTTTCTGAGGAGAAATCTCAACGTCTCGTTCGCTGAGGTGCGCGGGCGTTCAAGTCGCGGCTTTTCGAAACCTCGCGCGCACTTCACGACGCACTATACGCTTATGTCCAGACGCCGATGTTGTCGGTGTACATTGGCACTTAAACGGATCCTAACATGTGTTCCACGGGACCGACTAGAACAAGGTTAATAAGACGCCACCTTGTGGAACACTGGTTTGTGTAGCACCGGTGTTATTCTTAAGACCGGCGTTAACAACTGTATCTGCAGAGTTTGCGCACTTATTACTGTCTCTTAGCTCGAACGGAACGTATAGCTCGTTTACCGAAGAACGACTTGTCGATATTTTCTGATGAGCGTGCCCCGAGAGAAAACAGAAGAAAATGCTACGTTGGAAAGCAGCCTCACCGTTGACATTCCAGTACAAGCCGTGCTGACATTTTTTTTTAAAGATTGACAGGAACGGAAAAAGAAAGCTCCCAAATTGCTAAGACGAGAACCTTTCTGGTTCACGGATGAGTGCGAAAAACAAAAACGAAAAAGAAGATAGGATGTCCATGGCAAACGGAAAGTAAGCCAATGTGGGCGGATAGCTTAGAGCTATACGACGGTTGCACGGGAGGTGGGCGTTTGGTCTTGTTGTTCAGACGTATACTGAAGAATGTTCACGCGCAAAAGAGGACACAACTGAAGCAAATAGGAACACAGGAACCCCGGTTGGCTCAAGTCAGAACCTGTATGTGTATCCTCTTGCTTCGTTCATGTCCGCTTTTGCGCTTGCACATTCTTAAAGGAATATAATTACAGTTCGCGGAAGCGCAGTATACAGTGCTGTCACTGAGGCTGTGTATGCTTGATTCCTTTAGTATTGTACAAACAGAGGCCTCGGTGGAAAAGCAGTAGGTGGGCTACTTCTGGGAACGTTGAGCAAAGCGACATGTGTGTTCCTGTCGTACCCCTGCACAATATCGAAGGCGTATATAGTGCTACTGCCCGGGGCATTAAAAGAAAGCGGGAGCGTTTCTATGCGATACGAGTACAGATGTCGAATTCTGCGAGTGTTAGGTCGCGAAGCTTACTGAATCCAGCTTCTGCACTCCTGCATAGTACTCATCTACGGCTTGTGGCGGGCAGCCAATATTGTCGTATAAGTAGGACAGCAAAATGCACCGTGTTTTTTGGTGAATATTTTAGGATGTCTGCCGCTGTTCAAGCATACTGAAAGAACTTTGTCCCTAACGGCCAGAAGAAAAGATTAGCTGGCAGCTTGGTTATTTAGTGTTTGCATATTGCTCAGTGCCCGAACATGCAAAAAAAAAAAAAGATCTTACCATAGAATTGTTCCTAAGGCAAAAACTCAGCCAATCGTGAAGCTGAACATACTATTGGCGAAGGAATAGTCGGTCAATGGCGAAAAACACTTACGAATGACAAGCTTTGTGAATGTGGCCCTAATGATATTTTTCTTGCTATATAACTTAGCGGTTAATGGACCCTACACAAGGAGGGAACCTTATAGTCATACACAGTGTTGTCTGTGCAGCCAAAATAAGACACTTACTTATTATCATGTGCGACCCATCATTCAGGATGATGAAAGTCGTCTCGACGTGGCTCGCCGATTCAGCAGCGCATGCGCAGAAACACAGCTGCCTCGAACAAGCGACATCAATGGTGGCCATCGCCGATGCATAGGCCGGAGGACTGCACTCCCGCACTTCACACAAATGTTCTTGGGGTTGTGCTACGTACATAGGTCGGCAGACTCACTCATAAGTCAACTCACTCAGACTCACTCAGACTTAGATCGGGTCATGAGTCTGAGTCTGAGTGAGTCCGGGTGAGTAATATTTTGGCGAGCTTGAGTCCAAGTGAGTCCGGTTGAGGAAACTTTTAGCGAGTGAGTCCGAGTGAGTTCGTTTGAAGAAAATAATGGTGAGTCTGAGTCAGAGATAATGGTGAGTCTAAGTCCGAGTGAGCCCTAAGCGCAAAATATATGTCTTGAGTGAGTCTGAGTGAGCTCCACCTTTCATTGCCGACCTATGGCCTTATCTACTCATCTTCAGCATTACTATGAGCGTCATATCGGCTTACATTTATACTCTAATCACACATATCTCAACGCACTGGAGTTCGTGTGCCACCTCAATAATTATTGATGAGAGGCATGAGCTTGGGGGGGGGGGGGGGGTTGCCATGACCTCCCCCCGCAACCTCTTTCGCGGGAAGTAGTTGATAAAACCGTCTCGTGTGAGTCGCCTATGCCATAACAATGTCTTTACTAGATTTAAACCACTGATAACTCGTATTTGAAGGCACGAGATTAAACGGCATGTCGTACAGCACCGATTATGTGAGATATTGGTGTTAAAGAGCATTGACACCATGATCAAAAAAAGTTAATTTGATGCTAATGGACTCACGAGTCGACTCACTCAGGCTCACTCAGACTCAGGTCAAGCCGTGAGTCTGAGTGAGTCTGGTGGGTAGTATGTTGGTGAGTTTCAGTCCGAGTGAGTCCAGTTGAGAAAAAGTTTAGTGAGTCTGGGCCCAAGTGAGTCCGGTTTAGGAAAGCTTTGGTGAGTCTGAGTCCGAGTGAGCCCTAAGGGCTAAATATGTTTCATGAGTCAGTCTGAGTGAGCTCCACACATATTGCCGACTTATGGGTACGCATACTTACATAGTTGACGAAACGCCGTGAGCCTTTTCGTGTTGGCATTGGCAGTGATATATAGGTTGTATTGCGTCAACAATCCAAGAAAAAAGCGTCGTATAAAGTGAGGAAACAAAACAGCGACATAGGACTATAGTGAAACCGGATGAGCCGGGAAGGCCAGATGAAAATCCTGGGCATGCATTCGCGCGACTGATTATATTGTTTCACATGTAGCTAGGTTTCAAATCCGGCAACATAGGGGACATCACCGTAAGCACAAAAGAAAACGTCACTCCGAGGGTGCATAAAGTTTGAGCTTCCGTCTCCAAGCCACGTTCTCCCAATCGCTCGGGGATCGCAGACTGCGCGTCGTCCGTGACTTTCCATAGATTGGCAGTGAACCGAAGGCAGCTGGTTTACAGCGGCAGCTTTGTTTTCTCCTCTAAGGGGCCGGCGCACGCACCAGTGGACTGTTTTTTCTTCCGTTCAAGCAGCAGCAGCAGAAGCAGCACTAACAGCCAAAACAAATTTTCTTTGAGTGTCGCGAATGCCTTACGCTCTGGCAGAAAAGCTGCTCTGTAGTGCTCTCTTCCCGCTTTCTTCTGGAAATTGCAACTAAAACAGTAGGCGCATTGGCGGCCACTACTGAGAAACGCTGCAATGTTTTCATATACGCGCCTCGGCCATACAGGACTTGACATCATTTCTCTCATGACGTACGGCCGCTATATTATTTCCAAAAACGCAAGCAAGAGAAACGTTAACCGGAGAGAGCTTTTTCGCGGCTTATTCGAACCTCAGTAACATAGCGTTATTAGGCGTGATGGTATGAAAAAATGAGGCTTATAGCGCAAGAAAATACACGGACAAAGATAGACGTGACACACACAAGCGCCTGTGCCTGTCTCGTCTATCTTTGTTCGTGTCTTTTCTTGCGCTGTAAGCATCATTATTCGAGGCCCTCTCTTCGTTTCAGCTCCAACATTTATTAGCGTCTAGGTTAAATTTGCAGATCTCTTTAAAACTATCGCATGACACTCGTTTGCATAATTAACCAAATCTCCGCTACATCGTTGAGAAAATTCTTGCTCTTCATTGGCGGCGCAGCTGTCCATTTACTTCATGTCGAGATCACATTGGCAACGCTTCGCACTTGCTTCGTGAGTCACGACAGGCGATATGGTCCCATCCTTTGCTGAGTGCGCATCAGTGTCCTCGGCTTTTTCCCTCCGCGCGAAGTCGTCAGCCCTCTCGCCACTCTCGTGCCCTTACAAGCAGCTGCCGCATGAAATCACCCCGACGGGAAAGGCTTTTGGTACCCTTTGGTGCTTTTCACCACATTTCTTACACGAAAGCCTTGCCTGTGTGTTGGGCTCGTTCGGTGTATGCCGGGGTAATGGCTGGGCGATGTCACTGTATGGAAAAATATGCAAATGGTACGTGCACTGAACAACTACTACTACCCCCCTCTGTCGGTCGGTCTTCGGCAGGAAATGTCAGACGGGCCAGTATTTTTTTTTCCTCTCCTCCCAGGGTGCCAAGAAGGCACGCTATACAGAGCTGCGCTAAAGACGACCGCGGCGACATCGAAAGTCTATTAAACGAAGCGATGTCTGCAACGTCTGGGGAGAGCTGCCACGTGTTACACGTCCGCTATCGCGGTCATTTGCCTCGCGGCTATTTGCGAAAGACTGAGTCCGACCAAAGCGATGTTTTTTTTTTTTTTTTTTTTGCTGTTATGACTTAGCGCCTAGCTCATGCCTTAATAAGCGGTGATGAGTGCGCCTTTTAGCGTGTACAAGTAGTCGGACCTGGCGCCGCAAGGAACTGCCATGCACCAAAAAATGCCCAGGTCTTACCGTTGTTACTTCATGCACTCGGGAATAAAATACACTAAAGTTATCTTAAATTGCTCCCGAAAATCTTCCTGGATAGTAGTGACAAAGCACAGTCCGAAATCGTTAATGGATTCGTTGAACCTCGCGTGTCCTCCCTGCGAAAGTGAAAAAAATAAGAAATGCACTTGTTTGAAATCACAGCTATCTATAACTACTGTCGCAATCTACGGGGTGAAACAAATTACAGTAAGTTGTTTGCTCGCCGCCATACTTGTTGATTACCATTTGTGCGTACTTATTCGAAGCACATTTTTTCCCCATTTGGTCCGTTCCTCGCAAACGTTATTTCACGTTGGAGCATTTCTTTCGCCGGCCAGCGCTTGGTAGTCCGCACAACATGATTGTGATCGGCGAGATAAGGAGGCAGCCATCTTGGTAATACCGACCTAGTAACGGTAACTGCATAAGTCGAGCTTTCTGATTATGAGCGTTGATTCTTAATACACATAAATGTAAGAATAAAGTTCATACACGGTGTCTCTACAAGACTTTTAAAATGAATTTTGGTTATGTTCTGTTGACGGCTAACTTCGCAAACACAGTGTCACGAGCAAATAATCTTGAAAGCAGAACTTCAACTGTGAAGCAAGAAAACCTTGTCGCTCGTGTCTTTTATTTGTTTTTTTTTATATACGGGCTGTAAAATTGTACGTCTGTAGGACACCCTTTTATTCGAGAAACATGCGCCGTCAATAAAAATACGACATGCATGCGTAGACGTATTCATATGCTACCTGCAATGTCTGCACATATAACGCGCACTTGTACGTTATCTTGCTTCCACAGCGATTCTGTATAACATCATACATTTTCTGCCGGCCGTGATTTCTGCAAGCGACTCATACGAAAAAAGCGCTTGCAATATTAATTTTGTTTCAGGTTATTTCATCGTCTCCCTACGCAGGACAGCTGGAAAATTGCCTCGAGACAACGCGAGAAATACAACACCGAAAGTGGTACGAACGTGCAGTTACTATATGGCTCAATATCTTAATTCCCGAGTATAGTGTACAGTACCTGCATGAGTTCTCACAAATTAGAGAGAGATGTAGTGTTTAGCTAGTTGTTGTTTGTTTGTTTCTAGGTTATTGTCTGTTTTTTTAAAACTTCAGAATCGTCCAGCTTGGCTGTTTCAATTGAAGCCTTGCGCGACTTAGTGCAAGCTTCGTCATCTTTTTTCTCTTTCTTTCTATCGCTTTCTTTCTCTCTCTCCCTCTTTTCTTTTTCTCTTTAATTCTATCTTTTTCCTTTCTTTCTCTCTCTTTCTCTCTTTCACTTGTTTCACGTGCTCCAGTTCGCCGAGCAGAGTTTTCGCTTAACGCTCGCACCTGCTGTTCGCACCTCTTGTTCTTCGAGAGACTTGACGATGATAATAACGCAGGTAAAACCACATATAGCAAAGCCAACTGTAGCATGCGGTGCTCGCTCCACTCCGGCTGTGCGCGTCGATACTAATAACATGAACGAAGAAGACAAGGCGGCGGAGCAGAGGGCTCGCAAGGCAGCAGCATCGCGGGCTCGTCGCCAAGACCCTGCGGTGAGAGCTCGCGAGGCCGCAGAGAGACGTCAGCGTCGTGCAGACCCCGAGATACAAGCCCGCGAAGCCGAAGAAGGGCGGAAGCGGCGGCAAGAGAACCTCGAAGAGGTACGGGTGCGGGAAGCAGCGGCCAAGTGCCGAAAGCGGTCGCTACCTGAAGTTGGTGGCGCCGACGCGCGCTTCAAGTGCGATTTCCTCGACCACACGCTCGGCCACAGCAGCAAAGTCTGCGACCGCTTGTGGTTCGACAACAAACTCACCACAATCGCTACTATAACATCGTGTGACGTCTTTAGTACGGGAATTGTACGGAGCATTCACGGTTTACCCGATTATCTCCGAGCCAGCTCTTCAATCATTATTCACTTCGTGGATATAGCGTGATTTTTTGTACACACTGTATACACCAAAGTTTTTACGACCGGCTGAAATAACTTCGAAGACTCAAACGCACTAGCGTACAGATGTAACACGCTCATATGGCAGAACAACAAGGAAGTACCAGTGAGTCCATCTTCGTTATTTATAATACAGCAATAAATATCCTACATAATAACTGTAGATATAGATGGAGCCGTTCCTTAAATCATAGTTAACAAAATTTAGCAGATGGCATGAACCTACTCTTTGCACTTGAGTACTCGAGGAGGCAAGCAGTATTACCATGAAAACTTAAAATGCCTTATATAGTAAAGTTTTCCCAGAATGCTGGGCAGGCGATGCTTGTACTTTTCGCCGTACGCCGACACTTTAAACTCAGATACCAAATTGCGAATGCGCAGGTTCATTAAAAACGCTTGTGTTGTCTAGAGACATTCGATTAGCGACTTGCTCACTTTAGCTAGTCTCGTTATTACGGACCGGTTCAATTGCTCTCGCGACCTGGATCGGGACCTTTAACTCTACTCGCTGAAATTCTACCGATCAGATTTTCGTGCTTGTCATGTAACTTATAAGTAGACGTGGTCACCACCAGTCATATATAGTGTCCATGATTGTCTTTTTTGTTTGTTGTTCAGTGCGATTTCTGTGACGTACAGCCCTACATGATGTAACGCCACCCGGCTCTCTAATTTGAAGTTCATCCACCTCGATGCAACTGGCCTGGCACGGCAGTATGCCTTGCGAACGCTAAATGGCATCCGAGCCACTAACATGAGCAAGTCGCAGAATCGTATGCTGACCGCGATGCTGCTGCCAGGTTTCCCGTTAATGCCGGTTTCTCGAAAGCGTAAACTGCCCGCACTTACTTCGTTAGCGCAGCAACGGATATGCCCCAACCTCGGCAGCCCCATCCTACGATGCCCTCCAAAGAACAACGTGCCTGCGGTATGTGTTGCCGAAAGATACATCGGTGGTGGGATTCGCTCGGAGGATTTCATGACCAACGGTTGCTTCGTCTGCGATGCCGAGCACCGCTCGCCGATCGGGGCTTCGCCCCGTCCGTGATGTCCTCGTGCCTCTCGCCGATCGTCGTCCCGTCCGTGAACTTCTTTGACCGATTCCTCCATTCTTTCCTATCATTTTTTTAATCCCTCCTTATCCCTCCTCCCTGAGAGCTACTGCTGAGGTGTCCTCCACTGAGAGAGATAGTTGCGGGGCTCTCTTGTTTCTTCTCTTCCTGTTATTTTATTTTAAGAATCACTCAAAAAGACAAAAAAAAACAAAAAAAAAACTCGGTGGTGATGCGACTCCGGGGCCTCCAGTTACATGCTAGGCGGCGTAAACACTCCATACTCCTCCGGCCCCAAAGCGCTAGTGCGCCATTCTTAATGGGCTAGGGAAGCAAGCGGTTCTACGAACAGTACGGCGTGCCGTTGGCAGCGAAATAATAATTAACCCTTAACCTGCACCACTAACGTGCGCATTACTAATGAGTGTTAACGCAGTTTCCTTCAGTGCAAAGATAGTTATGTCAGCGATCTTAACTCACATTGTCCCAGTTATCAATACTTATCTAATTACCTCTCAACTAATCACATTACAGCACATCGCGCAGTTAGTAAGTTCCACTGTCAATGTGAGTTGCATGTGAGTTCCCCTATGAATATCCACATGGAGCTAATTCTGTAAACGACACAGGTTTTGAAACAGGGATTCCTAAAGTGAGCGACGCAACGCACTGCTGTTCTGGAAATTCATAAAAATACGGTTCGGGAAATGCAATGAAGTGAACAGCACCGAATTTCCTGCAAGTTTGGCGATTTTTTTTTCGATCTTAATAGTCGTGCTAGTTTCCTATATTTCCCCAACAAAAACACAGTTTTGCTCGTTACGTGTCAACTCACGTAAAACTTCGTTTGAACGCGTCCACACACCGCGAAGAAACGATAACAGTGCGTATTAACAGGCCTTATTTTATTCGGTGAACGTGCGCTGTACACATTGCAAAGCTAACAGCACTCGTTACCAGTCGACCAAGACGACATGAAGAGTTATTTCTTATGTTTACAATAAAAACGAGCAACCGAGCAAACTTTTTACGCCATCCAGGAAACATCAGATTATTATTATTATTTTACATATTGCATATTTTCAGGATTCCATTGATAAAACAAAGACTCTCAAAGATACCGTTGACATCATATTTATGAGAAGCCTGAATCCACCTCAGTGGTTGGCATTTGCTTTTGCGCAACGACTTCGATTTCAGATGATGGTTTATTTGAAGCGCTAGAAGACGCTTGAGCGAGAAAAAAAAAAGATTCTTCGTGGACGTGCATTTGGCAAGGGTGCTTTTGTGTTTGTTTATGTTGAAGCTTGGTGGTGTTGATCTGGCTTACTCTAATTATAAAGCGCGCCTGCAAGTATGGAAGAAGACCCATCTGTTTTTCGCTGCTATTTCGTACTGTGATCGCTCTCTGCTTTTTTATTTTATATATATATATATATATATATATATATATATATATATATATATATATATATATATATATATATATATATACCAGTAATTTGGAGCGCCCAAGAGAGAGAGAGAGAAACAAATGCAGGGCGGTTAAGTACGCTTTAACACCCTACACGGGGGAGGGAAATGCGATACAAATACAACAAATCAAGCAAGAAGGAAATAGCACCGTTCACCACGCATGCCCAGGGAGTCATAACTGAGAAATTTATTAAAGTCCGGTTCCTCTGCCATTCTTTTAAAATGGACTACAATCCATGCTGTCAATAAAGTCTAACAAGGACTGGCTCCAAGGTATCTAGAACTTGCTGTGCACTTCCAGCTGATGAGTTCTTATTCCGTCGAGGAGTGTGCATATTGTGCTCATTTCTGGGCCCAAATAATTTTTAAAATGGACCCTGACGGTAGAAATTAATCGCACTGCGATCATCTTCCCCCACAAAACGATGCCATGCGCCGTCACGCGGAGGTGCGGCGCCTCGTGGCAGTGCCACGAACCATTATCGAGCGGCCTTCTTTCCGTTTCGCGAAGTGGCTTATAGGCGGCGCCGCCTGCAGCGCTCGTCGCTGTGGCAGGAGCTGGCGCGACCCATGCCGTGGAAAGCCGATTTACACGGCGGGAATTCATAATTAATGAAATCGCCAAGTCAGATTGACACGCATTTGTACTGCCGGAATTGTCCATGTGCGCGTGCCGCTATACTGAGTGACATCTTCAAAAGCAAAAAAAAAAAAAAAAAAAAGATCTAGGGCCAGTGCTCCCAAATAAACTTCCTCCAAACTGCTTTATCCGCGCAGCGTAGATTTACTTATTTGATGTCTTCAGTAATCCAAGATAATCTTTTAACAGCACTTCATGCTACCCCTGTATAGTGTACGCACTCTGTGCTCCTCCCTCTCGCAACAAGTTTGACGAGTTTCTAGTGCAAATAACAGTAACAATGTAATAATAACAAAATGCCACCTAACGTTGTCGTTTGAAGGAAGAACGCATTTCCCATATCTCGTGTGTGGATCATGTCTGAAGGGGTTTTGGCGGCAGGATTCGAGTAACATACCGATACTGATCTCTAGAATGACTCAAATATGGATGCCGATTCTGAAACAGGGATTTTTTTCCACGGTTGGAGACCCTGCCTCTGTAAATATAATGCCAGTACCGTTTAAATATAATGCGAGTAAATATAATGCCAGTACCGTTTAACAAAGTCACCAACATTTTATTCCTTCTGAAGCCGCAGGCCGGAAGCGAAACGTCCGCGGACCGTGTGTCTGAGACCGCTGGTCTAGTGGCGCGCATCAAAAACAACGGACAGATGAAGATGGACATAGAAGGAGGCGGAGGAGGGTGTTGTTGGTTGCCGGCGGATCTAGCCTTGCGATATGTGCAGGCCCGGTTTGCTCCTGTCAGGCTATGTTGAAAACATGTCCATTTTTTAGACGTAAGCACTCAATCAGCGCTTACTTCTATGTCTGTGTCAGCGCTTACGTCTATGGCCACCTTTATTTGTGCGTTTTGTTGTTGTTTTTGGTGCGCGCTGCCATGAGTTGACGAACCCCGAATGGCCAAAATGCATCGTATGTATTTACTCATTGAGCACTTCTATTTGCAAGCTACTCGTTTTGTTTTCTTTTAGTTCGGCGTACGTTATTATAGTATATTTAGCTGGCAAAACTTACCTCATCTGTGCTTTTCAGTATTGCTGATGTGTGCGTGGGCTTTCACATTTTCCGTGGCAAATAGCCTGCTCGTCATTTTTGCAAAATCGGAAAACTCGTTGATCGAAGTTAACCGACATATTTTTGCTCGATCGTGTACATCTGACTAAGGAGGCTCAAAACTATATTTTGTAGATTTCTTGGCATTGTACATTTGAAGCATGGTTTTGTACCATCCATGGAGTTCACCACGTTTCCATGTTTGGGCTCCCCCTCTCTCTTTATCGCTATTTCTTTCGGTATACCTATTTCAAACTCCCCCATCCATTTCCCCAGTGTAGGGCAGCATACCAGTTATTCTAATCTCGTTAACATCCCTGCCCTTCCCCTTCTCTCCTGTTCCTTCCTTCCATGCCTAAATCAAAACATGGCGTTGAGATAATGTGGTTGATTCTATCGATCGCATAGCAGCCACATTCATTCCTGGATTAGCGCACAGTGAATTCCACCGGCATTCTTCCATTCTTGTCGTCCTTACGACGAGTCACCTTTTAATACTTTTTTTTTATTATTTGAGACGCCGTCTTAAACCGGAACTAATGGCATTACACCGCAGACCGTTCAGTATGAAAAAACTTCTGGGCCCCTGGCCAACCAGAGCTTTAGAGACGTACGCTTTTTTAGAAAACAGCAGAATTGCTTACAGTTATTAAGAAATTTGTGTTCATATTACGTTAAGTCAACTATTATATGTATGTCCTACTTATTATATGTATCATTATATGATACATATTATATGTGTGTGCTGGCGTCTATTATGCGCCGACTGTTGTGTTGCCCACTTGTGCGGATGCATCTCCAAAATGAGCAGACGTGTTGATTGCTACGTCGCCAGAATGTGCGGATTAGATTCGATGCTGACCAGTGGCATTATCAGAGACATTAATAATTGCCTTTCGGACATTTCCTTTTACGTTGCGATGGTGTTGTTTGATATGTGTGTGTGAGTGTGTTTTTCCATATGTGTGCTCGTGTGCTTGTTTTACATGTACTGCTGTTTGCATGCTATTTCTATGTTGTATGCTCGACCTTCACTCAAAGGCTAAGGAGTAGCCGGAGCCTTAATTGTTCCCCAACGTCTCCTTTTACATTATGTGAATAAAAAAAAAAGCTCATGCAGTTTAGCTTCAAACAGCAATAAGCAGGCTGTAACTCACCATTCGTCGATCTACATCGTTCCTCTGTTTCAAGAAGTCGAAAGGAAGGGTTGCTCGACTTCATATTCAAAGCCATCTGTTCAAAGTTTGCTCCCTCTGTTCGAATAAGTATATTCTTCGAAGAGTGTTGCGTGCTTCTTTGGTGAGGTCGAAGTTCAGACTTGAAGTGCTTTGACGGCATGGACAGAGTAAGACGAACAAACCCGTTTGTGCTTTGAAGGTCCCTTGTTCGTGTCTTCAGAGTGCAACCTTCAAATATTTTCCTTCATCGTGTGCAGCTAAATTTTCTGTTCGCCATCTCCTTCAATTCCAGGCTAGGGTGTCTTTCGCAATGCAAAGTGCTTGATCGTGCTGGTTTGAGATCCATTGTATTAAGTGTTCGAGAAACACTTTTTGACGAGAGACAGCGGCGAAGACGACTTCGTTGTTTCTTGTCCAAAAGTTTTTCTCTGTGCACTTAATGAAGGTGATAAAATAGCCACAAAACAACTTCGGATGCTCTACCGCATCAGACTAAATGCTGCCTATGCGAACTACTTCAAGAGCAAGATCAAACCGTTTTACTCGGCAATATGCATTCACTGTAACGCCCCAGAAGGGCTGCAAGAAGTTCGGTGTGACTGCATGCGATACGCATCAGAGAGAGAGTCTCTGAAGGCGGCATTGCACCTTCAACGGGACTCGAACTTAGAACTGCGGCATATTCTCGGCCCATGGCAAAGCACCACCTGTGCGTTACGTGCCACGAAAGCGCTGTTGACGTTCTTCCGGGTCACACACCTTAACGAAACTTTCTAAACAGTGTAATCTATGTTTGTGTGTTTGTGGCTTTATGTGCTGTTTTTTTTATTGATATGATATATAAGGAGATGTTGGCGCACAATTATGGCGCCGGCTACTCCTTAGCCCTTGAGTGAAACTTAAACACATATCTTAAAGTAAAACATACAAGGCAGTTCATGTAAAATAGAACACTCGGGCACACATATGCAAAAACACACTTATAGGCACATATCACAACAAAATGATAAAGAAATGTTCCAAAGACAGCGAATGAAGTCTCTGATAATGTCCGTCGTTAATATTTGGTCCGACCAGCACAAAACAGCAGAGCACGCGTCTGGTCTTTAAGAAGATGTATTCGCTCGTGAGTACATAACAGTCGATACGTTATTCACTTCAGCACACATATATGATGGGTGTCATATGAGACTGGGCATAATAAGTACGACATGTGTTATACAAATGAAAGTTCGGTATTTCTTAGTACTTGTCAGCAATGCCGCTGTCTTGTAAGAAACGTGCTAACGCTTTTAAAGCTTGCGTCTGTAAAACTCTAGTTGGCCACGGGCCCAGAAGTTTCCTCAAGCTAAACGGTCTGCGGTCTAATGCCAACAGTTCCGATTTAAGACGGCGTCGCGGCGTGTCATGATGTGCACAGTCTATGAGAAGGTGACATACTTCTTCATCTATAAATCCACATTCGCATTCGGGAGTTTCAGCTCTACCAATTCTGTGCAAAAAATGTTTTGTGTATGCGGTGCCTAGCCTCAATCGGTGAATAAGAGTTTCCATACTTCTATCTAATGCTATCGCAATTTTGAATTCAATGAATGGATCGATGTGATATAAATCACAGCTCTTTGTACTTTGGTCAAACCAAGCAGTTTTGCTCATTCTGAAAGTTGTAGCCTTTATAAGACCACGCAATTCATTTTTCGAAATTGGTAAAGAAATAGTAACATCTTTACGATGTGCTTGTCATGCCGCTTCATCCGCAGCTGTGTTTCCAGGAATGTTGCAATGGCCAGGTATCCATTGGAATTTGATTTCATGTTGTGCCTTGCTTGCTTTGGTGAGCTCTTTCAGCGTTTCGTATGTCATGCTATCACTAATTACTGTCGTGTTTGTACTCGAGAGTGATCTTAATGCGGCCTGTGAGTCGCTGAAAAGTACCCATTTTCTCGCGTCTGCTGCCGAGTTTATAAACTTTATAGCATACAGAATAGCGAAAAGCTCTGCTGTAGTAGATGACGTCGTACGACATAATTTAAATGATTCCTGAATATTGAGCTGTGGTATGATAAATGCCGATGTTGAAGACGTTGTGATACTCGAGCCATCTGTGTAAACCTGTATGTACCCTGGATACCGCATGTGTATCTGATAAAGCGCTAGTTGTTGAGCAGCTTGGATGAACATGTCTCTCTTTCTGATAATGCCATCTACTGAGAATTCAATGCTTGGTATTTCAAGTAGCCATGGAGGATAGTCCATTTCAGAGCTCCAAATTTCATTTCTTGGTAATATATGTACATTACTCTGTATTTCTGCATGAGCATTGCTTTTATCCCTTCGTAAAATCTCCAGTGCCAATGGGTGGTGCTTGTGTTGCGTCTGTAAGCGAAAAAAAAATGGCTGCATGTTTCGATTGTTCTCATGACTGGAAAGGATGCTTGTCGAGTCTCAGCTATGACAAGGCTGCTGGAAGTCGCTCGTGGAACACCTAGGCAGACGCGCAGTCCCCTAGCTAATAGTCTTTGAAGTCGCTCCTCTGAAGTGCGGAAAAGGCCGTGTAAGACTGCTGCAGATTACGCAACTTTTTGTCGTATTAACGCATTGTGAACAGCGAGCATGGATGATACAGATCCGCCCCATGATGTCCCAGCAATTCTGCGGAGTATACTCACCAGCATATTCACATAAGTGCTGTTATGTGTTTATCAGTGTGCATATCATAATCATCAGCTAGCACCTGGAGTAGCATGTCAGGTGAATAGCCAGGCTAGCTTCTCCAGCTTTCATAGAAGCTTTGCTCTTTAATTCTCTCTACGCCAGGGTGGCCTGCGAGAATCTAGCGTGATGTGCATAAGTAAAACGTTCATGCTCAGTATATAGTTGCTACAACATCGTAATCGGCTTACCATGTGGGTACACACGTCTGTGTGCCCCTTAAGATAAACCCTTGTCCTATATTACATGTCTTGACCGATGGTATAAGGTGAGCGGCACGCGCTTTAGGCATTTCCGCCGTACACTCACCACGGGAGCAGCGCATTTTTCGCCGCTTCCCACCTCGATTCGCCAGTGCGTTTCGCGGGAGCGCCATCCTCTTTTTCCTGCCGCCTTTTTCGAGAGTCCACCTAAAGGAGTCTCTGTCGTCACGGTTAGCGTGCATCGCTGCCATTCGCGCCGAAGTGAGTTCAATTAAGTTGCGCACTTCGCGTCTTCTCCTCACGGAGCGCGTTTCTCGTTGCTCGCTTTTTTTTCCCTCTTCCCTGTCATGCTCTGTTTCTCGGCGAAGCTCGAGCAACACTCTTCTCGCGTCTTTCACGCATGACCTGACTTTTGAAGACATCGATGCGAGCGATACTCAGCTGTAGTTCGCTTTTTCCGAAGGCAGCTGCTCACGACCGAGGTAAAAAGCGGAGGAGCGCCGCGCACACTGACGCGCTGCGAGGCGTGTCCCGATAAGGCTTTACAAGCTTGTGTTTGCCTTTTCTTGTTTGATTTTGGAGCCGAATGTTCCCTAGTTTCCGGGCGAAAGTGTTCTGCGCACGTCTTCTTCGTGAACGGCGCAATTACAGCCGCTTTAGAACGCCGCGCCGCGCACTACGCTGCCGGCAGGCACGCGAGCGGCAGATTCTTCATGCATGTGCTCTAATGTGATCGCGCCTTGACTGCTGTCTCTCTGCCTACGTTTTCATGGAAGAATCGGGGTAGAATGAAGGTTGATGTGAAATGCTTCTCAAGGACCTTCTTCGATATAGTGACTGGCTGAGAATCTTTGGCGATGTGTGTCGTTGCTGCGCTTCTTTTTCTTTTTCGCAAGATGAGTCTCGCTATGGCGCATGATAACTCATCGCGCGCCGTCGACAGTTTGACGAATAAACCGCAGAATTTTCGAGAGCTTCCAAATTAAATACTGTTTTGTTTGTTTACTAATAGTTAAGCTATAAAAAAAACACCACTTCAGCGCATTATTTTCTCATTTCATATGCTGGTGGCACTTCTCCGGATCTTTAAATAAAGTTCTTCGTACCGTATATGCTGTTTCTATCACTTCTAAAAACGAGTATCGCACTTTCTATTCTCGATGTGCGCTATTCATTTAGTCTTGCGATGTCACGATGCATAAATTGCTAACATGTGTATTAGCAGGAAAAAAGAAACGTTCTCTTGATCTGCTTTCCCGGAAATGTAGCCATTATCGTTGGTTTCATTCAAACGTATTTTGTAGAAACGCTGCGAGTTCGTTCTGGTGGCACGCACTTTGTGAATAAAATTTTCGGACGTGAACTGCAGGGTTGTGTATATTTAAATGATGAAAGAACTTCCCACTGAAATCAACATAATGGACTCGTTTAGTCGACAAGGGCCGTATGTTCTGAATACTCATTTTCTCTGAAGTCGCGCTTTGAACGAGCCAAAGTTCGAAGGGCGAAAGATAATTAAAAAAAATGAGGGGAGTCTTTAGAAAATATGGACCCCGGAGTGCACATGATCAGATGTGTTGGCGTTGGGTCCTGTTTGCTAATGCACTTCCGCGATTCAATATCTCATTCCGTTAAATCTTGCTATTGCAATTTTCATGGCTCTTCATTATATAACAGATCTGGTGCGCCCTATTTCTCATTACCGTTTGAACGTTGTGGAATACTTTATAAATTCAAGGGAAACAAAAGTGCGAGAACATTTCAGTATCACGATGGTTCGCTTTTGATGACTACGATACTCTATGTTCAAGCGCATGGGACGCCGTCATCCTTCTTTCCCCCTCACACCCGCGATACTTTTTTTAAAAGTTCTGTTTGGTTGCTTTATATTTCTAGACGTTTACAGTATCTACTCGTGTAGCACAACGAGAAAAATATAAACTGAAGCAAAGTGTGCCGTGGAATGATGAATGTTAAGGTTGTCCGAGTGATGCATTAATAAGCACTACGCGGTGTTATACACATGCGCACTCAGCCCGTGAAACGAGTGCAAGTGCGCCATGTTTTAGAGCATTCCCTAAACCCCGTGACGCGGACCTGCAAAACACAGTTACTCATGCTTAGGTGAATGCGCAGTTTCTGCGCTATGGCGTTTGCGGCAAAAGGTCACGATCGTATCGCGCTGCAATACACATATCGGGAAAATGGCGGCACAGTAAATACATATCATCGACGGAACGGTGAGAACGCAAAATATATGAGGGATGCGTGGAAGGTAATGCAACCGGTGCAGATCCGGAGGGTCCGGCATGGTCGACCTTTCGGCCACGCTTTCTTCGTTCGTGCAGCGGACGATTTCTAGCAGGTTTCGATTTCCGCTTATACAGCACGATTTATCTGTCTTGAGTGATGGAGTACGCGGTGACGGACGATGAATTCTCTCCATGTAATACGCACGGGCAGTGTGTTGCGAGTGCAGCGGGTGGCTGGTGCATCGCAACGCTCAGCATACACCAGTTTGTTTCTTGTTTCAACCGTTTCGTGTTCACTGATCAAGTTTCCCAATTAATTACTGCGCTCAACTAGCCTTCCCTCTGTATCGTTGTTTTTTTTTCTTTTTTTTTTTAATGGCTGGATATCATATACGCGGCCGGTAACTGACATGTCAGGCTTACAGCGTACGCGCGTCTTATTCCTCATTCGAAAGAGGCGCTTTCGATCGCGATCTGTTTTTACCAGGATCGAATAATTTCTTGATCCCGTTTGTCTTGCGCGAAACGAAAGGAAAGTACTGGCACAGGTGATGCCGTGATTGGTTAACAACATGAGATTGTCTAGACAAGCGCAGTCCACCCGTTTAAATAAGAAATCACCTTTTATAGTTGTCCGTCGTGTGAGCAATATAGTAAAATCGCTTGTTTCGGAACTTTTGCAGTTGGCTCAGTCACGCTTGTTTGAAAAATTAGGTGATTATCTTAAAGTATTTGCACGCACATATGTTTCCAGCGGCGGCCAAGATGCTTCTACAGTTTTCTTTTGACGGGTGTACCTCATCCGTGCTTTCAGCAACACGCACTGAAGTACGTGTTGGAAGAATTAAACCGTTGGGAAAGGGTGCCGATGGCCCAGCTATATGCAGTATCATCATACTTTTTAGGTGAAGTAGCGCACTTTTGACGAGGACAAATGGGACAAGAAAGATACGACACTTGCTACCGCTATAAGCTTGCGTCACCTATAAGGTATGACGATCAATCACTGGTTAGCCCAGCTTTCAGTACTATTGAACTTCATATGCAGTATCGTAGAATCCCCCGGCACAATTACTTGTCGTAGGGTGTCTCTTATTTGCCAATGAGTACCTTCGCACATGGGTATTGCTGGGAATGAAGAGACTGGTGGCTTCGCTTCATCTTGTGCCCATACCGAGTGTGGCTGCCAAGAAATTTCATGTATGCCTGGCAACACTTGTCTGCTGATGCGCCGACCAGCATCCAGACTAGCGTGTCGCAAACGGATCGTTTCCTCCAAAGGTTCGTGGTCGCGCAAGAGCCCTCTTATACAAGCTAAGGGCTGCCTTGGAGAAAACCCTAGACGCCTAACACCACCAGCAGCGAAAGAGGCACAAAAAAAGAGCGTCTTTTCTTGTGCTTCTTACTTCTGCTGGTGGAGCTTAGCCGTCCAGATTTTTCTAGAAGTTATGCACCAACTAGCCCAGCAAAATGTTCTCCTAAAGGTAGGCTCTGTGTTGGTGTTACCGACAAGGACGTGTGGACAGTCCGTCTTATACGCCTTGCGGCTCCTGTGAGGCGCTTGAACAACTTATTTCAGAGTGTCCCGCATTCGCTACGCACTGCTAACTAAAAAATACAGACTCATTAGGCTTGAGTGTGGCACCGTTGATGATTTCATGTTTCCGAGAGGGTGTGCTGCTCGACAGGACAAGGCCCATCGAGCGCTGCTAACGTTCATTAACAAAACCGATTTGGCTTCGCGGTTAGACATTCATCCGTGTTACTCCTTGTTTTTGTCCCCTTCTGTGTTATTTGTTTACCTTCCTATTTTCTTATGACACAACGTCGCAGAAGGCCCTGCAAGCGGCTTCTGGCGATCGACCGGCCTTTCTGAACGAGTGTAATTAGAACGCCCTTCCTTCCTTCGTGTGTGTGTGTGTGACTGAGCAAACTTTGCGAAGACGTTCAGTACATCCGACATAGTGATTTACATAGGAGCCACAGATCCCCATACCAGAAGCACGCAGCAGCACTAGGGTTGTGCGGGCACATAGTCGAAAGAATGGTGTACGTTAATTACAATTTTCTCAAGTTCCATCTTTCTCTATCCCACTGTGTTCCAACGAGACGCGCTTTTTTTTTCGTGATATTCGAGATCGATGTCTTCGTGAGGAGCAACCGAGAATGGTGAGTGCCGTCGTCCGACAGCGCTGGCTGGCGGGCAGTCCGGAGGAAAACCCGCGCTCCAAACGAGCGCGATTGTGTAGCTGTGCCATGAGCTTTGTCGCTTTGCGTACCTAATGGCCACTGCGGTGCGGCTGCCATTAGGTGAGCGTAAACTACTGCAGGGAAGAGTGTTTGCCGACACGGATCCCCTCGCGCGGACGCGCAATTTGTTTTCGTTTTCTCGTCGCCCGCTCGCTGATGGCAGCCGGGGAGCTTTAGGCACGCGCTCGCGACTTGTGGGACAGGTATGCCGCGTGTCGAGAAAAACCGAGTGGAGTTTAGCCATTCTAGTTTTGGTGGCGAGAGCGAATTAGCTCCGCTGCGTCCATTGAAGTTGGTGATGGCGTCCTGAGTGGTCGCTCGCCAAGCCGTGATGACCATTGTGACTCGACTGTTGAGAGCACACGGCCACAAGGCTTTCTCAGTGGAGTTCGGTTACGGTTGCCATGCAGCGGCACTCATAACAATTATACTCAGTGTCAGCTATGCGAAGGAGTGCCCGCGGTTGTGTTTTATCTACTTGCGCTCAACTTCATTCGAATCATCTTGACAATTAACGTCGCTTTGATGTCACAAAGTACGGTGGAAACACAGTTATCTCCACCATGCCCACACTCAGTTTGAAGAAATCAAGTTGCGTAAAAGAAAATATCGAGACGACGCCATTATACGTATATTCAGTAATGTAGCGGTAGACTTTTAGCGTGCTTTCGCGTCGACTTTGTATCCATGTTGCACTCACGATCCAAGTAGTTTGATTACGCTTATTATACCGTGGTTAAAACGAAGAATAGAATCGCAGACTGCAAGGTAAAAAAGAATAACTAGAGCTAATAAAGATATATTACTAACTGAATAAGTAAATAAAAACGTCCAAGGGCATCGCATTCCGTAACCATTAAACAAGACCTTTGCTCAAAAAGTGTATCCTTGTCAAATTTTAGTAACTTTAAGAAAGGAACATTCTTTGTGCAACTGTCCTCGATACAGTAGAAAGAAACGCTTGAACTGCGCTACACTGTAAACCATATTACACCCATATAGGTGTTTTTGGTGTCTATAACTCACACCCTTACACCCCACGGAAAGGGCGTAACAGGCAGGATTACACCCTTCTTATGGGCGTTCTTCACGGACTTACACCCTTTATGCATCAATTTTCAAGGGTGTAATATGAAAACTACACCCTTATGGCAAAAGTGAAATGGGGTGTTTAAGCCAACATACACCCTAACACCCTTCCAAAAATAATTTAATAATAATGATTGTTGGGATTTAACGTCTCAAAACCACGATATGATTATGAGAGACGCCGTAGTGGAGGGCTCCGGAAATTTCGACCACTGGGGTGCACCTAAATCAAAGTACACGGGCCTCAAACATTCTTGCTTTCATCGAAAATGCGGCCCCCGCGGCCGGGATTCGATCCCGCGAACTGCGGGTCAGCATTCGAGCACCATAACTAGGCCACCATGGCGAGTCGCTTTCAAAAATATAAATAAAGCGGTTACACGCGTCCCCATTCCTCCTTTTCTTCTGAAGCACTATAAATCAAATCACATAGCTAGTTCTTCCAGGGTAGAGCTATAGATATAATTCACACTCTTAAAAAAATCGCGTGACCCTCGCTCCATTAAGAGAGAAACGGCGACAACAGAAGGCTGATGCAGAGGATTTACATACATTATATTGATAGCGCACGTTAACTGGTATGCGAGACACGTAGCACACACTCACTTAATTCAATGCACAATTCATTCATACATATACAACCCATA
Organism: Rhipicephalus sanguineus; assembly: GCF_013339695.2. Classification (NCBI taxonomy): domain Eukaryota; kingdom Metazoa; phylum Arthropoda; class Arachnida; order Ixodida; family Ixodidae; genus Rhipicephalus; species Rhipicephalus sanguineus. The sequence continues at coordinate 168,066,066 of NC_051176.1, forward strand.
GTACACACTCACTCAATTCAATACAGAATTCACTCATACGCATACAACCCATAAGATGAACAAGTCACTACAGCCGCGTATATATGCAGACCCGTTAACACATACCCTAATAGAAAGCGTGGCGCTTATATAGTCAGTGAATTACGAACAACCCTTGTGGGTCAAGCGATGCGTCATTTTTTCTCATATGTACTCATATGTACTTGAGCTCATAGTTCATAGCTCATAGCTCATATGTACTTGAGGCCATTATTGGAATAAATACTATTAGAACACTAACGAGGAGTCGTCGTAGCTCGCCCAAGAGGCTATTATAGGTACGAATGCAAAATTAAACCTTCTACTAACGGCTCTTTCGTACTCTTTCGTACTGACGAGTGTCGTGCTGTATTCTTAACAGCACTGCTTGTATGCACACGCTCTCTTCCTATCTGTCGTCACTTTATCGAACAATAATGCATTGCTTTGGGCTTCGTCGCTCAATCATTGTAGCTCGCCTCGTTGATCAGGACTTTGTTTACAAACGGTGAAGGTGGAGGGAGGAGGAAGGCTCTGGACGCCTACTCCGCGTCTCGGCTAAAACGAGTGTCAGCAGTCGCGCCGCGCGTGTACGAAGATGGCAATGCTCCTTTGTTCACTTTTTGTTCACCACGAAGAACATGGCAATTATCAAACTATGTCAATTTCATGATTAATCAACGCGGACCTATAATTAATACGACTTTTTTGAGAAATTCGTCTGAAAACTACGCGACAGTAAGCGCAAGAAGTGATTTTAAAATTGTCGGAAAGAGACGTTGGATGTGTGCGCCGATATGTACCGACTACGTGCTCGGGTGCGGGCATCTATGAGTCATATGTGTACGTGTTCTGAAAACGCCCACGCCTGACATAAACTCGACTTAATCCGCGCCTTTCAACGCGCACCGGCATTCACTCGACGCCCGCTGAGGCCACTTCTGAATCATAATGAGATATTGAGCAAGTAACTACACTCATCATTTAATAGGTGTCTTTGATCTCGCTTGGAAGGAGCGTCAACATTTAATGAAATGAGCTGAGCCGCGTTACATACTTAGTTGCTCGCGCACGGTGAAGCTCGCTCGGTGAAATGAAATTTAAAAAAAAAAGAAAAGGAAAACTAAAACTTCGCTGATCTTCTCTGATAGTCCCGCGAAAGAATGTGCTCTTTAAGGCCTTATTTTAGAGGCATTTCTACTGTAATAATCGCAAGATGATACATCCTACAGCCATTTACTAGTTCATTACAGCCAACCACTCACCGCCCTTTAATTAAATAGTTCCCCCGCACTCAATATGGCACAAGTGTTGTAAGGAGGGGGAGAAATTAGCGAGCATCATTAATTAAACTTTCTTTCCAGTCTCGGCAACTCGGGCTCCTGCATAAATTGCTCATTTCGTCTCGCCTTTATTTTGCCGTGCCAAAAAGCGGTAGTTCCTGATTGCCTTTTCGCAACACCGCTTTATTGGGACTTCAAACAGCGCTATCAGCGGTAACAATCGCTTTGCCTGCCGAAGCGCTGTTATCCTCAGCTTTTTCTTTTATTTTGTTAATTGTTTTTCATGTACGCAGACTGAGCGTGAAATTAGCGGTTCTAGAGGCATCGTCGTTGAAAACATAATAAATCTACAACGTACCTTAATGACTGAACAAAGCATTTTAAGCCGTGCTTGACTTTAGTTTTCCCCCCTATTAATTAGAATACTGAGCGCCCCAGTAAAGAAACGAAGAACAGTCTGAAGGTGTTGTTTATGATCACTTTGGTGTCGTATTTGTTCCGACCGTGATGTTCTGTTTTAAATGTTAGGCATTGATTTCGCCCCGGTAAGCAGCCTCCAAATTCTGCGCGTAGGGGACAGCCGGAAGGGCCAAGCGCAGGGTAATGCCGCAGTTGCACTGTTTGTTCTCTACTCAGTTATTTCTGTTGGCGCCTGGTGGTTGCGCATTTGCTCTTTGCTTACAAAAAAAAAAGCTTAATTGAAAAGTTTTGATTGGCTTTAAGTTTGTTGCGCTAGATTAAACGCCCCCTCATTAAATTTAATACTTGATAACGAAATGCTTGCGCTGATTACGTGGTCCGTGATTAAGCGGATAGCGCGGAGAGCGCAGATTACGTGTCGGGACCTTTTGTAAGATATCGTGTACTAATGAACAAAGACAGTCGAAAATACAGAAGAAAATTTTCGTGCCCTTGCGCTACTTGAAGTGCGCCGAAGGATAATTTAAAAGAGAGACGAGAAAAGCAAGAATAGGAAAAAAGGTGAATTTTCTTTTACGCGCGTTGCGCGAAATCCCTGTTCCAATGCGGGAAAATGCGGGGCAGAAACGTCGATTGGCCATGGAAGATTGAGAGCCTCCGCTGCTCGCCTCCTCCGCCATCCGCTTCGCGTCTACCTCCACTGTTATTAAACCTCATGGAGTAATTCCTGTGCTAGAAAGTTTCCTGGACAGCGTTTTTATACATTCAGTGCGTAATTAAGACTTTTGGTGGAGCCTGTTTGTAGGCCTTTCAACTGATCAAAATGCCAGGCCCTCCTTCCACATCGAGAAAAACTTCTTCACAGGGTTCAGTTCTTCGTTACAGCAAAATTTTAACTTTGACTCGTCGCCCGGGCCAAGGAGGCAGCGAAGGCCAGAGGGTTGCGGGAAGGAGGACACCTCCCACCACCTAGAGTAGAACCGAGGCCTGCCCCGATACACCGCTTCGAAAAGAAACCTTTATTCATCATCATCATCATCATCATCATCTAAAATGTACCGGTGATCGAAGATAGGTTTCGCTAATTCCTGCGTAGTGCGGTGATTACATATCAAGGAAAGAAGGGCGAGAGCAAAAATTTGATACCAGTCTATAGGAGGAGGCTCAGAGAAAATTTTTCCCGAGCTCCCAACCTCTGGCATCGATTTCATTCGAGCAAGTAATCAGCAAGCTCATGTGCATTAAACAGGTGTGTTGGACCTATAGATATGCGGAGTCCACGTGCCAGGAAATGGCCTGCGGTGGCGACAAGTTTACTCCGAGCTCTGTTCTCTCGCCTCAGCAAACCCTTTTTCCCGGTGGCCTCCCGAGAACTGTTTTGCACGCGTCCTTGCTCCTTGCTGGCCGTGATGCCTTGATTGCAGCAGCGTCATCCTCGCGCACACAAAGCCGGAGCGCGCGCGTGCGCACCTTTATTGCCAGTAGAAGATGTCCATGAACATGGTGTGCGCGCAACCAGACTATGTAGCGCATGAAATCTCCGCACCGATGTTTACCGTCGGACGAATCGTTTTCCTGCAGCTATACGAGGGCTCGCGCGCTCCTTCTCAAATTAATGAACTTGATTTAGGGCGCAGCCCCGGCGGAAATTCTCGGGGTGCGAGATGCCGGCTCCTAATTAAATTCTTGCCGGCGATACAAATTGGCACCGATCGGAAGCTTCTCCCATCGTCCCCGGCGGCTCCCCTGGAGCCGGGCATCAGCCGCGCCGTGTATAGAGGCCGGACAGAGGTACGCGTGCCATTTCCTCGATTTTGCAAATCCCGCCGCGGACGAGATCCGCACAGCGACACCGTTTCGCGCCCGCCGTAAAGCTCACTCGATTCTCTGCGATTGCAATGGCTGCCGCTATCGGCACTTGCGAAGCTCGTGCTGTTGTATTTATCCGAGCCGAGGGATAAACTGCTCAAAGCTGAAGCAGTGAGCGCTCTTTCGTGGGGACCGAGGAGTGATTAAAGTGCCCCTTCATTAAAGGCAGCCGCATATATATAAAGCCAGAAGGCGCGCGTTATTTCACTCTTCGTCTTCGGCTGTATCTTTAACTGCGCCAAGAATTCCTTAATCAACACGTCAGAAGAATTCCCGGTCCCCGTCGAGAGATGCTTCCTAAGCGAGTGTTCGTGTGGTATTCGCGGTGCGCAATTAGGCACGCCGCTTTGTGAGTTTCGTCGCGGTGCGCGGGGCCCGCTAGGGGAAGCTTACATCCGCACCGCCGCGTTTCCTTCCGGAGGAAGTGCAGAACGAAAGCAAGAGTAGAAGGGCGTCAAACCCGAGCGTCCCTCAAGCGAAAATGCGCGCACTTGAAAAAAATGTTTATCAGCGGAGCTCATCGGGGAAGCTTGCGCGCCATGGGATGGCGCAAAAACTCCCTCAAAGAATGTCTACGATTGTTTTCTTTTTCTTGGCGGTCTGTTTCACGTATAGTTCTTCCTTAAGTACGTAACGAACGCACGTAATTATATGCAGTATGGTGCAGAGAAAACAATAAAACTTCTATATCCTAATGACATCTGTTCGGCACTTGAGCTCGACTGTAGGATCGTTAGAAAGGGGACGAGCCATTATTGCAGGTAGCGAAGGGGATGAAATCTTACCTTTTTGAAATTTATGGAAGGTTGTATTTCTGCGCTTCTGTAGCGAGATCAGTGCCCTAGTGTCGAATGTTACTCGTTATGAGCTATCGAAGTGAGATGTCCGTGCAAGTCTGCTGCGGCAACATGTCGAATCACGATCATTTTTCTTTTTAATTGATAATTTCTCTGTATCAGACGAACCTTTATTTGTCCTTGGCTCTAGTATTCTAGCATGTTACTGTTTCGTTTTCAACGCTGCAGTACGCCAACGTCTGTAATTGTGAAAACGAAACATCATTCGTGGGACCAAATACCGCCCGTTGCGTTCTCGTCGTTACTCGAACGAAACGTAAAAGGACCAAGAAAAAGTAGTGCCATTGTGTCTGTTTTATCCTCTGGGCAGGTGCCTCATTCACCAAGTTAAACTGGACCTTTTTTTCTATTATTCTACAACTGTTCAGAAAATAAGATGCTAGCCTATCGAGTTGTTAAGAATATACGATCGGAGGAAGCCGGCCACCGACAATTGGCATCTCTCGCGAACAGGAAACTTTGTGAATTCCGCTCATGCAGAGCCCGTATGCACACACAAAATCTCTGTGTTGCATTACCGAAAGGGGTTTTTTAGCGAATCTCTGCAGAGTACTGAGGCAGCAGGCCGACAGCACTTACGAACAAGAACGATAGCGAACTCGGCGCCACAACTTCTTCGCGCCGTCAACTGCATATTCGCGCGGACCACTGCTTTCCTCCCAAAAATGTGCCATTCACTTAGTTCGCTCCTGCAGCTAGAATCACGCGGGCGGCGCGTATCTCTCAACTGCCGCATAGCGGGCACACGTTGCGAGCTACGGAAATTCCAGACCGCAGTTCGCCCATTGTAGATAACTCTCGACAACGATGACCTGCAACAATGGAGAGATTTGACGGCATGTGCTTCTGCAAAACGCCGAATATGCGAGGCGGCTACCGCGAAACAACAGGTGTTCGCTGCCTAAGCCTTTATTATTGCAAGCGGCGTGTTCGCAAATCGGATAGAGGGCTTCACAATCAGCCCTCCGTTCACAATGGACACTGCCTCAAAATCTGAACAAGAACTCGCACTCGCAAATCCTCAGCATTTGAGAAAATCTTTCGGCGAGCTCTTATTGACCAATTAATGTCGCCAGCGATTTTTTTAGGTCGTTAGCTACTGCCACAACTCCGCCGGGGAACATACCCTTTAAATCTCTAAATGACTTCTGACGCAGGTGTGGCCGATCGCTTGCTTCCGTAGTCTGGAAAAAGTTATTTTACTCAAACATGTGCTCATTAACTAATAAGTCGGTCTTTGTAAGGCTTCACATGATTTAATTTTCAAGTAATTAAATAGTAATATCTAGTTCCTTAAAGCTTTTAACTAACGTAGTCGGATCAGCGGAACTTTTCCTGCGGATAAAAAATTTACTAAATTACACTGTTACTTTTTATTTTTACAAGCAAAGTCATATTTAGCGTTGCCACCAGAACCATCTGCTTAACGCTGCCCCTTGCTGGAACTAAAGAAATAACGCACATCTAGCGCTCATGGGCAGGATGTGATTTGAAGCATTACTGCTCTAGACGCTCCACAAATAGGCGTTTTACAACTGAAAGCGATGTGTTCAATTTGGATTACTTTATCCCTATACGAAGTGTAATCTCATGCTTACGTTCATACGCCGAATATCTTAACTTGAATGTCACGTAACGTTGATGTCTGTTCACTACGCAGTTCACAATTTGAAATGCAAACAAAAGCGCACGAGGATGCAGAGTAGTTCACGAGCATGAAGGCGACATTTCTTGTTTGTCTAAGGAATAGCAGTGGTGGCAGTCATCGCACAAAGAAGACCGACACGTATCTAATTACATACAATGCGAATGGTGACACAGTAGAACATACTGGTTATGGAGGATTGGTCAAGGAAGGGTAAAAACCTAGTGCCGCGTTCTGAATGGCGAAATCCAAGAAAAGATGAAGAATCCGTTGAATACAATGCGCTCGTCTGCATAAATATCGCTGTCCTTTAAAGATAACTGCTAGCCGACATCATATATGGTAATGCTTTCCTATACCGTGTAGAACGGAGGTGCATCGTCTAGCACTGTACTTTGATCGTCAGCGTGCCGGGATTACTATGTCTATGAGCACATTTGCTGCTACTTGCATTTCGCGCATATACGTGTAATTCGTGCGTGTATCCGCCGAGATACCATCCGACGCAGAAGCATACAGCAGCAACAATACACCTAGAAAGGAAGGCAAAGGAAGAAGCTTCGCATTAAAACCAGTCCAGAAGAAACTATCTTTGTTGCTATATAACGTATACATGCGTCTTGATAAGAGCTCGACATCGAATGCGAAAAGGAAATGACAGCCAAAAATAGCTGTAGGTATGCATTTGTCTGTACTTCTAGTACGAGGGCGTGGGTTTGATTCCCGGCAAGGTGGCGACACTCTGATGGGGATTGAAATTAAAAACAAAGAAATTCGTGCGTTCACCAAAGATTCAACACATATTAAAGAAGCGTGCGCGGTCAAAGTCAATACGAAGCGCTCCACTGTACATTGGGTTTCATCGCCTATATGTATTGGTTTTGGACATTTATTCCCATCAATCATCCAAATTCCTTCTCAGTCCTCGCTATCACTCGAAACTCTTTGATTCGCATCTACTTGCATGGCTCACCTTATTTCTGATCAAAGCGTTACCTCATTTACGTTGCACTACCGTTTTTCTTTTCAAAATATGATGAAGAGCGCACTGAATGCGTGCTTCTCGAACCAATGGGCAAAGGGAGAAGATGCTATTGTCATTCTGCTGCTACACTGCGTTAGCACATCTTCATTAAACAGCTGCAGGTCGTCGGTGTAATTCAGTATGGTTAATACCTGCTTCGCTTTACGTTCATTCATGTCCGCGTAAATGTACCCGTCTTCATAATTACAGTGACGTTCAACTTCGAAATAATAAAGGTGACTCTCGGCTATACTGGACTCTTATTGAAAGTCCACTTTTCTTCGTTACGTCGTACAGCAAGCCGTGAGTGAGATTGATGAATTACTTAAGAAGAGCCTGAGCAATGAGCCTGCGAATTTTTCCGCCTTTTCATAGAAGTGACTTGAATGATTCTGCGCTGGAGGCAACAGTTAAAAAAAGGAATTCAATAGGAAAAGAAGCGAGACAGGCAATACGGCGCAGGCTGCGATGGGAAGGTCGTTTATTGATTTTGGCGGCAAACGGAAATATAGGTGGGACGGGGAAGGGGGTACCTTGCGTAGTTCGTCTTCTTTTCTTTGTCTTCCCTGCAGCCTCTGGAATAAGTCCGCTAGGCCCACAATATTTTGGTTCTTCGACCGAATCTATTTCGAGAGGAGTTGGAGTGCTTCACGACACGATGCTTGCTGTCTGAATGAATTGGAACAGCTCCTCGACATTACCGGTCAGCATCGGTCAGTGCGGCCGAACGAACAGCGCCGCCGGATTTTGGACCCTTTTTAAATGCGAAGCATTTCTTAGCGAACTTCTGCGACTTTTTATCTGTGGCATGGATTTGTGGATCGATTCCAGCTGTTTCTAGCTCCGAACAGAGGAAATGCCGATGTTTGAATAGGTCAGAAGCAGAAAACAAGTTGATAGAAAATGTGAAGCTGTCCGCAAGGACATACAATTGCGGCGTTTTGACACATGGCTTTCCGTGCCATCATCCACTGTACCAATGCGTAACACACGCTCACATACACGCATGCCCATATATGTAGGCCCATATGCTACATATTACTAACATTAGTATCCTGTCGAAAAGCCAGTGTTAAGGGTTAGATAGATAGATAGATAGATAGATAGATAGATAGATAGATAGATAGATAGATAGATAGATAGATAGATAGATAGATAGATAGATAGATAGATAGATAGATAGATAGATAGATAGATAGATAGATAGATAGATAGATAGATAGATAGATAGATAGATAGATAGATAGATAGATAGATAGATAGATAGATAGATAGATAGATAGATAGATAGATAGTAGTAGATAGATAGATAGATAGATAGATAGATAGATAGATAGATAGATAGATAGATAGATAGATAGATAGATAGATAGATAGATAGATAGATAGATAGATAGATAGATAGATAGATAGATTATCCGAATGCCTACGGCCTAAAATAAACACGATGATCAGTCTTGATAAAGATTTAGCCCCTGCGTTGACAAAAAACTTCAAGTTAACGCTTTAAAACTTGCTGGAAAAGCAAGTGCCAGACAATCGCACTGTTGGACATATTATTAGGACATTTCAAACAGCGCTTACCATCAAAAGGCCCCGCTAAGCTGCTGCCTGATTCACAATGATTCAGTAAAAAAAATTCGGCAGATCCCACGTACCGTGGGAATCGTTGTGATGCGAAGCATGCGCGGGATAGTGACTGTGGCATAATTTTTCATGTTGAGCGAAACGTTACGGAATGACGCTAAAGAAATGTGGAAGTGGTGTAAACACACACATGTGCTGAAGAGTCGCATATGTTTTGTATAACCAGTTTAAAGTTGCGTAACGATGCCAAAAGCAACATGGGTGTTACCATGTTGCTTTGATGTCTACATCCAAGCCGTCTTTCACGCAGTATAAAAACCAGGCCTTGTTCGGTCTTGATAAGTCAATGTTGAAGCCACCGGTAATGATGAGGGACCTGGTCCTCTCGGCAGCTTACCAGACGCGGTAAGCTGATATGTAGTGCTTATATTCTTCAATACTGGATAGCGCGAATGCGAACAGCACAAAGAAGAAATACAAATGCACAGGACAGGCGTTACTCACAACTAAGCTTCATTAAGCAAAGTTCCCTTGGATAAACACACAGCTGAGTGGCACACGCAGGCGCAGTCACAGTCACGGTACAGTCACAGTTGCAGTTGTTACAGTTGCGTTACAGTTGTTATGCTTATGCTTGTCTGTTATGATGGGAACGCACGCACGTTTCACGAACCCGTGTGTATGTGTAGAAGGGGTTCTTGACAGTTCTTGAACAAGGTCGTTATCACCGTGATCAGTGAGCACCAGCAGCTGGACCGGACTTGTTAATCGGATCCGTTCGTGATCGCGGCTACGAGGGGTCTAAGTGTAGTGAAGTGCCAGGTGTAGCACAGCTGGTGGAAATTCTGGACGCCTCTTACGATGAAATGATCTATGATGCCTCCTGTCGTGGACGTGGCAGTGAGCTCTTTTGATGCCCTGTCCACATCCAAGCCGTCTTTCACGCAGTATAAAAACCAGGCCTTGTTGGGTCTTGATAAGTCAATGTAAGCTACCGGTATTGATGAGGGGCCTGGTTCTCTCGGCAGATTTATTGTAGGAAGCATTGACCCCGGTTCTTGCGCAATCGGCGTGGTCCAGTTGCGGACGACGTGACCGAGTGCATGGTAGTTGAGCGTCTTCAAGGGTTCTGTCTTCTGCTTCCTCATTTTCCTTGTGTCCGCCACGGTAGTGTAGCGGTTACGGTGCGCGGCTGCTGACCCGAAGGTCACGCGTTCGATCCCGGCCGCGGCGGTCGCATTGCGATTAATGCGAAATGCTAGACGCCCGCGTACTGTGCGATCTCGGTGCACGTTATAGAATACGAGATGGCCAAAATTAAAGCGCCAACAATTATTATTATTATCACTTTCCTTGCTTGTCAATGTGTGTGTTCGCGTTTACTGTATTGGTTGAGACTGTATCACCTGTGGCACATACCCGCATAACTTAAACTCTGGTATGCGGGTATGTGCCACACGTGACTGAGAGAAAGGGTTTCATGACGTACGCTACATGTATTTTGCGTTATTCATGCCATGACTAGTGAATCGCGTTCACCATACACTGATCCCCTGCTATGCCAATTTTGGTGTATTAGAAGTTATGGAGACGACCAGGAGAGCGCCCAGACGTAGGCGGCTAGATAGATAGATAGATAGATAGATAGATACGTAGATAGAAACGCCCAAAGTGCCTGAGGTTCGCTAAGAAATGCTTCGCATTTAAAAAACTGGCTCATAAGTCTGCGTTTAGACTAGACACTATTTGCTTTATTAAAGTTTGGGCCGTCGTATAAGCCCTTGTCATGGCCGAGTTCGAGAGAGCACGGGAGCGTAAATGTAGCAAAATCTGTGCCGCGTGCTTCCAAAACCACTCCGGGAGCCACGCCAGCCCTTGAAACGTCTTCGGAGAAAAAATCCTATGCAGGTGTCAGGTCGGCTGAGGAGTTTCGTTTGACCGATGCGATGTTGCGTGGCAAAGGTGTAGAATCGCGCCAGGCGTCACACCATGCGAACTGCGTGTCGGTGGTTTAAAGCACCCCACCATTCACAAATGGTTCAGCCATAATTCATCATCATCATCAGCCACAGCATCAGCAGTGTGCAAATACCTGGGTACACACAGTGCATACAGGTGCGTAGTGGGTACTTCGCTACTTCGCTAAATGATGACTTTCGCCTTCGAGTCGTCTTAGGCGAATGGTACCCTGTGAGCTTTTGCGGTTCAGTTTCGTTAGATGCTGTGTCCTCGCATTTCCTTATAATTTATTTATTTATTTATACCTTCAGGGCTTACACGAAGCATTGTAGAGGGTAGGGGCTAAAGTAGATCAATACACACAAAAATATGTATAATACAAACAAAGGGAAATGAAGAACAATATTGTATTGGAAAGAAGATATAATAATCTAGGTAAATGAGCACAATGGTAACGAAGCAAAATATATTTAAACATCTGTTAACGAAAATAAGACGTACGGTCAAAATAAGACTGTGATAACAATGAATGACACTGCATATATTCAAACACAAAAATCGAATGATGTTCTTTCGTATATATATATATATATATATATATATATATATATATATATATATATATATATATATATATATATATATATATATATATATATATATATATATTTATTTATTTATTTATTTGCATATATATATAGCGAGAGAGAGAGCGAGAAACATTTTAATTAAAAGCTGGAGCTGTTTGCCTGGCTATTCGCCTGACATGCTACTCCAGGTGTTGGGTGACAATTCTGATATATACGCTGATAAAGGCATAACACACACAGCCACACACCCGTAGACTGCACTGTTTATTAAGTTTCGTTCAGGCTCGTGGATCGCAAGGAAGTCAGCGGCGCCTTCGTGGCGCGTAGCGCACAGGTACAGCAGGAAGAACGAAGAACATAACTATATCGGATTATAAGACTCGCAAGAAAACGAGCACTATAGTACCAATCAAAACACAACTTTATATCGAGTAGCGAGAAAAAAAAAGACGTAAGATAAAATTAAGTAATTGGCAACCAAACAATAAATGGCAAATGCGGTAGTGATGTAGCTTGATGCAGGTTTATAATGCGTTTGTTAGTGCTCTGCGAAAACGATCCGTGTCTGTGATAGCGATTAGTGACGCAGGCAGACGATTCCACTCTTACATGTTCTCGGCAAAAATGAATATGTGTTAGGTGATTGTTCGCTGTGAAGGTAGTATATGAACTCTGAAGCGATGATCAACACGTGGGCAAATGCAAGATACTGGTGTAATATATCGGGACTTGAGCTCATGGTTATGATAGTAGATCTTGTGAAAGAAAAAAATACGAGATAACTTTCTACGAGAGGAAAGGAGGGGAATGTGAAGTGTTAGTTTCATGTTGGTGACGCCATCAGTACGACGATAATTGCTAAGAATGAATCGGGACGCTCGATTTTGCACACTTTCGATTATGTTTGTTCGAGTAGCATGGCCAGGGTCCCATATCGAGCATGCGTATTCAAGCATAGATCTAAAATAAGTGATGTAGAGTTGCTTTAGTTTCGGTGAAGCTAAGCAAAAGTTTAGTTTGAGATAACCAAGCATGCGGTTAGCTTTCGACATTATGCATTCAATGTGTCGTTTTCATGAAAGTTTGTTAGTAATATGCACACCGAGGTGTTTATAAGATTGTGCCTGATCAAGGGGAGTATTTTTAAGTAAGTAAGCCGGGCAGGATGATTTATTACGGGAAATTCTCATTGTTTTGCATTTAGACGTGTTTAGTTCCATTAGTCAGAGCTTACATCATGCTGAAGTGTTATTTAGATCATGCTGGAGTGTTAACGTATCGTTACAGCTTTCAATCTTGCGATATATAACGCAATCATCAGCGAACAGGCAAGTGGAACTTGCCATTTGATTAGGAAGATCATTGATGCAAATTAAAAAAAAAAGTAAGGGTGCTAAAACAGAGCCCTGACGTACGCCTGAGCCAACCGGTACTTCAGGAAAGTCATTATCACTAGTGCTCACATATTGTGTTCGGTTAGGAAGAAACTCTCGAATTCAGTTGAAGACTAAGGGATCAATGTGTAGCTGGCTGACTTTTAGTAAGAGCAAATAATGGTTAGCTTTGTCAAAAGCCTTTGCGAAATCTAAAAAAAAATATACAGTCCACCATAAAATCGGCGTCTAGAAATGCGTGGAGAACATTGCAAAATGTTAGTAAACGCGTCTCGCATGAGAAGGACTTAAGGAACACATGCTGACTATTATGAAAAGACATATTTGATCGCAAAAATTGACCAGATGTGAGAAAATGTCGTGTTAACATATTTTACAAGGTATTGATGTCAAGGAAATAGGTCTGTAGTTATGAGAGTTGTGTGTGTCACCGTATTTATGAAGTGGAATCACTTTGCCTGTTTTCCAGTCTCTCGGTGAGGAGCTGTTGTTCAGTGGTTTCGTGAAAACAAGGCTTAATATAATCAAACTATATTCGGCAGTACCCTGCAGACATTTAGCCGTAATATCATCGGTACTGCCGGTGAATTTGGTTGGTAAGTGTGTTACGTTTACATCTACAGCCTATCTTTTTAACAACATTAAGGGCACAAAAATAAATTGGCGCATTTTTTAATATGCGTGTCCGCGAATCCAGACAATGTTTAGAACGGATAATCACCACGTTTATATATTTTTGCATTTTGAAGAGCAATTTTTATTGCATTGTCCTGAGCATGAATTGACGAGAATTTCGGGCTCGTATTCATAGAAAACCTGTGACGTTTGAGCTGTTAGCAGTAAGAAAAAAAATCACAGTTTCGCCGCGAAAGCGAAGCAATGAATGCGATAACAAAAAACGAATGTTCTACGAAGTGAGGCTCGCCAATGGATACTCTCAGTTTGAACAGCGCTCCTGTTGCAAAGGCGGCCGAAGCAGCGAAGGAAACTAGCGTGCTTCAAGTGTCGAGCTGTGACACTTGATAGTTCGCACTCATCTTCTGTTTGTTCGTTTAGCGGCGTCCCTTGAGCTCGAGTGACTTTCGTACGCTCCGTAACATGAGCACGGACATCATGGTGAAAGCTTGAAACATCCCTCTTCCCCTCACCACGAGAAAACCGCGCGAGCAGATAGCGGAAGGGCAAGGTTCTCCCTGCGCAAATATAGGAAGGAGCGAGCTCGCCGACGACTTTTAAATGCGCCCGTCGCGCTCCTCGCGCAATCTGCCATCTCGCTGGTAATGAAGAAACGCTTTTAAGCACCTGCCGTCTCTGAGTCCTGCCATCGGTAAAGGTTTCTTTGGTACTTTGATATATATATATATATATATATATATATATATATATATATATATATATATATATATATATATATATATGTATGTATATATATATATATATATATATATATATATATATATATATATATATATACATATATATATATATATATATATATATATATATATATATATATATATATATATATATATATATATATATATATATATATATATATATATATATACACGGTGCTTGACGGCGGCGACGGCAAAATCCAGCCGATACTGTCCATATAATTGCTATCACAATAAAATGCCAGCTAGTCCCGATGCTGCACGTACTAACGCAATCGTCTTGTCAATGACAAAGAGCGCTTACCAACAAGTGGCATTAGGAGTCCCTTCTGACCGCTTCTATGAGAGCAGGTTCAGCAGCTCGATTGGCTCTATTTTTGTCATTCGAACAATTCTAGCACAAAAGATGTTTGTGAATATGAGCCTTGAACATCATCAGACATTGAAACACATATACATCATGGAACTGTTTAAACAGCGCACTTTCGGCTTAAAGTCATCGTCAGTGTGGTTGATACAAAAGACACAAGGCAGGTCGAAACAAGAATGGTGCCGTTGAAAACTTTCGTGCTCCCTATCAGACGCATATTGAAAATGGTGTTAGTCAAATTTAGAGCGCAAGAAGTAGTAATGAGCACTGGCCCAGATTTTTCTCTAATGACTTGGAGAAAACAAATAATGAATTTTGTTTCTGTTCGATGGGATGTACTATCGCGCTCAGTATGAGCTACATCACGCGAGCGCGTGGCCGAGTGCTTTGCAAGGTTGTACAGTGGCGCCGATCACGGCATATTATCTAGTTATCGGGAGAGAGTTTGGCTGCTCGTGCGAGTGCGCATCGCCCCCACTTGCTTGCTTTCACCCTCGAAGTTATCATTTTTGAAGCTGATATCACCGCAGGGCAAAACGAGGGTGAGGCTTAAAGCAAGTGGAGGCGATGCGCGCTCGCAGGGACAGCCAAACTCGCTCCCGATGACGTGAAAATAAGCCTTGATCGGCGCCACTGTACAACCTTGCAGAGCGTTCGGCCACGCGCTTGCGTGATGTAGCTCATACTCAGCGCGATAGTACGTCTGAAGAGTACGACCTCAACAAGAATGGTAAGAGGCCTCTTTAAGATTCATTTCAAGACCCTTAGGGGCCGGGCCCTCATCCCTCTATTATTTTTTGTTTTCTTCTTCTCCTTTTTTTTATGGGGGGGCGGTTGAGAAATTCTGGGCCCTTGTTCAAAAAGCTTTTTTGTTTGTAAATGCATCTGTCGCTAGTAATACGTACGTTTCATATTTCTTTCAGCGAACAATTTCAGCGCGATGCCATTTTGCAGGGGCCTGCGAAGAAGCCCCTTCTACGTAATTAGACGCTTCTGTGCTGCGTGATAGAGTTTATATAGCAAATATTATCTAAGGTGCTAGATTTATACCCTCGTGCTGGCGTCTTATCAAACGTTTGAGTTCTGTAGAGACGACAGTGGACCATCGCACAAAGCAAATACTTATGCCAGTTCAAGCAAAACTAGAGAAACATAATAGTGCAATACAAAGCGCTAGGACAGCTGCGCCGCAGTTTTGGGGCAAGATCTCCTTTCTCGCAACGTCACCGGGCGTTTATGAGAGCAGAAGGCGTCCCAATTAGTTAGAAAGGTCTCCGTCAAAACCGGCCGCACGCGAAACTTGGCGGCTCGCCGTCGACCCAACGCGCCAGCATCACGCCGTGGCCGGGCAAGATGAATCCTCTCTCGCTAATGAGCGCCGCGCATACCTAGCGGCCACGCAGACGTCGGCACATGGGCCATCGCCGCCTAAGTGTCGGGACTGGCAGCATGGTAATGAGATCGGACGCTGCTTGCATCTCCCTCTGGTGCACGAGCTGGTCCCGCGCTTAGCCGCGCGGAGACGCGCTGCACACCGACGCCGCCCGATGATTTCCGCACGGCACTGTTGGCGAGATAACGACCCGGGTCTTTGAAAGCTCAGCCGTTGGTTTACCATTCCCACTGGGCTTGATATGGAGACACGTCGGATGGATACGCCACCGACTCCATTGCGCCGCTGTATAGGTGCGCTCACTGCCATCGCAACTGCCGCGACCATTAAACGCTCTAACCGCGCTCCTGAATCAGCCAAACAACATCACTTCCTGCAAGATGCCTTCGAACCGAAGCGGCGGTTCGTATAACCGCTCAGAACGGACGCTTTCTATTAGCATATTCGCCATCATAGCCGAAATATAATAAATAACTCATTGGATAGGGAGAACAATAAAACATACACAAACTCAAGGGTTTTTTTTTTTTTTTTGCCCAGTGTCTAGCTTTTAAATAGTAGATCCCGCAGTGACTTTGTTGGGGTGCTCCCGCGTCCTCATGGGCCTCTGCAAGACGATTCACACGCCGCGATCTTATACTTGCGAAGTACGGTGCGAGCTATTTATTCATTTGCGGTCACTGCTGATTATTCTTTTACATGGACCTAACGCAAACAAAGTTTCCCAGTGACTTGACATGTCTCATTTGCGCCAAAGGTGAGCCTTCTGTGAATACGCGGTCCATGGGCATTCAATTAAAACAATTTCGGGAAAAGCAGTTAGGACAGTATATATTACAGCTGTACTTCTGCATAAATGTTATTTTGAGGTCATCGTCTGACAGGTCGACCTGTTTATCTCTACTTGCTTTTTTTTAGCGCAGTTAAATAGGTCACCATGAAATCTCATCAAGGCTGCCAAAGTTGATGCAATTAGTACTGAAGCGACGTAGCGGCGCACTGTATTGCCGCTGCCGAAATTCATCGTATAGGAGGCGTGTACTGCAGCTAGGCTCCTTTCCCGTGTGCTTCCCATTGGACTCGCTGCGCTATCTAGCGGCGCCACCGCGGAGCCTCCACCTGGCGAGTGCCTGAACAGATATTCAGAGATTGTATGAGTTTATAAGACGCGGTTTAGATTTGGGCCCACCAGATAAACTGTGTAATTTTTTTTGTCATTGAAGAGCGGCACGTGCCCAGTGGCGTTAAAGAGGTTCACTGAACGGCGGCACATACCCGATGCGTTCGTGCCGCAGCTCGCTAAAGCGTCTGGCCGTTGTGTTGGCAGGGAGTTAGTACGAAAAGCTTTACGAATAGGCGCCAGGACGGGCACTGCTGCCGACCCAAATTGCAATAATTTGTCCGCGTGCCTAACCGTAACTGTTACACAAGTACAAATCCTCCAAATAGTTACAAGAGGCTGGTTATAGAACCAATTACAAGAACTGAGCCAGTTGCTGATGATTGATGTGGAAATGGAGCGCTAAAAACGCGACATTGACGAAAGGTGATAACACAACATGCACGAGCACCCCTGCTGCGGTCTCCCTTCAGCTTTGTCTCATTATTAGCGCTAAATTATTGTTTAATACAACAATACAACATAACCATTTTAGGGCCCTCAAAACGTGTATTCAGAATGTTTCTGACCTACATTATCTGTCCATAAGACCTTTTCGTAGGCTAGTTGGTTCATATCATTGAACGGGTAGCGTTTTGCGCAATCCCGAAGGATGGAAGAAGAAAAAAGCGACAGGAAAGAGCGCTCTCTCCTGCCTCTCTTTCTTCTTCCATCCTTTGGGATTGCGCAGTACGCTACCTACCTGTTCATCTATTCGCTCGTTCAAGCTTTATTCTAAAGTAATAATAATAATAATAATAATAATAATAATAATAATAATAATAATAATAATAATAATAATAATAATAATAATAATACATTATTATTATTATTATTATTATTATTATGAGGCAAAACGTATTTTTTGCTGGAATTCTTTGTGAGAGGTGGCACATTAAGAGAGCACCTTGGCAATTAGAAAAATAGTAAAGGTTGACGGCTTTTATTTACATCACGGTTTGTGAAGCTTCAACTTTATTGTCTCTAGAGTCTTGCGAACGAAGCCCATTAGATTGGATATTGAGTTCTTCACATATAAGATCCTTTGCGCTTTCGTGTTATTCACACTTTTCTCGTTAATACACACGCGTTTCCTTCCTTATCGCCATATCTTCCCTCTTGAATACCATAATTAAGATAATAATCGATAACAACAAATATCTATGTCAGTTAGTGAACAAAGAATTAAAAAAATGGTGCAGGGGCTAGAACCAAGAGCAGAGCTAGTGTTCGGACTCCCGAGGAAGAAGCTGCCGTACGAAGCCCGTGTCCTTGCCCTGCTTAAACGACGTGGGTTTGGCAGGAACATGTCACGTGACTAACGTTACGCAATTTTGGCGGGAGCATGCTGTATTATCCCCCTCTCCCCTCCTCCTTTTCTCCCTCCCCCCTCATTTCCCTTTCCCACCAGCTTGCTGCACTATACTATGCAAGGCTATAATACTATGCTATAAGAGCTGCCTGGCACAAACCCGCTTTCTGCCGGTAACGCGAACCGGCGGAACGAAAAGCTTAGCAGCTCCGCTGTCGCAATAGGGGCGGGGGTGCACAACAACACTATCTGCTGACTCGACCGGCCGGCACATTTTCATTTAGATAATGGTCAGCACGTCATACATGACAATAAACATGGCATATCAGCTGTTCTTTGTGTATGCGCGCGCGTTTGTGTGTGTGTGCGTGCGCTTCTTGCTCTCTGCCTATATGCCCTGTGCAAGTTTCAATAAAAAATTTGGTCAGTGAGTGCATCACGTAAAATATTTATTGTGACGCAATTAGGGCGCGACTGCGCGGACTAAAGTGCTGAAGATTGCAACGTTCCCCCACGTCAAAATATATTCGATTACCAGGCCGCGAATTCACAGCAAATTTTATCATAGACCCATTTTTAGGAGGAGACCCCAGCCACTCATAATAGGCCTTTTGAAGATATTGCTGATGGAGACAGCACGCCGATGGAAAGCAGCTCTTTCGAAGAAAATGAAAAAGGCTTTGGTAATTTTTCCCAATCGCATTAATGATGGTTGATAATAGTGAGTTTTGGCAGTTGTGCACTGTCATGCGCCTCGACATCTTTCTAAGCCCTAAGAAAACAACGCGAGCTGTAACGTCGTATACAGAGAGAACCTGTAATTTGCAAGGATCTCTCTTTCTACTGATGGAAGATAAACATGGTTACAAATATCAGGCCGAATTCAAAAAGATCCAAGTTCTTTAGTTCCTTTTGCCATTAGTCGCTAATGATGTGTCCTAATTATATATTTGCTAATAATATGTCCAGTATTCTGATTGCCTAGAATTTTCTTGTACGAACTATTCCAGCGTAAGAGGTTTTTGCGAATGCGGACCCTGCTCGTGTGATTCGAGCATGTATGTATGTATGTATGTATGTATGTATGTATGTATGTATGTATGTATGTATGTATGTATGTATGTATGTATGTAGGTATGTATGTATGTATGTATGTATGTATGTATGTATGTATGTATGTGTGGAAAAGGGGGGGGGGTAAATCGATAAATGGCGCCGTGTTTTCTCGTGTTCTCGTCGGTTACACCGCTTAATTCTAGACCGTCAATTACTACAAAGTGCTGCCCTCACTTGCAGATTAACAAGGAGGCGCGCGCTGCGAGAAAAGCTAGCTCAACGACGCAGCGTGGGTGAAGAAGCGCGGCGCTTCTCTTGCGCTTTGCACGCACAACAAGGGACGCGATAAGGCCGCCGCCGCGTGTAAGAATCAGTGCCACGGCGCGTTCGACGAGCCTGTTCTCCGAGTGTGCCCAGAGAGCGCGCGCGTGCGTGTCAGCCGAGAACAAAAGGCGGGCCTACGCTGGCGACCTATGACAGCTCCGGGGTCCACGGTGTTATCGCTTCGCGGAAGGCCGTAAGGAAGGCCTCTTCCCCCTCATTCAGCAGCCGCAGGCCAACGCTGTTCCTCTGGGAACGCAAAGGCGCGCTACGCGGGCAGACTTTGCAGCAGGTTCCTGCCGCCAGAGCCCCAGCAGTGTGTGCCTTTGCTAGCGCGCCGAAAGCAAGATAGGCCGCGCTTCGGGTTCCTTGCGTAATTAGTGCGAAAAGCGTGGCGGATGCTAGGTTTTGGCATTAACTGCGCTTTAAATGCCTTTCGGTCCCGAGATTGCCTTTCGGAGATATCGCGTTGTTCGATGCGTAGTGTTGGCGAGCTGTTCGGCTAGTTAGCTTTACCCTCTCCCAACGCCTGCTCAGCAAATAACAAAGCGCCCAGCGCCCCCTAGGGAAAAATGAAGTTTACTGGCGGCGACTGTAGGCAATAGAAGTTACGATCTTTCCCTATGCCAGACTACTGCTGTTGTTATACTTGTTGTACAGAGATTAAGCTATTTAGGTACGCGAAGTCTTCACCAGAAAGTGGGCCTATAGGCACGGGACTTCTGTGGAAAAGAGCCTGCGCAGGCAGGACATTATTACCTTCGGAAAAAAGGCTTTTTTCGTGAATTCTTGGTGCGTACGTTCATGGGCATGAACTTTGTCCAATATAAGAAGAGCTGCTGTTTACAGTCTTCCAGAATAACGTTTTGATGTATGACTTTTTGATTGCTCATCCTTCTGTCTTTGTAAAAGTATTAATTAGCTCTGACCCGGCACATGCCGGCTTCTTTATCAGCTTTTCTTGTGTCAGGTTACATTCTTATTCCCGATATGCATTAGTCCTGCAGCTGATATTGTTTTCGCAAAACTGGTTTGAGCGTAAGGAAACAGGCTGTACGGCCTCTGTATGGTCGGGCGTGCGGCATGTATCAGTGTTCTGAGGCACTGCGTACAATTATCGCGCGGAGGCCTCTTCCGCTAGACATACCACACCGCAGAGTCACCTATTGATGCAGTCTACATACTTAAAAACAACCTCACGGGCTTTCCACTGGAATGGCTATTTCTTACCCCATGTTCTGTCATCGAAGCTGTGACAGAGCACTCATTGCCACTTTCCCCTATCACGTATGATTCACGTCAGCATGTTCGGAGCGTCTTCAGCTGACAGTATATGTGACCCATTGTTAAAGAGAGCAAAGATCTTGTCAGCACGACACCGTTCAGTTCACCAACCTGTAAATCTGTAACTCACTTTTACCGCTGATAACTTACTTGAAGTGAATCGATTATGCCCGCGTGTCTACACCAATATGCGCGACAATAATCTTTTCTATCGCATATTCCCTCTACCTTTTGTCACCTTTAGCGATTTGATAAAGTTGATCTGTCCTTCAACGATAGAGGCGGGCACACACTTAACAGGGAGAGAGAAGAACCTAAGGGTGATGCTTTTTATTCTCTACTATCCGTACAGAGCCGCATCTATGCTTGAATCTTAATAATTATTCTCTGCTTCCCATCTAGATCGCTGCATTCGAGATCTCTTAGTTTATAGGACGAAAAATATACGAACGTTGGTACTATGCAGGTTTTATTAACAGTTTTAGACTGGCTGAAAAATTTTGTTGAACGGCTGGGCAGTTAGATTTATTATCCCTTGCGCTAACGCTTGCAAAAATAATTGTTCCACAGTGTAAATGATTAGCCGCCTCGGGAAAAAAATAGGATGCAGCAGCTGAAATGCACTACTTAATTCTCTTTAATAAACGGTACAGATTGTTTACCTCAACACCCTTCCACCGAAAAAAAAAGAGAGTCATTGCAGAACCACGAAGAACTAGAAACGGGAAGGAGGGAGGGGCGAGGTGTCATGGTGTTCATGTGTGAGCGAGGCACACAGCTCGCCATTTAGAGGAACAATAACACTGGTGAAACCAACCACACGTAGAATTGCAGGATTGTAAACAATACATGATAAATTAAGTGTTTATTAGCTAAGCATTAATTAAACGCCCTAAAGATGTGGAGCCGGCCTTTTGTAGCCACTCCTTCCACGACTATCATTAATATATGGATACATAAACTGGCGCTAAACATGATCGCGATAAATATCGTTATAACCTTACAATCGCTATATACGAGCTTTACGTGTTTTCTTTGCTAAGGTGTTTCCACGCTTCGTTGAAACCAAGGAAATTACAGTCGAGTCTCGTTGCAGTGAAGTGGTAGCAAGACCCTATATTAGCTCGTTATATTCCATATTAAAATCGATCTCGAATAGTGGAGATAAAGTATGGCTCGCGCAATAATCCTAGATACAAAAACGCGTTCTTATAGGCTTCAAACGCACTATAGGTGAGGTAATCTTTACCTGTTTCCATGTGGAGTTTCATACGAGAAGGTGAAATCACCACAGAACAAAGCTCATTTCACAAAGCCTGCGTTCACATTTGTTTGAACAGTGATGTCATCTTCGTCTGGTGGCTGGTCACAGCACTTCGCAGATTGAAGTTTTCTAGTGCCCATGCACGCGAGAGCCTCTTGTACTTCAGCAGTTTTGGTAGCCGTGAGTTCCTCGAAGTAGGTTCTCAGCCTCCAGGCCATGTCCGTGATGTCCGCACCGCTTATCGGTGGTTCACTAAGTTCACTAGTCATCTGAGCTTTTAGAGTTTTCCCGTTCTATTCATACAGTGGCGCAGCCTATGAAATGTGCTTTTTTTTTTGTACATTGGAGCTGTACTAGGTCTGGGCCTTACTACAGATGGGTGTCTGTCATGTCACGCCGCGGTTTCCAGATACACTCATAGATGGCGTAACTGCCTCTGTCGTGGACGAAGCGCTATTTCTAGGTGGCGTTGGCGGGAGAGGCGATAACCAATGCGTGGCCGCCCTGGGCGCGAGGAGGACAGGCGCGGGGGACACGAAGCGACCGGCCATGGGTATAAGACCGCGGGTTTATGTACGGCGCACCCTTTCCGAAGATGGGCAAGACTTCTCGTGCGCCCGATGAAGAGGCCGCTCGCTCGTCGTGAGCGGCAGCGGAAGTTGGCACAAGAGGGCTTCGCTGTTTCGGCGGATTTCACAGCTTTCGACAGCTGCGTGGTACTGGCTTTACTTTTGACAGCGAAACTGTTTAAGCCGGAGGTTAGGCCGTTCGGTGTGCGCAGCACAACCTCGCAGAGTGATGACGTCACCGTGCGTCGCCTAGCAACGCGTTGGAGGAAGGGAAGGAGGAGTAGGAGAGGAGAAGTGGAGAGAGGGAGAAGAAATAATAAAACGATATAAAATTTCTTGGCGGGGCGCGATTCGAACCCGGGTACTCACGATCCGAAGGCGAGCGCCCTAACCACTCGGCTTTCCAGGCACAATAGCAGAACAAGCATTTTTGGGAACCATATGATTGCGTTGCTATGGGCCAGAGAACGAGAAAAAGATGGAAAGAAAAAAAGAAAGAAAGAAAGAGAAGCGGAGAGAGAGAAAGAGAGTGAACGAGAAAGAAATAAATAGAAAGAAACATAAAGAGAGAGAAAGAAAGCTTAGCATAGGCATGTATAGTATATACCTAGTATAGCAAAGGGAAGGGAAAGGGGAAGTGAGAGTGATTGTGAGTGATGTGAGGGTGAGGAGGATAGAACGGAGGATTCGAAGGCCTCCAGCTCCCCTGTTCCCACAGTATTCGCACCAGTAGTGCCTAGCTGCCCCAATTCTTTTATTGTGTTTTTTCTTTGCGCTAGATGCCCAAATTTTCCTCAACCTTTTCAAAGTATTAAAAAGAAAAGCGGTTGTGACTGGTCTTTCAATATTCATTCTGTTTTTTATGCTACCTGTTAAGTTTTGAGCCTTGCGCGAACCAAATATGTCTTCATTACAAGAGATGTCGCAGTCTGCTATCCCATTTTCGTTTCGTTATAAAAAAAAACAAAAAAAAAAACACGCGAGGCCTGCGCGGAAAGCGCAGCACAGTCACAGCGAAAGCTGGAAGAGCAGTATTTCTAGAGCCCGTTATAAACTCTCTTGCGGCTGCTAATACAAGTACACTAGCAACGTACCCACTACACCACAAATGATAATTTTTGTGAAGTGTGGAAGCACCCACCACGGCATTATTCGTCATTCTGCGGAGAAGCAAGGTACCATCTGTAAGGCATTATGTGCACTTTGTTGATGCGACGGTTGATGATGATGAAGAACCCTTCGTAATGGGTTGGAAGCTTTAAAGGACCCACTAGTTACGTAATTCGCATTGTGTGACGCCCGGTCGTTATTTAACTCTCCCACCACGCTTTATAACATACGTTAACGTGAGAACGAGAGAGAGAGAGGGAATTAACTTTATTGAGACCCTGAGGAAATGGATCACGGGAGCCTTATGGGCTTTCTTGGCCACCAACGGAAGTGCACTTGCGAGGAACCCACTACGCTATAAACCATCATAATTTTTGTGAAGTATGGACGCAGTCACTTTGCAATTTTTCGTCATTCTGCGGAGAGCCTTGGGACCCGCTAAACACCTGTAAGGCATTATGTGCACTTGGTTGATGCTGTGGCTGATGACGATTAAGCATTATGGCAGAGCCCTTTGTAATGCGTTGGAAGCATTCAACAACTCACTCGTTGCGCAATTCGCATTGTGTGACGCCTGGTTGTTATTTTACTCTTCTACCACACTACATTGCATATGTTAATGTGGTTTCTTCCCGACATGAAGCCTGTATAGGGTCTTTTTGCAAAGCAGTTTCAAGCAGTGGCATGGCTCTGAGGTAGAGGTTCGAACCTCGTTCCATCCTGAATATTTTAGATGCGAAGCAGCTTTTGCGCTGGGCTTTGTCCGTAGTTCCACTGGCGACCATCCGCTTTCTAAAACCTACCATAGCCATCTGTAACATACTGAGCGCGCGCTCGCGCCAAGGAGAAGTCTTCTTCGTCTTGTTCTTCGACCGCCTTGATCATGATACGTGCAGAGCGCGCGCTCGCGCCAAGGAGAAGTTTTCGTCTTGTTCTTCGACCACCTTGATGATGATACGTGCAGAGCACTTTAGGGGCCCGGGCTCCCGTATGCTGTCCTAGATTGGCGTAACGCAGACAAAACCACGTGTGCTGGCATGCGCTAGCGCGTTCGGGCCTGTGTAAGGGGCTGAATAAGACGCTGTGGCCTCCCCCCTTAGACTCTCTCAGCAATCACGTAATGGCGTCGGTGAACGAGATTCTGCAGACGCGCGATGAACCCGCGTGGCGTGCTCCAACAAGAGCTCGGGACGAGTAACAGCAACAGCAACTACAGTGAATTCATGGTGTGCTCCACATGCAAGGACGCGTTAACATCGGGCAAGGTGCCCGTGATGAACGGAACTTTAAGTCGACCCATGCGCTCCTTCGCATCCCCACATTGTGCCCTTTAGTGGGAGATGGTGAAATTTTTTTTTTTCTTATTTCGTTTTGTTTTCTTATTTCGCGAGATAGTGGTTACAGACACCGGCGGCGGCGGCGGCGGACAACTACGACGCCAAAAACGGCCCCTGTTGTTATCTCATAACAGCTTTCGCTGTGAAATAATAAACGCCACTGAAGGGAAGCGTGACCAACCAAAGGTCGCACATATTTCGCTATAACCGATAATTCGCTCTATCAGGGTTTGTTGTAACGAGGTTGAACTGTGATAGTAATACAGTTGAACCTTGCCTTGTTACAGTTGAACATACACGGGAAACCGACTGTGTCTCTAGAAAACGTGACCACGTGTCATCACTGAGGGTTCCAGGCTCCGGCGCAACAGTGAAACCTGTTGTTTACAAGGAGGTGTATACCATGATACGAGTCGTTTGAGGATGTGCACCTCACACACCATCGAGGAATCTGCAAAGTCGACGCGCTAGCCGAATTATCCCTTGTGCAGAGTTGTGCTTTACCAGCAGCTCTCACGGTTTGAACATGCAAGCAAGTCTCGCGTAACAAAAGCGTTCCGATACGTCGACGTTCTCTTCTTTTCTTCATCGTAACAATATCTAACGTGAGTCAGAAGAGGGGCGCTTTCCGCCTTTTATGCCCACAACAGTCATAGATCGAAGTGCGAATAACGTGTGGTATTCACATGGCTCAAAGTTGAACCTAACTGAGGCCTCGTTGGGGCAAGTTTCCTTGCAATATTTGAACCGCAACTCTCAAAGAAGAAAAAAAAAGCTCTTCTCTAGCAACGAATGCCTCCTCTCAAGCTTACCTCGGGCAGGACGCAGAGCGTGCCGAGGGTCTAATTAGAACAACCCATTCCTTCCTCCTGTGCCTAATTGGAGAGCGCGCAAGGGTGTGCGACCCCTTTCACGACATCGGGATCTCATTCGAGCCTGAGCCGCGCTGAGTGCACGTCTCTTGTAACCAGATGGCAAAGAGTTTAGCCACTTTTGAATGGCGATCACGCTTTTGCTCCTGCGCACGCCTCGCCACGCCGTGTCAGCGGCAGGTGAGGGGAGCTTGAGGTAGCTCAGGCCCGCTTCAAGAGCGGCGGGAATGAAACTCTTCTTCCGCGCAACCCGCCCCATCTCCCTTTCTGGAGGGTCCGTGTTGCATTAGCGGGCTAATGCGAAAACCAAACAGCTTGTTGAACGAGGTCACCAGTTAACGCAATTACTCGAGGCACGTCGACTTTCTCCGCGTGCGCTCTTTCCGTTGTCGCGCGCCGCGCTTTTCGTTACCACCGCCGGACGACGACAACGACAATGTTGGCGCTGTTTTGAGGAGCTGTCCCCTTCTCTCGCTATGTTGTCTTAAAGACTTGCCGTAGGTGCTTGCGCGCTTCTCGTTCGCACTTAACTCGATTAAATGAAAACAGATCGTTGCCGCATATCGGCTTTTTGTCGCGCTAGCCAAGCTCTGGCTGGCCTCGTATGAAAATTACAATGGCTAAAAAAAAAAAGAAGCCAAACGCACGCTCTACCTCTTGTGACCGCGCTGCCTCGGTCCTCGCTCCCCCAACTGAGCGGCTGCTCTCTTGCTGCTGTGTTCGCTGCTTGATTATACATTCCGCACGCACGGCCTTCCTGAATCGTGAATTGTACCTTTATCAACGTGCATATCTTGCGCTTTTACTATAAAAAAATGGCAAAAAAAAATCTCATTGTTCCTCTGCGCAGTTAGCGTCAATGTTTATTTTACTTTTAAAGCCCCTAATTTTTTTATCAAACAGGGTTTCTCGGTGAGCCGGCTTTCGGATCTGCTGTGATTAAATATTTGGTGCGATTCCGCGTGCACTCAAGCTTTCAGTAGTATAATAATAGGGTCTATACGACAGTCATAATGACAGGCTCAAGGTTGAATCTTGCCTCTGAAGGCTGAAGTCGAGATTGGGCATCGCAGCTGGATTGGTGATCAGGGAACTTATACTATAGCGATAAAAGCCCTGCTGATAGTGTTTCACAATTCCGTAAAGCATGTTCCTTCTTTGTTACTCCTGACATTTCTACAGCACGTAACGCAGTCACTTCTGAACCTATTAACCACACAAAAGGTCATCTCCACGGCGACGGTGCAGGCGCGTAATAGGTCGCCGCTGTGGTGATTGTCTCGCTGTCACGCTGCTAGCTACTGTACATGAGGGGTAAGTGGCAAGTGGGGGGGGGGGGGGGGGAGGATTTGGTCGGAACGCAGACAGAATCATCGATATTTTATGTTACGTTTCAGTACCGGATGGTGTGTTAACGAGCATCATAGCGTTTCCCACACAACATATAAAGCAGCAATCATAATGCGCTGTGCCCCATCACCACGCTGAACATGGACGCCGGTATCAGTGATAGCCGCATTAGATTCATGGTGTAGAAAACCACGTCGAACGTCGCGGTGGCGTCGCGGCCGTAAACCAAGTGAAAATGGGTAAAAAATGACAGACGGTTTGGCTGCGTCAACAATGGAATATCGTGCTAAAGCACATTCTTCGACAAGATTAGCCTTTTTCTTGCATTAATATATATATATATATATATATATATATATATATATATATATATATATATATATATATATATATATATATATATATATATATATATATATATATATATATATATATATATATATATATATATATATTATATATGGGTATAATACAACGGAGGCGTTGTCAACAGTGATATAAATATTTATTCCCAACAGTTTCGGGAGGGGGCCTCCCTTCCTCGGGGGATGAGTTAAAACTGACGTCGAAGTTCGATCTTGCTTCTTGCCGCGTCGCTCTCGCCCTAAAGGACATTTCAGAGAGTGGGAGAGATAGATTACGAGAAAAAGAAAAAAAAAAAGAAGAAAAAAGGAGAGAGAAGAACACCGACGAAGTCAGAAAGCGAGGCGAGGAAAAAAAAAAAGAAGAAAAGCTAACTGTGTATGGCATGAAGTCGTTGAAGGTGTTTCTCGGTTCGCGTCGGGCGCAGGGCAACCCAAAACTGTTGTCGCGGAGGGCAGATTGAGGCACCTAAGGGAAGAGCGTCCCCTTAATGGGTCGGCATACCGCCTTTCATCTCCGCCCGCTCCTTGTGAATAGGCTCCAAGTGGTAGAGGAGCGTAAGCAGTTTACATTGTACAAGTAGTGAAAAACATGAACAAAAAATAAACAAAAAAAAGTAAGAAAAGAAAAGCAACAGAGTAAACGACACTGCACACGTACGAGCCAGTCCAGAAACAGGCATGGTCCCAATTATGATTCCGTGTTGCCAAATTCATTTTGGCTTATCTCTCGGAGGCAGGAGAGTCTTCCAGGGTCCTCAGTGATGCCGGCTGTTAATGTTCAAAATTTAAAGATAAAATATGCCTCACGTTGTTCGCGCGCGCGTGCGTTTGTGTCTGCCTGTCTGTGTTTGTGTCTGTCAGGGCTGGACAAAGATACCTTGAAATTGTATCGCAATACATTACACGATACTCGGAAAAGAAGTATTCGAGATACAGATAAAAAATACTACCGCAATAATTGTATCCGATACGATACTTTCCAATTGTATCTTGATACTTCGATACATTTGCAAATTTGTTATTATAGATCTATGTAATCTAGCAGCAAACGCCTGTGCAGAAAAGTTTCTGCTTGAAAATTTATGAATGCTACCGACTTTGTTTCGTTTCAATAATATGTCTGTTAGCATCTGAAAAGTTTTGTAGTAATTGCTCAAAGTATATTAGTTTATTTCCGAAATACTTTACTGGGGTTGCTTTAGCTGCTTGATAAGACAGGTCGTTATACACAGCGCCGTCAGCGGTCCTTTCTTGTCGCTTTTGTAATTGATGAGAGTCGCTGCTCTGCTAGCCGACCAGCTAGCGGGTTGCCATCTAATTACGACAACTTCATTAAGAAGCCTCCATAAGGTGGCCAAACTACCGGTGTTGTGCGTAAATTTGTCCATAAACGTGTTACCGATTTCTCAATTTTGCTGAATTTCTCCATTTTGCTAAGGAGTGAGCAGAATATTTGTTCCTGTATACTCCAGGCGGGCCGAAATTATATATTTGTTCTCAACTTTGCCTTGGAATAAGAGTAAACTCAAGTGGAATGTAAAAATCCAACCAGTAGTACGAGTTACGCAGACAGTTAAGAGTAAGAATAAAACAGAGAGCTCATTTTGGCAGCATGTTACAAAATACATATTGCAGTAAACAGAGCTGGGAAAACAATACAGACACCTAGGTAACGTATAGGATGCAACAGAAGGACAGGGAAGAAAGCACTTGGGTTGACAATGAAATTTTGATATTAAGGACACATTTGATAAAGGTAGCAGGAAGAAAAAGACACGGTGCGCCAAGATGTCTTCTGTTATGAAAATGTTTGTTCTATTAGATCTAGCATCGGTACCGGTGATGCTATAGCTGTTAGAATCTTATTTACATATAAGTCAATCTCAGCGCATGAAAAGTTTGGGAAAACGGGGTGTCACTGGGGCAGACGTTTCAACGAGCGGACTTATCTTGTTCATGTCAGGACTTCAAGGCCTTGTCTTCTTCAAGACTTGTCTTCTTCGAGCCTTGAACAAGAGAAATCTGCTTGCCGAAACGTCGGCTCTAGCGACACCCCGTGTTTAAGATTTTTTCATCTATCTTCCGATGAAATTTTCCCTTTTTTGAATCCCATCGCATGTAAGTCAAACTTACATACACGAGATACTTCACTTCGCTGATATGTGAAAACCACTGGACGCAAAGCAACCCCGTCCTTGCATTGTGCATGCTTCTTAACGAAGCACTAAGCATTAGAAACTTCAATAACCACACTATAGCTGCATGAGAATTTGCGCGATAGGCGCCACGCGCATTGGAGTACGCGGCACAGGACAGTGGCTAAGATCAAATGTCATGGCACTGACACACCTAAAAAGAAATAATCGAGAAAACAACATGTCGACCGGGTGTAAACGCTCACGCACTTGTTGTCGAGACGGCACGAGTGCCATCACGTGACCCGCAGAGCTCATCGCTTGCCCTCGCTGGAGGACTCTGGCGGAAAGATAAAGGAATGTCACTGTCTTTAATTTCATTCAAGTGGCCCTGTGGCAGCATTATCAGCTTGAGAAGCGGAGTTCAGCCAAGGTTTATTTTTTCGCACGATGGTGTTGCGATCGCAGTATCTTGTATATCAGATACGCTATACATTGTTTAATATATCGGAAATACAGATACTCGTTTTGTGAGATGTATCGCGATACAGATAAGATACTCAAAAAATGTCTAAGATACACGAATCTTCGATACCGCCCAGCACTGGTGTGTGTGCATCTTAATCTGCACTCCGGTATACTGCTGACACGCGAGGATCCATATTTATACTGTGTAGACCAGAAAAAGGGGCAACTTCGTGGCATTATCCGCGTATGCAGCAAAAGAAAATGCTTGATAAGGTTACCGTGTCGCCATCACTCTGGTGATTTATAGTATTGCGCTGTGTATTGTCATATGTCGCCCCCAACCGGCGCATACCTTATTGTGTACACTTGCATGTTCGTACCTTCCGCGAACGGGCTTGCTGCAGCGCGGCACTGTTTATCGCTTCCCCTTCGTGCTAAAATTGATTCACCATCGACACGATAACAAAGATTTCAGGCGACGTCGTGCTGCGAGTTACGAAAGGGAACAGCAAGACCCGGGCCAGGCTTTTTTCCGGGTCTCCTGGCAGCTTCTCAATGGTAATAAGTGCCCGTAAAGCTTCCGGGAGCGTTTGTATAATTCAGGACGTAATTTAAAGTGTCAGGTGCTTCCCCGGCACAATAGATATAAATCTGATAGCGCGGTTCCTCTTCGCCGCTTCGCGACGCGTTGCTCCCTCTCTAGCTCTTTTTTATTTTTTCGGGGAGTGAATGGGGGCGGGGGCCAGAGCCAATGCTGGGAAATAGAGAACGTGCTATTGTGGAAGGCATCCGGGAAGCGGGCGCTTTTCAGCTGCGAGTTTAGAAACACGCGCATGCACACTGCCAACAAGTGGAGCCCGCACGGAGGAGAAGCCCGTCGTGCGCGTCCACCAATGAGTGCGGCGCGTGCCAGCGGGTGTGTCGTGAAGGGCAGTTGGAAGGGTTCCTGCGTCCGTCGCTCTACACGCCTAGCTTCGCCTAAATTCTGCAAAACTCTCACCGACGATATATCCAGCCGCCTTTTTTTTTTCTCTCTCTCTTCCTAGCGGCTGGTAACAACCGACACGGTGTCACTTTACTTATTGCTGAATAGAGCAGCCCAGCCCCGAGTGAATTTGCGCGAAGAATATTTAAAAAAAAAAAAGAAGTTTCGCTATACATAAATGACTCTGACATATCAAGCCCAATATCCTCCTGAGTATTCGTGCCCCGTGCTTTAGTTCTCATACTGGCGAGATGGTGGAGAGCTTTTTTTTTTCGGTTTAGAATTCCGTTGTGTAATGTGATTCCCGTTTCCGTATTCCGTCGGAGCGGTGTAAAGACAGCGAGATCTGCGTGAAATTTGCCTTGTTGCAATTTTCTGATAAGTCGGCGGATAGCCGAGGCCTGCATAGCCGCGCCTGCCAATTAGAAATCGCTATACCAAGAATATCACTCGTGTCGTGCTAGTTCTCGCCCAATTTTTTTTTTCACCCGCCTTTCCAAAAATTTTTTTTCGCTTTTGAAGAAAATTGTCATCGCTGCTGAAACTTGTAAACTGAACTTGGTGCCTGTAACGAGGTGTTTGTCTTCGACACGGGGTTTTCGAGGAAATAGACTTAGAAAAAAAATTGATCGATTGCGAAAGAACTAGTTTCGGCAGTCGCAGCACTTCTGGGCACCAACGATGCTTCCGAATGTATTTCGTATGGTAAAAAAAAAATTCGCGAGGAAGTCGACGTGGCTGTATTTTGTTTTTGAATACTGAAATGATAAACATTCTTTTACAAATACACACCGCATCTACGCTATAGAGAAGTGGAATAAATCTCGAGGCTGTTTAAACGCTGCAAAATGCAAGCTTTATTCTTTTCAGATTCTTTTAAATTAAGATAAGGCTAATAGTTCGTGAGTGGTCCGAACAAGGCTCCGAATTCGCTTTCTTAACGATCGGCGAGTTGAGACCGTATTTACTCCGTACATACGCAACATTTTTATAGGGACGTAGAAGGCTCGAATCACAATAATTCGTCCGCACCTGCATTTATCGTACATCCGACGTGAAACCGCAGATATACTATAGAATAGCGCTTGCATTATCCAGAGTCACATATTCCGCCTTCAACGAACTTCTCATCTTCTCCGCGTTGCGCTTCACGGCGGTCGTCGGTATATAGACATTGCATAGAAATGAGTTCACTTTTTTATGAATTCACAAGCCGACCTGACGTCTTTAATGAGAACAGCCAGGAGTTCTCTGAATACACACTTGTTTTTTAGCGCGTGCAGTTCTCAAGGAACAGGCAAAAGCCAGCACAAGGAATTGCGTTGTTGCGAATCAGTAAATATCGGTACACTGCGATATTCCCAGAGATACTGCAGGGGATGATTTTGCAAAAGGTGATGAAAATCACTGTGCGTTAAGTCTCCTTCTTGCCCATAGTGAAGTCAGCCGCTGATTCAGACGGATATCAAATAGGCTTTGCACAAATTGGCAAATTGGCGCAGTGTGCTTGGTACTCGTGCGGTATGGCGACCTCAAGTGCGATATACGTGCGCGCTTAGAGGTCAGGAATGGCGGCTGTGTTTCTGGTGCGAAAAGATGAGACTAGAGTTCCGCATCAGTCTATTTCAGTGGTCACATTATGTTCGCATTCGAACGCCTCCTCTCGCCAACGCCCCTTTGTTATTTATTTATTTATTTATTTATTTATTTAGTTATTTATTCATTCGCTTATTATTAATTAAGTTATTAAGTATTTACTTTTATTTGATTGTTGTTTTTGCTGTGCACTCTTTTTCACTACGCGCGATCACTAAATTTGGCACGGTTGTCATTTATGCAGTAACGGTATTACGCACTCGATCTAATGTTCATAGATGTGTTTCCTATCTATAATTGCGAATGCAGTTAGTGTTACTTAGTCGAGTCCTAGGTTTTTCTTTTTTTTCTTAATATATACGGGTTGCAAAACGCTTCCTTCAAAAAACGCACTCAATCGTGCTATGTCTTGGGTTATCGCCTGCTGCACAAAGGCTATTTCCTGTGTCGTACAACGTCTTGATCTCATATTTTACTCGTCGTCAATGTTAAGAAGCGTTGAGTCAGACGGACCAAAAAAGAAATGTTCATCGCAACTACTTTACGTCGAAAATAATGGGCCCAAATATTATTTCTGTTTTGTGAACGCGTGCTCTCTGTCGTTCTTTTTTCCGTTTTACTTTTTTCTTTCTCTGTCGCTCTCAATCACGGAAGATGTCAGGAACATGTGAAGAAACGCATCTGTCCAAAACATCCGCCTGAATCGGAAAATCAAAGAAGTGCGCTCGCGTGCAGATGGCGCAGAATTTAATCAAACGATGATTTATTGCGCCTTTACGTCTCTTCTTTAGATTTTCGGCTGCCACAGTTGTTCTTTTTTTTCCCACCCTAATTGTGTTTCGTTCGGAAGCTTCTAGTTTTTCTGTTTTGCTGGCTCCTATTCGCTTCAGCTCGTCTGCTCCTAACATTTTTCGGCAGCCACTAGATGGCTGGCTCTAAAGTGCCTTCCTTCTTGTTACCTCGAGTCAGCGCCATAGTCAAATATGGTCTACATAAGATTGTAGATCATTTAAAGTATATTTTGTCAACAATGTTCAACGTCTCTGTCGCATGATCAACAGTAGCTGCAGGCTGCCTATCTTTGTAACAAAGATGACAAAGACGGCCGTGGAGTGCTTGTCGATAGGTCCCTTTCACTGAGTGATCAATATTTCGCTAAGTTTTGAGCTGTAATCTGTTTTAATAGCTAAAATAATGTGAAATGGCGGCATTTGCTATAGCTTACGATAATGAACCATACGGTTTGATTATTACACATTCGGTGGGTTTGTTAGCGAATCATTTTGGGAAAACGAGTTGATTTGATCATAGAGGCGAAAAAAGGCACGAAATTAATTTGCATCGTTCAATTAAAGTGAGACATTAACTAAATGATTGTCATTTAGACTGAAGGCAAGACAGAGGGAGGTTTTTCTCATTTTCTTAATTAACTGAATGAAGGAATGGATTTAGAAGAGGGATAAACGAAAACGAGTCTACTAGGTGAAGCACTGCAGAAGTTACTACATGTTGAAATTTGTCCTGCATTGTGTTGTTTCTGTGATAAATTTTTCGATGATTTCTACTGTGCATGACGATGCCCGCTTTCTTCTGGCAATAATTTTGAAACAATTTTATTTAATTACGACGCATCTAATAATCGTAAGTTCGAAACACAGCTGTTCATATCCCGCGCGGCTTTCAGTGATAAGATACTAATAGCTTCAAATGCAATTAGATCCTCGCTCAGCGAAAATGCAGCGCGACTTTTTTCACAAACACAATAAAAAACGATAGTTTTTAGTTGCCGAACCCAGCAAAGGGTCAGCAGTACGTGACTATTGACGTATAATGCATATAGCTGTATGCGTGCACTGCTGCGTTTGTTATGCCCTCACTGGTAAGTGAGCCGCATGATGCAGGATGCAGGACAACAAATAACAATTTACAGCAGTATAGTTCAGGCGGGCCCGTATGCGCAGTGATGATACAGCATTGCGCTTTCGAGCATCCGAATCGACGCCGGCCTTATGCTGCATTCATTCGCTTAGCTGAATGCACCTAATCGCTTGGATAGCGGGTAATTCTTTTCAGGAGAAGAGATATGAACCTGTATTCGTACCATGAACCGGTGGATGTATGGTGACTGGCTTGCAGAAATAATTAGTGGCATTAAAATACATCGGAAAACGGCTGCACCCGTATGCCACTCAGAAATGCACTGCCACAAATCCTAAAAACAAAAACAAAACCTGGCATCGATGTGGCGTTTCTACATTTTATAAATTGACACTACAGACCAATTTTGGCATCCAATGCTTTCTTCTACTCTTTTCAAATATAACTAAAGATTAGTTTCAGCGTTAAGTTTCCAAACATATATTTCTGCTATGCGCGTAGTCAGAGACCATCGACAACATACACTGCGAGCCAGGCCCGTAGCCAGGAGGGAGGGAGGGCACCTCCCCCCCCCCCCCTCGAAAGTTTTATGATACATGGTGTTTTACTGAAAATTAATAATGAAAATAGGCGTTTTTCTCAAATAGTCAAGGCTTTCAGCGAGTGCCCCCCCGCCCCCCGAAAAAAATTCCTGGCTACGGGCCTGCTGCGAGCACGCGACTGTGTGCGCTGTTTATCCGCAAGTCTGCTCATCCAACATCGTAAGCGATTGTAGCAGTCGGACATCCGTAAGTAATCTTTGCTTAATTGCAAGTCTCACAGTTACTCATTGCTTACAACACATGCCATTTTATAGGCCAATTGGATGAGTACTTACGATGTCGTTTCTTGACACTGCATAGTTGTTCTTTTTAACAACGAAGTCTCATGTTGTTATATACTTTTTTTTTCCTTTTCTTGCAGGTAAGTTATGCATCCATTCTGCGACGTCCTCTACCTGTACGTGAGTAAATCCTTGATTCCTAATTTTGT
The DNA here is from genome assembly GCF_013339695.2 of Rhipicephalus sanguineus. NCBI lineage: Eukaryota > Metazoa > Arthropoda > Arachnida > Ixodida > Ixodidae > Rhipicephalus > Rhipicephalus sanguineus. Next base: position 168,101,965 of record NC_051176.1, read on the forward strand.
GTTCGGCATGTTCACGAAGATTTCTTAATAAGGCTAACATTTATGAATTGCGTAGGGAAGATGACATAATACTTTGTGTGCAAGCTTGTCGAAAAAGTAAATCACGTCGGCAGGCTTTGTTGCGACATGTAAATACTAACTGTTTTTCTCCTAAATTTATACGTCACTTGTATGGCTGAGGGGTGCATACTGCTGTCCCGGAAATTATGTGTCATAAAGCAGCGACATTGGTTTTAGCCGATCCTCGCGCTCCCAAACGGCCGAGTAGCCATGGTGCATTTGACACCGTAGGTGCACCGTTGTTTTCTAAGCAAATTTTATGCCTGTTATTATTTTTTTTCAAAGCTATACATAGGGCCTGCCGCATCCAGCTACAATTATTGTATTGAAGGAAAGGGTCCCTATGTTTTAGTTATACATTATGAATGAAAAGTGAATGCGAAGTACGAAAATTGATAACGTTTCAACCAGCTCTATTTCCGTTGTGAGACTTCAAATGCTCTTATAGCCTAAGATGCGCAGAGGACTTTCTTTTCATCCTCAATTTTTTGTGTATCGTAATGAGCAAAAGCAGGATAATCTGGTTGTCGAGTGTGGAAATAGATTAGGTAATTGTGTCTCAGAATGACGCTGACTGCAATACTGTTGAAGACTTTATGGTAACACTTTGAAGACAGCGATGTTTTTAAACAGGTCACGAGCCGTTTTCATGTTGCACGCATGCATACCATAAAACCTTACGACGCAAATGTATACACCCTTGCGACATAAACGTATTTGTTATTTATTTCGTTTTCAGAGAGCGCCAGGTAAACAACACAAAAAAATACATGAATTATCCCACGTAGCTCATATACAGAAAGTTCATATAATCGAGTCGGCCGGACGTTTCTGCTCCTTTGGTGTACTCGTTGCAGTAGTTCTTGTTTCGACGCAGCCGATCAGGTGCAGTAAAGCTGGATGCAGGTGATGCGTCAAGAATGAGATCGAAACAGAGCTGCCCAAGAATCTTGTAGCCCCCCTTCTGAAAGGGCTACTGACACAAACATTTCGTATCCTCTTTTGCCGGTTGTAATAAGTACCGAAGGGTGCACTTATCACGACTGGAAACGCCTTTTTCAAGAGCGCACGACGGTCAGTTATTTGGAGACGTTTTTTTGTATCACCCAGTCGCAGTTTCGGTTTCAGAGAGGGCCAGAAGAGGCGGGACCAGGTTGTTTTTTCTTTCGTTTTTTTGTTGCCACAGCTAGCCACACGCACGACCATTCAAAGGAGTAACGCCACGCGTGGCATCGCGTGCACGTGAGCATCGCGTGGACGACTGCGACAGAGAGCACACACAAGGAGCATGGTAGCCAACCCAACACAAACTCGTCACGTAGGTCGTTATTGGTTGTTTACATTAAAACCTAGTTGATGTCGATTCCGAAATGTGCTCAGTTTCGCGCTGATTTGGGCGACATACGAAGCAGAACTGATTTTAAAAATGTTCTAGGTAATATTTTGTAGATGACGTGTGTGCGTCTACACAACTCTATCCCACAAGTAATCTCGCCTTCAATATTTTGTGACAGTGCTCCTTGAACACCAGCGGTCACGGCGGCATTGACAAAGCGTTTCATATGGTGATGCTGCTTGTTATCGGCCCGTCGCCTTTGATAACTATGTGTACAACAGCATGGCAGGCGGTCGTCCACTCATACGAGCAGTTCCAGGGCGAGAACTTCTTTTCTGAATGCAGGCCCCCCGGTTCTTTTCTGATCGGTGTTGGCCTGCATGAAAGCCGAGTGCGACAGGCCTCTCACAGCTATCGGTATTCTTGTACGGCACTTGAATCACTGATGGCGTTCTCGCTTCATCTACGTCGTCAATTTAAGCCGGTAAACGTCTAAAGGACCTCGAAAAGGTTATTCGCCACATAAGTTCATAACATCAATACGCCAAGATATATAGGTCACATGTTACAAATGCTCACTCAAAGCAATGAATGCACGATCGGACACAGCGGAGTAGCCTTACATACACATTGAAAAACCTTGCGAAAAACCGCAATGACAGAGCCATCTATATCTGCTGTATCCACGCGGTTCTTCGAGACGATTGACGCGTATGCCACGTTACGTATCACGAGGGAGTGTGTGAGTATCAGGCTCCGTATTGACACCATGTCCTTGCGCTAGAATTGTTTGTAACGGTAAACATCAGCCAAACCTGGCGTTGGACGACTCATTAGTGAAGGTGGGCGGCCAGAGGGGAAGAACACTCACAAAGTTTTTATCCAGTTTCTACCTGCGTTACGAGTGGGAGCGTGCAGGCGGCAGCGTTTTAGTGAGTGAGCCACATTTGCTAGTCCTCTTTTCACAGAAGATAACGCTTCAAATTCACCCTGTCACACTGTGCGATAACCTGGGTTAACCTTCGGGACCGTTCCAGGTTGTCGCACAGCACGTTGTCACGTTTCTTCGTCGATGTGAGAAAACACGACATGTCGCCGCCGCCGAACCATCGTTGTCAGAGTCGTCATGTTCGCGCTTTTGTCTCCGCATACAGACTGACGTCACACACACAATCCGTCGCTTTACGTAAAGTCGTCGGCCAATCCAGTGACTCTGAAAAGAAGTAAGACTTTGATCTGGACGAGTTGGTTCATAGGAGCAGCAGGAAGGCACAACGCGACTGGACCTTGAAGAACGCACACCACACACGAGCGCTCGTGTGTGGCGTGTGTTTTTCGTCCCTCGTCTCAGTCGCGCTGTGCTTTCCTATTCCCATTTCTGGGAAGAACCCTAACCGAATGTGGACATACAGCTGACGGCGCAATGCTTCGCATGACATTGATTCTCATAGTTCGCGGGATCTGTATAATTTTACTGGTATTTTATTACTTTCTTTTCCTGCGCACGTTGTGTCACAGCCATAGGGCTGCAGAAGCAATTGGTGGCATCTCCCGTGTGTTTTAGAGTAGAACTGCTGCGATACGAAAGCAGTGCTGCTGTCTGGAATTTATATTGTCGCAGGTGCCATAAACTATTTCAGGATAATTTAACAAATACATATAGACAACTGCTGTGCCGGCGAAAAATTGTTCCCTTGTGCATAATGCACAGGGGCCGAATTCACAGAAATCCCTCTTCCGTAAGGGCGTTTTCCCATTCCTCAGCCGGCTTCGTTAATGAATGTCCCGCCTCGTGATCGACTGAAATATTCTCTTACGAAAATTTTTAACGCAAAACGTTTTTGTGGATGCGGGCCCAGATTCTCAACTCGAACTTGCGCCACTAATGACTTGTGCGCGTTCAGAACCGAGGCTAGCTTTTATATTTGAAAGGAGTGTCGTCGATCGTGAGCGATAGGTGAGTGCCAGTAAGCAACAACCCACTATGCCTTCTCATTTGAATGCGGGTCGAGAAGCCGAAGCAGAGTGCCGGGACATAGCGAAAACAAATTAGAAGATGGCATCATAACTAAAACACTGGTCCATTCAACGGAAATATTTATATATGAAAGTCAACGCGCTTGATCACGCGAATCGACTGGGAGCGCGCCATTAATTTCTTTCAGTACGTACCTTGAGGGAATTCAAATCGCATGGTTCACATAACTCAGTACGAACACCTGGGGTACCTTTTAATGACTGCACTCCTCTGTCTGAAAGCATCTATATTGGGAGTCCGCCTCAATTTGCAACGCAGGTGAATTGTTGCCGAACGCTTGTCAGAGCGCTGAGAACGCCGGAAATTAACATCGACGAACAACTTCCGAAAGCACCACGGCAATGCATCCACAGACGTACGCACAATTTGCAGCAGTACTTGGTCTGTCCTTCTTGATTCTAATTAATATGCGCGTAATGATTAGCTAGACACAACCAGCATCGACCTGAACGGCAGAAATATTTTGTGTAGTGTGACTGACGTTCAGATCGATCTCGAACGTGCTCTCGTTTCATATTGAAAGCGACTGCGATCACTTTCAGTTTGAGACTGGGCCTTCGTGGACGAAAATGACGGGTTGGCGCGCTACTCCAGATGATCGGTAAAAGTATCACGTACACAGTGGTCGTGCATTCCACAGGCATAGCTGCACTCACTCTGCTTATATAAACTCATTAAGGTCCGCGATAAAAAAAAAATTGTTGGAAGCGCATTCCTCGCACACAGTGTCAAGAAGCGGAAACAACCAGCTGAGAGTACCCGATAGCACGCATTTGAATGTAGTCCGAAGTACTCCAGAGTACTTTGAACCGAGCAACTGAAGACACCATTAGGAGCAAGTACTTCGCCTGTGTAGTCGAATACGTGAAGTGCCCATCAGAATCTTTTCATCTCAGTGATTCTTGGGCATAACTAGAGGAGAGACTGATATAGTGTTCTAAATGCATTGCGGCTGCATTTACTGTGCGGTAAAATTAACCACGACCTGCGATAATTTATACGAACACGTGATTCCTCTGAACAATGTTTTAAATTTTTTATAGGTAATGCATTAAGTAAAGTCATTTTTATTTTTTTGCATTCAAAACGATGAAAACTCTTATGTGCCTGCTCAAGTGACTGAACTCATTACGTGAACTTTGTAATTTCCGGACAATGTATTTCACTCAAGATTTCACTTCGGGCAGAAAAATGTTTCTTTCTAATCGGCCCAATATGAACCTGCAGTGTTGCAGGTACGCATCGTAGGTTATCGCGTTTTTTTTTTACGCACGTCAATGCCACGTTCCATGGCGAGGATGCAGTACCGAGTTTCTCTCCGTAACGTAAGTTTGCTTTTCCGCACGTAGCCCACTATTGCCGAGAAGAGCGCTTTGCCGCCAGTGGCGAATTTGAAGGTGGCAGACGTCGGCTTTTTGGGGACAATGAGGTGATACACATTCTTACGGTGAAGAAAAAAAGAACTCATTTCGTACCCACGTAACTGTCTGACTAGTTTTGCTCGCCTATTCAGTAAAACGCGATCTCCTAACCTACTTGGAGAAAGAAAGGAGGTGCTCTTTCAACCACTCTACCTTAGCGCTCATCTGATTCGCCCCGCAGTTCACGACAGTCTATCTTCGAGCTACGCTCGGAAGCACATTATTTTGCATACGAAAAATACATTCGGTATCATGGTATACGAAAAAAAAAAGAAACCTCTTCGAAGCTGCTGTTTTCTCGAGGTCTCAACATAAGGGATGTTTCTACCAAAACCAAGTAGTATTCAAAAAGGAGGTTTCCGAGGAAAAAAGGAAAATTTCTCCAGAAGCGGACTGTAAGGTGCGGCGGACATCAATAGAAGCGAAAATCGTACGAATTAATAGTTTGACTAAAAGCTACTAACTAACATTTAAAATTAATTGCGTTACCGCAAATATAGCAATTGAAGAATTGTCAAACGAGTGTCAGGTGGTGTAGCCGGTTTGTTCGCAGGGAGTATTCACTTTAAACAAATTTTCATGACGTCACAAGTTTTCATTCGTTCACTGAGTGTGCGAAGAAGTACTACACGTGCGTTCCAGTTGCTATAGTACTTCAATGCGCAAGACGGCGGTTTGTTTAAAGTGTAATAGGAAGGACGGCGAATTTTTATCGCTGGTGTGATAGCGCGTATCTCAAAATCCGCGCTGCCCTCAGATTTCATTCGAAGTATACATGCTAGAACTCGTCAATAGCGATATGTACCGTAAAGCGGGTAATTAGGAAGTTAATTAGTCATTCTTAGATAACTATGTACTTACGTGATTTTAACATCGTCCTGCGCATCTGGCAGTTTACTTTTGAATAATTCTTTTCAGTTCGGGAACACTACATTTAAAGATTTCTTAATATCGTCGTAGAAAGCGCTGGTGCAACAAGATTCGGGAACAACAGCGAACGCTTCTTCGTAGCCAATGTGAAGAGCTGATATCGAATAACTCAAGAAACTTAACATTTTGGTAAGAAGTGGAAGCGTCTTGTTTCACATTGGGCGATGAACAAATTCTGCGCACTAGCTTTGTTTAAAGAGTAGCTCTGCACAATCGGACGCGGGTTACTATTTGGAGCGCCGAATACACAGCTCGTTCCTTAATATGTGCTCGTTTTTTCGTGGCGCACGTATTGTGCACTTTGCACCATTAGTGCATGCAAGACCCCGTAACAGAAAAGTGGGCAGCATTTAAGGCAAAGAGATAATTTTCAGCCGGCTTCTTTAATTTTTCCGCTATTATTTTATTCCCGCGATTAGGTGCAAAAAAATATTGCAGAAAAGTTTGAATATTCTGTATCAGTTTTAGAAACCGTATCGCGGAAATGAAAAAAAAAATATAATGAGAGCCAAGGAAGAAATTCCTGACAAAGCCGTACTTATTATTACTACGGAGGTTTCAGAACGGGGCATCAGCCGCATGCAAGAATAGGTCAGCGTAAACTTAGCAGTCTTTTTGGGCGCGTGATCTGGGTTGTGTCAAATGTCCAAAATATGAGAGAAGAGTGGGCGCACTCCGTGCATTTGACCACCTGCAGGAATAATTTGACAAAAGTCAGGACGGCGAGGTCGATAGCACGAAACCACAGACTCCGCAGTTACCAAGTGCCGCAACTGTTGCAATGCTCGAGTGTTGCGCCGTTCCACCTATATACTACAAGAAAGGGCACATGCCCTCGCTCGGTTATGCTTCTTTCACGTACAACTTCCAGAGCATATTGCAAATCTCTTTCTTAACTTCCAGAGCAATAGCTGCATTTAAGTCGAGAGAGACGTTTCTAAACGTTATTGCATTATTGATTCATAAACGCTGAGGCACAGATGTATGCTGATAGATATATCTCCACAGTCTAAACGTCTTACATTTCCAGTCAAAAGCCAGAGCAGCGATACATGTACTATCGAACGGGAATTAAACTCTAACGGTATCTACTTGTACCTGCTTACCTCGCTTAATTTTGTACAGATGAATAAGTCATGTCAGACCGAACGCGAGAGCGTTGAGAATATATTCCGGCGGGGATCATAAGTATGTGAAACAGGGGCGTAGCCAAGGGGGGGGGGGGGTTGGGGGGGTTGAAACCCCCCCGAAATTTTTCAGTTTTGCTTGCGTATATAGGCACGCACACATACAAACGCACGCACGAACATACATAAAGTATGGTTGAACCCCCCCCCCCCCGAAAAAAATTTCTGGCTACGCCCCTGATGTGAAATTAAAGAGTATATTCGTAGGCTAATTATACCTCGCGTTGGATTATGAGTGTACACGTAGAAGAATAATGTAATAGATTTGATTTTCATTCTAATGCCAACGATTGCCTGTATGTTGCCATATATGCATGGTCAGCACAACAAATAAAGGGGTGCATTATAAGTGTTGCTATATATATATATATATATATATATATATATATATATATATATATATATATATATATATATATATATATATATATATATATATGAAGGAAAGCTATGATTTTTCAAGGGCTCGTTTATCTTTGTTAGACACAATATTAATGAGAACTAACAGACAATAACGCCAAGGAAAGAAGGCGTTATTGTCTGTTAGTTCTCATATATATATATATATATATATATATATATATATATATATATATATATATATATATATATATATATATATATATATATATATTGGGAGCTGCCAAGTACCACCCACATTTAGAGCTTTCAACTGAGAGCGCTGTATACTCGAGGCGATGGCTCCGTAAAGCTTTGGATATAAAGAAGAGTCGGCAAGGTGGCACGAGTGAGCAAGCTGCTCGTACGTGACGTACTCCCATTTGGGGGAATCAATCTCCGTCTTTCTTTCCTGCTGACGCCCCTATCAACAAGTATGCCGGTTCTTTTTAAAAAATGTGTTAGTGCGTTTCCTTCCTTTTTTTTTTTATTTGGCCGTCTTCATCTCAGACTTCTAAGGATCCAAATGGAGCGTTCACGGAATGGCAAGCCAAGCACGTGAGCAGCCAATGCCTGCCACCTCGTGCACCGCGCGGTGCCTCGTATAGAGTCCAATGGAGAGACGCTCCAGATTTCCGCCGCCGGCGACTGCCGTGGCGAGGAGGAGAGGTGATGCCGCCCATCCTGGAACGTTTTGTCGCGGGGCGCACGGGCGCATGCGCCGCGGCTCCGGTAGGCGGGGGCGGGTACATGACGCCTGGCGCACGTGACGGGCGGCGCGGCTACGCGTCACTTTTCGAAACGCGCAGACGGCGTATCCGCGCGCCGTGCGACTGTAGTCCTCGACGTGCGCGGCCGTGGGCCGAGTGGCGCGCGCCGGCTGAGCCTGCGCTTTAGGAAACATCGAAGCGTGGAGATCCGTTCTCTGGACTCCGGGAGGTAGCTCCGATAGGTGGGGGGGTGGGGGTGGGCGGGTTGGTCCCGGGTCCCGTCGCGGTAGGATCTCGCGTGAGCCGCGGTTATGCTGCGTCGCTACCAGGGGGCCGGTGGTTCAGCGTTGGACCTGGCCGAGCTGCAGCGTGAAGAAATTATGGGCGCCGCGCCGTGCTCGTCGCAGGACAATCCGGACAGCACCAACAAGGAGAGCCGGCTGCGGCGCGTGTTCACCGCGCACGTGCGCCGCCAGAGTAAGAAGCCGCGCCACGGCGGCTTTTCGCTCAACAACATGCTCAAGGAGCCGCTGCGCCTCGTCAACTCCGTGCCACTCAACTTCGACTTCGGCAGGTGAGAAACGTGCAGCCGGCAGATAAGTGGATGTTTTGACAGGCAGGCTAGCGTTGTTTGCGTCAACAGTGCCTGTTTCAACGTAGCGTTGTACACACCTCTTCAGGAACGTTCACTAATTTGTGACCGTTTCCTCACTTTGACTGGTTATGGCGAGAATGTCGTTTATATCTATAGTAGCCGTGGGCAGGATGACGTGCTTATGTTCACGTATTGTAATAATGGAAACAATTACTGCATGTTTTTGCATTCGTGATGTATGCACCAGACAACTCAGAAAAGTAAGCGTCAAAGCTAAAGTAGTTGTCATTCTGTTTGAATACGGTAGTATACATCTATTATTTCCTTTAGGCATGTGGAGCGCACGCTTTTAATAGATGCGGCAGTGAAGTTAAATCAATTTATTATGCTTCTGTGCCGCCTCACGCGTGGTCGAAAAAATAAAGCCGCATGCGCCGTGTCCTTTTGTGCGGGCGTTACTGTGACTTTTCTCTCTCAGTCTTTCGTCGAGAGTAATAAGAGAGCGCACATTTTACGGAGCTCACGAAAACGCGGACGCAGTTAAGCGATCGAGAGTGCTGCGAACGACAAACGCTCGGTTGAACGAACCTTGAAAGAGTTGTTGACTTGGACAGTCTGAAGTCGACACAAACATACTGCGCATGACTATAGGCACGAAAGTAAACATGCAAGTGTTGTCGCAGTCGTCTGACCAATACACTGCTAGCGAGTGTTTGTTCGTTCGCGTACCTCTCGTTTATGCAAGCACTCAAAGGGAATGAAATCAAGTTACAGCGACCCGTGTGGCACTTTGCACGAGCTGCCTACATTCACCAACGTCTTCAGGTTCCAAGGATGGAGTAACGTTAGTAGTTAGCCTCAAACTCGACAATCAGTCTGCCATATTAACGTCAGCTATTGACCTTCTTGCGTAACGCTCAGCAACCTATGATCTCGAAAGCTTCCTGAGCCCTCGTTTGGAAAGTTGCGCTTCCTCGTGAGAGCGAAGTTCTCTGCCGGCCCAAACGAAAACTTAAAAGCAAGAAAGCAGGGGCGTAGCCAGAAATTTTTTTCGGGGGGGGGGGGGGGGGGGGAGGGTTCAACCATACTTTATGTATGTGTGCGTGCCTATATACGCAAGCAAAACTGAAAAATTTCGGGGGGGGGGGGGGGGTTCGAACCCCCCAACACCCCCCCCCCCTTGGCTACGCCCCTGCAAGAAAGGCATGATGGAAATTCTAAATAGCAGAAAACTTCCTCAACAACGCCATGTATTTAAAAAAAAATGCAATCCATGCATGGCGCTGTGATGCAGCCCGACCTTTCATCGCATGGGAGTATCGGAGGAGCCATCCGGTATGGCCCGTACACCGACAAATGGAGGTTTGTGCGTACCATTGTAATAAATGTGCTATGCGACTTGCCGCACCTGCTAGCGCGCCCTATACCTGCTCAGAGGCCGAGATTTTGAGATTGTGGGTTCAATAGCAACGACGGCTGCCTCCTGATTTGGGGCGGAATGCAAGAACACTCGTGGACCGATATTTGCGTGCATGTTAAAGAGCCCCCACTTCGACGTCCCTCATAGTGACATCTATAATGCTGGTGTATATATATATATATATATATATATATATATATATATATATATATATATATCAAGAAAAATAGACGCTGAATCCGAAGAAATATCAAAAATTGAACATACACACGTCTAAGCAACAAAACAATTTACTAACATTGCGGGACCGGCGGCCTTCATCAGAGTAAATTCGGTTGCCCGACACCTTCCTTTTAAAGGTAGGAACGTCGGGGGAAGGTGCTTCTGGATGCACATACAACCTTTCGGGCGGTTGTCGACGACACTACACGTGCTGTACACCATTGCACAGACACTTTCTCGCCGCACAAGCCAAGGAGAACGATTGTGTATGCGCTGTGCGCAGCATTGTAGGCTCTCGCGGTGTCGAAAAAGGCGCCGCTCCCCCACCCGAGGGATTGTCGTAGTCGTGTGCAATACTACTGTAAAACCACTTTACGAGTCCATAGCAAGCAGTGGTCCAATATACTCGTAGTACTTCGCACAACCGTGGAATGCAATATTGCTGGCATGCAATTATACTCATAACGCGGTACCTCGAGCAGCTTTCTTTTTCTTTTTTAGTCGTTTTGCTTAGAGAACTCCATTCTTTCGATCCCCAGTGTGCACCATGCACTTATTGAATATCCCCGTGGTATTCTTCCATGCGATAAATTAGTGCATACAGGTGGGCAGTGATCCTCCCTTACGGTTACTAATACTAGACTGGCTCGGCGCATTAATGTTACACAGAGAGCACCGGAGCAGAACAACCAACTCCTGGATTTAAGACTGGCTGTAGTATAGTTCAACTCAATGTTCTAACGTTTTCGTGTCCTTCACTTTATCAAAGCGCCAAAATGCCACGTGATGATGTTCGACGATCGATTTGCTGAACAAGATCTCATCGTTTGCTGCAGTAGGCTGGTTGAGTCGCCGCCTTAAAAGGCGAAAAGAACAGAACCTTAATATCTTCCTGGCCATATTGAAGACGGTTTGTAGGAATGGTTTCAGCAATTGGGGAAACTTGCTCAGTAGTTCAAAAGCTTTGCACAGGTTACGGTAATTTGGACGGATGCCATGTTGGCGGGTGACATGGGATCTGTACCTTTTTCTCACGACAGCTAACTGCGCAGCAACTTGCTACAACTGCTGTCAAGAGTTCTCGGTAAATAGTTCTAAGTAAATAATGCCCTTTCCCATGTTGCCATGTTGCGTTGTGTTTTATGTATAAATGCTGCAATATGCTTCAACGGAAGGAGGAGGAGGAGGAAGAAGAAGGACAGGCAACAAGACGCGCGTCTGGTTTGCTATTCTACGCTGGGGGAAGGTATGAAAAGGAAGAATTAGCGAGCACGCGTGATTTTTTTATTGATCAAAACTTTATTACTCCCAGAAGAAAGGAACCGATTCGGATTCGTGCGAAATATAACAACACCCCAGGTCGAAAAAAAAAAAAAGGCTTGTATCTCGACAGTTTTAGAGAGCTTATGCGTTAGCGGAATCTGATTTGTGAATGTACACTGACGGATGCGGAACCTCAGGCCTTTCACGTTCCACTGTAAAATCGATATATGTCTGACCTCCTCGCAAAATTACGTTACTAGACGTTCTATGCAGAGCGCTGAACAAACTAGACGACATACCGTTTACAGAAGAGAAGATCCTCGTAGCGTGGCCCTGCGCGTCGCAGGCCAGCAAAGAGACGCGGGTATTGATACAGTTTTTTTTTAATCGACCGGGTTAAGCGATCGCTTGTAGGCGTGTAATGGACAGGCGCACATGTACCCTGATAGTACCTTCTTCCCTCTTATTTATTTCTTTTAATCCCTTCCCCCCAGTGTAGGGTAGCAAACAGGACGCGCGTCTGGTTGACCTCCTTGCCTTTCCTTCCTCCTCCTAGGCGAGCCGTGGTTTCTACTGAAGGTTTGGAGGTACTGGATTTAAAGTGAACAGTACCTGTTGTGCACACTGAGCTGAGGGTGATTTTTGCTGGCCGATGAAGGCGCGTATGGTATCTAAGAGTGATCAAAGCACTACGATAATTTTTTGTCCTTATCAGACAGCCTGCCAGTCAGAAGTTAAGAGATCAAAGTTGCCGATGGGCTCCGTGAACTTTCATGCGGCTGTGACCGCGGTAACGTAGGCCAAGCTGCGAAAGTGGCAACCGTGCTTTTCTTGATGTTCTGAGGCCGAATTCACAAAACTTCTCTTTCGTAAGTGTGTTTTCCCATTGGTCAGCTGGCTCCACTAATGAGATGTCCTAGATCTTGATTGGCTGAAGTATTATCTCTAAAGACAATTTTTAGCGCAAGACGTTTTTGTGAGTACGGGCCCTGGTTTGTATCGGCCGTCACCCATATGGCCAGCAAACGGGGTGGAAAAGTCGGCCGTCGCAGGTACTCTGCAGAGGGTGAGCCACTGGCTTTAACGAACGTCGGTGGCGATGACGCCGCTTTCTGACGGTTTTAGCAGCCTCCCAATGAGATGAACGTTCACTCGCCATTTGTTACAAGACAGCTATTTCCCTTCTAAGGTTCGGGCACAAAGAAATTTCATCTAACAAAAACAAAGCTTTATTTCGTTTCGAAACGTCCATGTTCCTAAAGAAAAATAGCGGGGAATAAACGTCTTTATTTCACATGGAGGAGTTGCTGACTCCATTTCATAGCTGAGCAGCGGACAAGGCGGTTGTCGATTGGGTTAAATTGAACAACACAAATATTAGAACCCATTTTTGAACGCAAAAACCACCTAACAACAGCGAGTTTAAGGCACACAAAAGCCGTTAACAAAGCAAAAAAAAAGAAAGAACTGGGAACAAAGGATATTTGAGGAAGCAATGGGTGCATCTTGGTTGCAGGATGTTTTAGCAGTACTGTCGGCTAAAACGCGCGCGTCCGCTGCGAAATTGAAAGTGATCAAAGCAGCGATAAGCATTCATAAAACACCCAGCGCCTGCCGAAACAGTCTAATGATTTATATACTACAGCCCCTTCTCCCGGTGCAGCATGGTCCATATGGAAGGAAAAAAAAGAAAACGCAAGCTGCTCTCGTTAGCTGACCCTCCTCTTTTTGGGAAACGTTGGGAGGCAGGAAGCTCACGGAAATCTGTTTCTTCATCCCTTTCGCTTGAGCCCACGTTGGTACAACTTGTACAAGGCCTTCTAATAATTACAGCGTGGTCCTAACAAGCGCGCATCAAAGGCGGTGGGAGCGACCAGTCGGCGTGCCTATAATGCGCGGCACTCAGCGTCCAGGCGCGTAAGCTGCCACACGTTTGTGACGTCACATGCGAGGATTGAAGGTACTGCGTACCGGCTCGCCGAAAGCTCTCGTGCTCGCAGGGACTTGATTCGAGTTGCAGCATAAAAGGCATAATATATAGAGTAAGCTGCAGGTCACGTGTAGTTTTGTGCATGTCCGACAAACTGTTGGCTTCTAGCTAATTTTTAAAATTTTTTTATTGCGACATAGACTCGCCCTGAAGGCATAATATTTTGTGTGTACAATTCATCTTTGCACATCTGTTTTTCCAAACCAGACGCTTTAAGATGGAAAGAATGACAAAGCTGATAAACGAGAAGGATTTAAAAAAACATGGCTGATCCCTCCGACATGGGAATCGGTATAACACGAAAGTGAAACGTGTCTTCACAGAAGTAGTGCTTATTATGTAGTGATATATGAGAGTTTTTACAATGTCTATTCGTGTTTGGCAGCTATAGCACCGTTTGACGTTGATGCACCCATGTTGACAGCATGTCTCTATCGCGACGACTAGCACCCATGATCATGATTAAACCCTTGTGTTTAGCTGACGGTGTGAACATATATTTGGACACAGCGAATCGTGAATCCCGCGTGAGGATGATATCAACAAGCTCATAATCAACACTGGTACCCGGTATGCACTTCTTCAAAGCGTCGTCAATTAAGGAGAGAAACGGCACGGTGTGCGCTTTCTAGTAATGGGTAGCCGACGCCTGTGCTCCTGCATACATAACACACACTGCGCTTCAGCAACACGGGAGGTAGAGGTTCGTAGCATGAGCCGCAAACGCGTGCGTCCCGCTGGCCTCTGTCTCGCAGGCGCTGCTCTCGCTCCACCAAGGCACGACATTCGCCCGTCGAAATCGCGTCCTTTCTGCAACGCACATTGCAGCAGTTTTGTTAGTCGGTGCTCTCGCAATCGAAGCAGTCGGCGGCGGAGAAATCCCGTTGGTGCAAGTGGAAGCTGCACTACTCCGATGAGCCGACGCACGCTAATACGAAGCCAAAGGCGAAGAACGTAGCTGCGTGAAGGGTGCCTCGGCGACGCCAGCGCGGCCAGCGTACCTCGCTGGTATCGAGACGCTTTAACCATGACCTCCGATATCGCGCGCATCTCGGAGTAAGCGCTAGTAAGTGTCGAGCGTGAAGCATTACTTCTTTTCACATCTCACAGACGGCGGCACCGCCCCGCTCCGCCCGCCGCGAAAGATAATGTGTGAAAGATATGAGGCGCGTTTGCGCGGTGTCTTGAACCTGCCGTGTTAGCTTAGTAGTAGGGCGTCGGGCGCTTGCCGTCGCGGCCGCAAGGTCGTGGGTTCGATTCCCAGCGGGGTATCTTTCTCGTGGTTTTTTTCTTTCTCACTTGTTGGCGTCCATTTTATCAACGTTATATCCGTGACGGATGTACTTGGTGGATCCCGGCATAAAACACTTTCGTGTTAACAAAGTCCCAGGCGCCACTATAGCGATACTGACATTGTCCGCTGTACAAAACAACTTTTCTGACATCCCCTTCACATTAGTCGTCACCTCTGCTCATTTGGTGAGGAGGTTGCGTCGATATGTAACGAATTACCTCGCGGATGGCTACAATCTCTGCCGCCGTCGATGTTGTTCGGTGGTCCAGACGGAAGCGTTCACTGGTCTTCAAACTTGGTATAACGAATGCCGCTGTTGACGCAGTGGGTAACACAGACCCACTGCGGACTATATTTTGTGACCGTAAACCAGCACTCCAAGTGATAGATTCAGCACTTAAACGAGGGCCTTATTCCATACTTGCTCACGAAGTGGCCGAATTACACGATGTCGCCCTGAAAACTGGCCATCGTATCATGTGTCAGTGGGTTCCAGGGCACTGCGGTCTGCAGGGCAATGAGCAAGCCGATGCGGAGGCAAAGATGGCCCATGATAACGCCAGAGTACTAGCTATCCCCTTTTCCCGACCGGATACTAACACCGTAGTGTACACACTCCTGAGTGAGACTACAGCAGCATATTGGTCTTTACCAAGCCATCGTCACCGCCGGCTTCACGAACTTGACCCAAATATGAGTGTTAGAATCCCACCAACCATGAAAAGGTGTATTACAAGCTTATTTCACCGACTACGACTAGGTGTGGCATTCACTCGCCGTTACCAACACCTTATCGGCCGTGCCGACAGTCCCAATTGCGAGATGTGTGGCACTCCTGAGACTATCGAACACCTCCTGTGCGTCTGCCCACGATACCTCACGCAAAGAAATTCAATGGCGGCCGTCTTGTTGCCATCGAAGCAACAAGTTTCAGAAAAAGTTCTGTTGGGACCACAACCATGTCATCAGCGCGATATTCTGAAAGCGCTGAACATGTTTTTGCGCGATACAGAGCTCGACGAGAGACTGTAAATAGTTTTTGGACATTCAAGGACTTACTTCGTCGCCACTTTTTTCCATCATCATCATCCGCATCTTCTCTCCACTCTCTATACTACCACTCTCCCCTTTCCTACTGCTGAGTAGCAGGCCAGAACATTGATTCAGGCCGACCTCTCAGCTTTTCTGCCATAATAAACCTTTTCTCTCTCTGCTCATTTGAATTTAATGTTGACTACTCCAGCCTGCAAAATATGCATTCTATATATATATATATATATATATCAACAACGGCTTTGTTTTTAACGTTTTGAGTATACAAAAATCACATTGTGTTTTTCCGAGTTTCAGTGCCCACAGGTGCTTCAATGCGGCGAACACTGTCGAGAGCACTTGACAGTTGTTACGGAGGTTGCACGGTTTTTTCCTTCAGTTCTTCTTGTGGTTGGCGTTGTTTGTTTTTTTTTTTCTTTTTCACTTGTCAAAAGCTTTTATTGTCCACCTTTGCGTATACGTTTGTTTGTTTTTTTTACCTTATTCATTCAACGCTAGTCAAATTCGCCGCTATGCATTTTGCGCAGGACAATGCTCGGTTCATCAAGCTTTTCAGACACGGTCGGCTCTGCCTACAGCGAGCTTTGCAGCTGCCGCCCGTTTTGTTCGCCGCAGCGGAGCTTCGACAGCCCGAGCGCATTTCGCAGCCGGACAAGTCGCTGCGTAGACGCTGCGGGACGGGTCCTCTTGCAGCTGCGTATACGTCCGCTTATGCTCCGCTCTAGCGAACGCAAGACAGCGCAGCTTGCTCTCGCTAGCTTGCTCTCGTGTGCCGAAGGTACACCCTGCGTCGCTGGCCAACGAAACGCGCATGGACGTAGTCTCCATATGTGCATTGTCTGCAACTTTCCGCACCTGGAATATTGTCCTGCGCGACGCGTGCGCATATACTTTAACAGCCGAAGACGACAACACGCGTGTCCGCAGTGAACGGCATGCACATCGGCAGAAAGAGACACAAACGCCTACCGCTTCGCGTCCGTGTTGCGAAATCTGCGAGAACAATTGAAAAGAAGTTCTTTCTCAGAAAAACATGGCCGCTCTTTTCTTTAAGCTGTTTGTCTCCGTAACGACACGCTTTCCTACGACGGCGTCTGTCTTTATGCTATGTTGTATAACAAGATTTTTCTGGATTCAGTGCGAGCCGGCCTATGGATTACGTCACGACGCTTTACTTCGAGCGGTGCCTTCCCGCGGTGGACGTCAAAGCCTGATGCCGTGGACTCACAATAATCTGGTTCCGTATTCGCAAAAAGCTCTAAAAATTTAACTCCTGAGATGTTAGGCTGCCAGAACCACGGTATGATTGTGAGGCGGGCTGTAGTCTGGTTTAATTCGGACCGCCTCTGGTTCTTCATCATGCACCTAAATCAAAGTGCACGGGCGTTTATTCGCTCACATCGAAATGTGGCCACCGTGGCCGGCAATCGAACCCGTGGCTTCGTGTTTAGCAGCGCAATGCTGTATTGAAGGGAAAGCTGGGCAAGTTGGTACTGGTTCATGATGTAAAACAGCGCAAAGGACAAGAGATGGTGGAAAGATCGGCGCCTGTCCTGTTCTCTTTTCTACCGTCCCTTGTCCTTTGAGCTGTTTCACAGCATTTCTGTAGCCGGGAAGCCATCACGGAAAGTCAAGAAAGCGCTTACGTTAGAACCATGCGCAAGGTAAAATTGGAGACATTCCTGATGCTAGAAATTTTAGCGAAGCCGGTGGGCCAGTTGCAAGGAACACTTGCGAAATAAAAGCTTTGCGAATTCGACCCCATCTTTTTACACGGGACAGGAGGATATCTTTCTCTGAACAGCATCACGGGATGGCCGCAATGTGCAACTTGTGGACGTTACCTCGAAGCTGCAAAGAACGGCAAAAAGAAAGCATTACGGTTCTTTTCTCTATTTATTAAAGACGATAGTCTTTCTTGGGATACTTAAACGGAGAAATTTTGTTCTGTCTTTCTGTCTGTCTTTCTGTTTGTCGGTACGTCACTCGATTCAGCCATCCGGCCAAAGTTGAACCACTTGCTTACCGCCCACCCAGCTTGAACTGGTACGGCTGTTCATACTTGTGAACGTTGTCGATCAAAAAAGTCACAGTTTCGCCGCAACGGCGAAGCAATGAATGCGATAGCAATAAATTGTAATGTAACGCGAAGAATGGAAAGCAGCTCGAAATTGCCAGCGCGTCGCTCGAGCCCAAAGGACGCACGAAAAGAACGCACACAGGACGAGCGCGAACTAATGCGTCACAGCTCGACACTTTGAAGCGCACTGCTGAAACATAAAGCAGGACGCACGAAACGAACGAACAGGTACACACAAGACGAGCGCGAACTAATTGTCACTTTTGTTACTTATTTCTGTTTGAACAGCGCGCTCCTTTCGCAAACGCGGCCGCTGCAGCGAGCGAAGCGAAGCACCCCACCGGCCGCCCCTTAAACGACCACGCCCTGTAGAGCGAAGAGCAACAGCGATCGCAGGAGCGGCGCGCGCACGTCGCGCCATCTATGTAGCCACTAAGAAAGCATGCTGAATTACATGATGTATATAAAAAGCGCGCCGTTAGCACGCTGAAAGACTGTGCTGTCGTGGCCTAACGTCTAACGCGGCGGGCTGCAAATAGCGAGGTCGCCCGTTCGATTCCGCGCGTCGGAAAGAATTTCTGAATTATTTTTCTTTATGGCTTTTCTATATATATACATACTTATACATATACGGTGAATGACGGCGACGGGGACGGACATTTTCCAGCCGAGACTGTCCATATAATTGCTATCGCAATAAAAGTAAATATTACGCATATCTGAGGCGCAACATCACTACGTATTAGGTGGTGTGTTCCTTTAATAGAAAATGCATACATACATAATTCAAAAGACCCTAGTTTCTTAAGCTGCGCTGAAAATGCGACTGCGCTGAAACTTGCCTTCCTCTGCACGCGCTCATTGTTGTGTTTCGGTTTCGGTTCTGTATTGCACTGTACGAATGCCTTAAATACATAATACAGCGGAACAAAAACAAGGACAGAGAAAGCAGCAGCACACAGGACGACCGCTAGACTTCAACTGAAATTTTACTCTGGACACGTGACATGTAAAGTGTAAAACATCTAAACTGATGGAAACGTCACCATTCTGCCTTCGCATCAAGCTGCACGTGCCAAGCTACGCGTCGCGCATGCGCCCTTCCAAGAAGCCAATCTCCTTTTTCGTTAGGACAATTGAGGGCACACTTACACACCTATCCGCCTCCCTGTTTATATACATGGCCTCACAGATCTCACGTCGTATCTGGTCATGACCCCTTCCCAACACCCGAGTTGCACCAAATGCTGGGGCGCACCCACAACGCTTACAATGATCGGCCAAGTGGCCCCCCGCGGCAAGCGATGAAACCGCTGTTCGATGCTCTCTTAGCCGGTCATTCAAACAGCGCCCCGTCTGTCCCACGTAACATTTTCCGCACGACAAAGGGATACTGTAGACGACGCCTTCAACACAGGAAACGAAACTGGTAGCGTGTTTTTTTGTGCATCCTTGCGTTCTATTCTCATTCACAGCAGGACACAGCCGCATCGTACGATGCCGCACACAGCCGCACACAGCCGTACGAATGCGATGGGGCGCCGCTCTGGCATTCCTGTTTTACCCAGGCGATGTGTAAATAAAAGTGTATGTGCAGAGTACTCGTTGAGTGCGGATGTTTCTTCTGCCTCAGCGCTTCGCGCCAAACCGCGTGTTCGGGCTGTCTGGCGTCGCCACCGGTCGCGTTGGTCACCGCCGGTCTTCGCCTGCTGCTGCGCCGGGGCTACCAGCCCGCAACACAGCACTCATGTTTCCCGACGTATTGCCAGATGGCGTCCATATCTCACGCAGTGCCTCTTCTATCGTCTTTAGACGTCATTTGCAGCGAAGCACGCAGATACGCGGCCAATTTTTCACTATATATATTGTAATGAGTGAAAAGAGACAAAGACCGTTCCTGGGCCGGCTGTTATTATTTTGTCGCGTCTTTCTCTTCTTCCCACAAGTCGATCGCGCGCACGTGCCCTGTGCCGTTCTTCATCATTACCACATATATATATATATATATATATATATATATATATATATATATATATATATATATATATATATATATATATATATATATATATATATATATATATATATGGTATGGTTGTCAGCTGTCGCTTGGCCAAGTTGCGAGACGAAGTCGTGATTTTAACTGTATACACTTCGCCACGTTCGACGCACCGTGATGTGGTTAAGGAGGGCGAAAAAATGTGCTTACAGATGCATCTATTTTTTTAAGCGGTTTACGTATGAGAATCCCACACCATTCGAAAGTCCTGGATTTCGGGAACCAGGACATTGAAAACGCTTCACTACATGTGACGCAACTTTGTTTCTTTTTTGTTTTGCTATATCCAAGTTCGCACAAACGCTTCATCATACCTGAGCCTATTAATTCTGTGCATTATCTACTAGAGGCAGTTTCTATAAGCCGCGCTCGTTCTGCCTATGACAGAGTCCGTTTGCTCGCTCCTATAGCCAGGTGTCTTCGAGGCTGCGTTGCAAGCTGGGCTTCTTCATCTCCTTATTTGTTTATCACTAAGTTATTTACAATAGATCAAATGCCACTGAATTGGTATCATATGTGACGTGCGGTTTTTAAGAGAGAGAGAGGAGATAATAAAACGAGAGAAAGGCAGGGAGGTCAACCAGAATTGTAGCATCCGGTTTGCTGCAATACACTAAGGGGAAAGGGAAAGAAAGATGGAAAGAAAAGCGGAAAGAAGAGCTAAGTAATGTTAAACGGTGTATTGTTACACTGTCATTGCTTTAAAGTGGCTCACATTTGAGTCCAGAACAACGTCAGGAGGAAAGTCTTTCCAATCTTGCGATACCTTAACAAAAATCCCGAAGATCTCACGCACTGTGGGAATGGATGTAATGCGAAGCAGCCAGGAAAAAGCTGCATACATCGCCTTTTTTTTCCTTTGAGGCAAATGAAGTCAGTCATGTCATGACATCTAGTTCACTGTATATTGCATGTTTTTCATGCATTCATGCATGAACGCTCTTTAATATGATGAAACGTATATTCTGGTATATATGCAATGCATGACCTGTCGTTTACTTTCGTCACGCACTCATGTGATGCTATACCAATTTAGGTGTATATCCAGTTAACTAAACCGCCGGAAGTGCACCAAGACAGTGTCATGTAAATCGTGCCGTGCATGACATGCATGTTATGATTTGCGTGTTAGGACTTGTCGTTTATGTCCGTCATACAGTCGCGTCGCGCATTACTAGTTTTGGTGTATATCAAGCTAGGGAAACGGCCGCGAGCGGACCATGAGCGTGGCATGTGAATGAAATGCATGTCATGAGTGTCGTGTTACCACCAGTAACTTATGCTCGTCATATAGTCACGTCATGCAATACCAATTTTGGTGTTTCTCAAGCTAGCGAAACGGCCGCAAGTGCACCATGTGCGGGGCATGTATGTCATAGCGTACATGACACGCATGTCATGATTTCATGTTACCACCTGTCATTTACGTTCGCCATACAGAAATGCGTCGTCGTACCAATTTTGCTATATATCCATATAATTAAACGGTCGCGAGCACCCCGAGACCATGTCATGTAAATCATGGTGTACACGACGTGCGTATCATGACTTGCACGATAGGACCTGTCACTTTTGTTTGCCAGACAATCTTGTCACGCCATACCAATTTAAAAAGATCAAAAAGTAAAAAGATCACGTGCTACGTGACGCCAACAGGCAGAAAAAGGGTGTTCCACACTCGCCACCATGGCTGCGACTGGCGCTAACACTCCTAGGTTTAAATGCACATATATACCCCATTAAGTGGACGGGAGGATGACCGCCACCGTAGCTCAGTGGTAGAGCATCGGACGCGTTATTCGAAGGTCGCAGGTTCGAAGTCGCAGGTTCGCAGGTTCGAGCATCGGACGCGTTATTCGAAGGTCGCACTTTACTTTCTTCACACTTTATCTTAATTACAACGAATAACATCCCCTATACTTTCTTCGGCATTATTGTCTGTTAGTTTTCATTAATTCATACGAATTTTGGTATATACGACTTTTGGTATATATCAAGTTAACCAAACGGCCGCAAGAGCACCAAGGCCGTGGCATGTAAATCATGTCGTTCATGACATGCATTTCGTGATTTTCACGTTATGACTTATGCAGGGCTATTGCAGGAGTGGGGTACATACAATAGG
The DNA here is from genome assembly GCF_013339695.2 of Rhipicephalus sanguineus. NCBI lineage: Eukaryota > Metazoa > Arthropoda > Arachnida > Ixodida > Ixodidae > Rhipicephalus > Rhipicephalus sanguineus. The sequence goes on from NC_051176.1 coordinate 168,124,147, forward strand.
AAAGAATAACAGTAACATCACAACAAGTTCTTCTTCAGAACAAATATCGCCACCTCTTGAGCACAATCGGGTACATAAATGAAAAGAAGAAAAAAAATTTTTGGTATACATCCCATTAACAAAACGGCGAGGAGAGACCAAAGTCGTAGATAGATAGATAGATAGATAACCTCAAAGTCGCAGAAGTTCGCAAAGAAATGCTTCGCATTTTAAAAATGAGAAAAGTTGCGCAGTGGTGCGAGCAGACAGCGGGTGCGCACCTTTCTCGTGATTGATGTGCTCGCAATGTCGATGGGTTGGCTTGATGGCGGGAGTACGAGGTGATGCGTGACAAAACTTGAAGAACAGGCACAGACGAGCTATGCAGCGGCGCAATTGGGTTTCGCCTCCTTTTCACCAAAGTTCATTCTAAAGTGCCCGCTGTAGCCACGTGCTATGACGTCACATACTAAGATATACTATGAACGGTTAATCGACAAGTCTCCAAGCTAACGGTATATCCAGAGAGGCCACATCGACAGGAAGAAATGGTGCAGTAATACGATAGAAGCATTGCGTGAGATAGTTCAATTTGCAGGGCATTCTTAGCTGACGCTCTCCCGTTCACTGGGATATACGCACAATAAATCGATTTCCAACTTATTTCGTTGCATACGACAGCTTGCAACTTGTCATCATCCCATCGAGAAGCCGTATGGGGGAAAAAAACTGAGCGTAGCTCGGCTTGTTCGAACACTGCATTATAAAGTTTCCAGCCCTATCTTCCTCAATCTCACTCAAGATTATTTTTTGTACGCTTACAGTCGCAAAATAGAAATATGGTTTACAGCGTATCGATTATGCGCATCGTATTATTCGCTTCGCCGGCTCAGGCAAACACCGCGGATTTTGGGACGGGTCGCATCTTTACAGCTGCTCCGCGCGCATCAAGCGCTCCGCGTGACCGTGATCGAGTGCACCTGAAATTACTTTGCTCGGGAGCGCGACCGGCGGTCGGTCAGCGACACCTACGGCTGGCCTTCGTAATCCCCCTTCCCACGCATTCAATCAATTCCAGAGCCGATCTCTGGCAGCCCTTCTCATCTTGCTCAAGACGGTCCCCCTCCAGTCCTGTGTCAACGCATCGCCTGGAGCAACACACCGACCCGCAAAGTGCGGGCTCTCCAAGTGCTCGAAGCGCCGCGTATCAGTTTACAGCGCCGGTGCCTATACCGGTACACCACGAACAGCCGTCAACAGCTCCACGCCCTTGGCCACTGTCCGGCTTCTTGCGCACGGCCACAAAAAAGTAAGACTGCAGTAGGGAATTTAATCACCGCCTCTGCGCGCCTGCGGATGGGACGAGTATAAAAGAGGGACTCCCCGCCGCTTGCACCGAGGAAGAAAAGCACGAGGCGCGCAGCCTAAACCATTACGCAATATTTCTCCAAGCTGCAAAGAGCGCACAAGTTCAGCAAAAAACAACAACAACAACAACAACGAAAAATGCGCGGAAGACGTGCAATTCATCGTACTCATGCAAGCGTGCCGTCTCGTTGCGAGAGCTCGTGTGCCGAAGACACGCGCGGGAACCTGAACTCTTGCTACATAAATTTGTAGAAAAAGAAGAAAGGACTTATGTGTATCCCACACACTGTTGGAATTGGTGTAGGTGAAGAGACAGAATAAAAATAAAATAAAGGCGGGGAGGTTAACCAGGGCTGAGCCCGGTAGGCTACCCTGCACTGGGCAACGGGGGAAGGAAAGTTAGAGAGGAGGAAAGAAAAGTCACTCTTTCAGCCGACGTAACAGTTCCGCGTTTGACATCACAAACGGCGAATCAGTCCGGTATTCTAAAGAAAACGGAACAGCGCTTTCGTTGCCTTTCGGAACTGTGATAGGCAGCCCCATGGTCCCAATACCTTCTCGACAGTGAAGCTTTCATGAAACAGTAAGGTGAAGACACGGATTACGATATGAGGTGTGCTGCATATTTCGATGAGAAACGCGTATTTCTGCCACCACGTGATTCACCTTGTGGGAGCGTGCCACAGGTTCAAGGCACGATGAGAGGTGCGCAGCAAATTCCTGCAACAAACGCGTCCCGTAACTTCAATTTTCCTCTCTACATTCAAAGGATTCCATTTTTTTTCCTCTTCCAATGTGCATTCTATATATTGTATGGTGTTTTGCCGTGGATTTTTTTTTGTATTTGACCTAAAGGAAACTAAAGCCCGCGCATGTGCTGTTATGCACCCGTGCTGCGATATCCGACACGCACGCCGATTATACCAACGAACTAAACAACGTTGACACAACAAAAGTAAACGTGTTATTTGCGGCGTAATGGGTTTAGCATTGGACTACTGTGCTGGGATCCCTAGGTTAGGTATCGCCGTAGTCAAAGGGCCTCTAAACCATTCAGAGTTCAAAGACGAGATAGTGGCTTCTTTCCGTCCTTCACTACCGTTCCTACAGGCGCTTTGTCCTCCTCGTGACTAGTTTCTCAGAAAAAGAAGTCACTTTTTCGCCGCAAGGGCGAATCAATGAATGCAATAGTAAGACAAGCGGCCCGTGATGGACGCGCTGCTACGCTGAATAAACGTCTACCCCTCGGCAGCAACTAGCGCGCGAGCAGACAGCAGAAGGGAAAGGTTCTCTCCGCAAAAATATTAGAAGAAGCGAGCGAGCTGGCCGACAAATTTTAAATGCGCCCGTTGCGCTCCTCGCGCCATCTCGCTGGTAATGAAGAAACGCTTATAAGCGCCTGCCGTCTCCGAGTCCTGCCAGCGGTAAAGGGTTTGTCTATAGACAGTTATAGTTTAGCGTTAGCGTGATAGCGGGGGTTAAGGGAATAGCGTTACCGTGCCGCAAACGTTCGTTGCCAACAGCGAGTTTTAGTTTAGCGGGATAACGTTTACGTGCCCGAGCTGGGACGGTGGCGCCACCTAGAGGAGGGTGAATGCGTTAAAAAAAGGGAAAAGAAAAAAAACTGAGAATGCTCCCTTGTATCCCCGCACGAAGCAATATTACTACTTTTTTTAGCAACAATAAAAGTAAATAAGTATGGACCACGCACCAAAAGTGAAAATTTTTATGTTGCAGATTTGCTTACACCGATCTCCTAGTTAGGCCTAGGGACGTTCGAAATGGGAAGCGATCTCAAAAACTACGCTAAGTTATCCGTTATACTCGGGCGTCGAAGCTACCTGAAGGCAAGCGAAGCCATTCTACACAGTTGCTTGCTGCGAAAGAAGTGAATCCGTCCACATCAACGCTAAATTCAGTTCGAAGCGGGCGTCCAAAACCACCGCCATGTTTTACGTACACTAAGTTAACCACGCAAACACGGTAACGCTAAATCTGAAAAATAGCGTGCGTACGGTAAACGCTACGGGTCACTTACGGTACTGCGCATGCGCGTTTCGGTCCCGCTATTCCGGTAATCCCGCTATTCCGTTAAGCCCGCTAAACTATAACTGTCTTATAACGCTCGCCGTTAGCTACCTGAAGGATCTGCGCTTTGTGGCGTAGTGGTTAGCGCCACACGTTGCGGAGCGAGAGGTCGCTGGTTCGATTCCGCGCTTCGGAAGCATTTTATTGCGATAGCAATTATATGGACAGTCTGGGCTGGATTTTGCTGTCGCCGCCGTCATGCACCGTATATATATATATATATATATATATATATATAAAAAGCTCCAAAGAAAAATAATTCACAGAAAATGCTTCCCATGCGCGGAATCGAACCATGGACCTCTTGCTCCGCAGCGAGTGGCGCTATCCACTACGCCACGAAACGCAGATCCTCCACGTAGCTAACGGCTAGCGTTATATACACACCCTTTACCGCTGGACGGATTCAGAGACGGCAGGCGCGTATAAGCGTTTCTTCATTACCAGCGAGGTGGCGCTAGGAGCGCGACGGGCGCATTTAAAAGTCGACGGCGAGCTCGCTCGCTTCTTCTTATATTTGCGCAGGGAGAACCTTGCCCTTCCGCTGTCTGCTCGCGCGGTTTTCTCGTGGTGAGGGGAAGAGGAATGTTTCAAGCTTTCACCGTGATGTCCGCGCTCATGTTACGGAGCGTACGAAAGTCACTCGAGCTCAAGGGACGCCGCTAAACGAACAAACAGAAGATGAGCGCGAAATATCAAGTGTCACAGCTCGACACTTGAAGCACGCTAGTTTCCTTCGCTGCTTCGGCCGCCTTTGCAACAGGAGCGCTGTTCGAACTGAGAGTATCCATTGGCGAGCCTCACTTCGTATATTTCTTTATTATTTTTCTTTGGGACATATATATATATATATATATATATATATATATATATATATATTGTGCATGACGGCGGCGGCAAAAATCAGCCGAGACTGTCCGTATAATTGCTATTGCAATAAAGAAAACCCCGTGGGCAATGTCAGCACTAAACGTTGAGCCTATCAGGATCTTGCGCATTTCGGCTACACGCTGTTATCTCCACTTACACAGTCGAGTACACACAAAACGAAGTAACATCATTTGATCGCGCACGATAGTCATCCGAGACAAAGCGGAAGGGGCGTGCGACAGCATGACAAAGCAGGGTAGGAGACAATTCACAACTGATTGCCCTCGTATATTTACCATCGAGAGCTTATTTCCTCATGCCGTCACGTGAACAGACTGCTGGCGTCACGAATTGTGCCGAAAAGAGGGGACACGTCGGGAGAGAATAAAGCGTTCGTTCTCTATATTTTCTGAGCTTGCTTAGGGGCCCTTTAAGTGCGAGCTATTCGGCTACCCAGCCTTCCCTAAAGTGTAGGGTAGCAAACCACAAGATTATCTTTCAGTTGACCTCTCTGCTTTTTCCTCATTTGTTTCACTGTCTATTTCTTTCTCTGCATATCTTCTGCATGATACAAGTTGTTCGTGCGGGCCGCGTCGTGAAGGTGACAGAAGAGATGGCAGTGCCGCGTTGGAGGCACTGTGGGATTATCGGCAATGAAAGGGCCGATCAAGCTGCCCGTTCTGCCCACACTGAAAACAATCAAATATTAATACCGCTCTCCAGAACTGTCGACGGAAGCTCCGCGTGCTTGCTCGCCAACGCACCACGTCGCAGTGGAACGAGCCACACTTCAAGCACGCACGACTATATTCTCTGGACCGAACTCTCAGCCTTCGAATTCCTCCAGGACTTCCCCGAGGTGACGCTACCCTTCTTTGCAGGTTATGGTTGGGTGTCGCATTTACCTATGCGTACGCGTTCCGCATAGGAATGGCCGACACCGCAGCTTGTGACCACTGCGGAAGTGATGAAACGATTCAGTATATTCTGTGCGCCTGTCCACAGCGCTGTTCGCAGAGGCAGTCGCCTTGCAACGTGCTTGATAAACTGGACGACCGAACTCTTTCGGAAGAAAGAATCCTGCGCCACCAATAGGACTTAACGTCACAGAAGGCTGTGCAGGCGCTAATGCGCTTTCTGCGTTCAACCGGTCTATCAGAGCGGCTCTGATAGGACGTCCTGCATGTGTGTACATGTGTTCATTTTTGTTTTGTTTTTATTTTATCTCTCTCTCTCTCTCTCTGTGTCCTCTTTCCAACCACTATTTCCCCACCCCTGTGCAGGGTAGCAAACCGGTTATTAATACCAGGTTAACCTCCGTGCCTCTTCCTTTTCATCTATTTCTCTCTCTCTCTCTTCTTTTTCTGCAACGCACGCAGCACACAGCAGCGCTTTCTGGAAAGTCCGGAAAAGGTTTGCAAAAAAAGCGTCGCTTTGAAACTCACTTTTGGTGTTTCGCGTGGCCAAGCCGCGATACGATTACGCGGTATGATTACGTGGTGAACTGAATCTTCATACTGATCCTTCCCCGCTCTTTAACTTGCACAGAAATTGCGCTACACGTGCGTTCTTGCATTTAGTCCCCATCAAAATACAGCCACCGCGACAGAGAATCAAACCGCGACCTCGAGCTTGGCAGCGAAAACACCAAACACTAAGCCATTGCGCCGTGGGGAACGGGGCGTGCTTTTATGCGCTCATGGGCCGCCGTAGTCAGGGCGCTGTGTTAATTTTTATGCCCCAGTTTGTAACGCGGACTTCAACTGTACCCTTGAAGTTAGTTGCTTGCGCTCCAGTTATAGTATAGGGAGTGATTCGACGAATACAGTTTCAGCTACAGAAAATGTCGTTAAATCTTATATTTGCATTGTAACAATTAACGGTGAGAACCGATCAAAAGGATGGATGGAAAACGGCGCCAGATGGCGGTTATACATAAGTTTCTTGAGTGACGCGGCTTCTCAGCGTAACAGTAGAAGCGTGCCAAAGCGACGAGTGTTTCGTTTCCTTTATCGTGCATTTTTCTTTCATTCTTAGTGGTGTCAAATAAGCGAGTAGTCGAGTTTTCATTTTTCTTCTATCTGCAAGTTTCTTTATCTTTGCTATTAGGTTGATGTATTCAAGAAGCATTTTTCTACGAGTACTGCTATTTTCTGGAAAGAGCGTCAGTGTGAGGTAATTGCTGGGAAGATCCGTAACATGCAATGTATGGAATGCGAGCGCCTTTATCCTTTGTAGGGAACGCGGTTTTAATTGTTAGGCGAGTCAGGAATGGCAAATTTCGTCTGTATGGATGTGCGTGCTGTATTCACAACTAGCCCGTGTACAGTGCAGGAAAAGGATGCGCTAGCAAGGCGGGTGAGGAAGCTGGAAAGCGAGCTCAAGAACAGGAAGAAACAAAGAAAAGGTAGAAACAAGGACAGTTAAAGTAGACTAGAACTATAGGGCCGCTATTCCGCCAAGCAGTGGTGCGAGAAAGTGAATGAAGCCGAAACCGTCACGACCAAAAGCAGTGATGGACACGTGAATGATGGTCACAAAGAGCACGGCCGCTGGATGAAAAAGCGGACGGTGCGCTTTTTCATCCAGCGGCCGTGCAAAGGGGCTACCACTGAAGTGGTGGCAGCAGAAGCCGACAACAAAGCGAGGGTAGGTCCAAGTTCTGCATGGGGCGTGGAAGGGCATTTCGGCGTCGTTGTCTCGGGCATAGCTTGCTGTAGCGAGGACCAGAAAATGTGTCGCTTCGTCTTTATTGGGTATTCAAGTATGCATATCGCGGAACTGCTGATGAGAGAGAGCGAGAGAGAGACTAAAGGTAGATGAACGAGAATGGACGAGCGCGCTTGCGGGAAGATCGATCAGGGTAGATATGGCAAAGACCGAGGAACAACTGTGGGACACCGTGCAGAAACGAAACCTAGAGGTAGTAAGGGGGAGGGGGAACATCATTGGCGTACTACAGGTACGCACAGGTACCGCGAAGGATGCGGATAACGAGCTTGCCGGAGACTGAAACTCAGGAGTATGAATATAAAGCGAGCTAAACGCTCGCTAAAGCAGTGAGTTCGCTGGCATTTACATTAACCAGGAACTTCATCGAGCGGGTCGCGACGGCGCTTTTGTGCGTGACAGGAGACATCTTGGCGAGTGTGAAACGGCGCCCATTGAGGTCCCTACAAACTTGACGAGAGGAGACTCTGGCGCTGGCGTCTGCGGAAAGCTGCAATGATATAGTGGTTCAGACAACAGAGGAATGATATGTAGTTGATTGATTAGTATACCTACACTTCGTCCCGATGACTTAAAACGGCTTGGCGGCTCATCAAAGTGACCCCCCACACCCTCTGTTTTTTTTTTTTCAGAAAAACATTGCGTTAATAGCGTAACGATTCATGGTGATTGAACATGTGCGAGGAGTCTTTTTGCTTTCTGCCTTTAAAAATATAGAATTGTTCCGACATTTAAACCAACATTCTAAAACTGTTCCGGATTAATTTCCACCATCGGGAGTTCATTATCGTGTTCTTAAATCTAAGTTGAAGAGTGTTTATTGTGCTTCGCCCGCATGAAAATGCTGTCGCGGTGGCTGGCAGTCGAACCCGTTTTTTCGAGCTTAGAAGCTTGACGCCCTAGGTGCACAGCTACTACAGCGGGCGATATTTAAGCCGAATAATCGAAATACATCGTAGTTAACGCCACAAGACCACCCTAAGCCACAACCATGTAGATCAGGCAAATCCACGTGCATGCCATCATTTCTACACGGTAGCTTAATTAACAGTCAAGCGCCAGAGTGAACTCTAATAATTTTATTAGGAAACTCAAATGGCTTTACCTGCTGAACGTAATTCGTAGCACGGCCGGTACCTTTTTCGTGCGCCACGGACACTCGGGAAGGCAGATCAAGAACTGAATGTATAGGTAGCAACACACCATTAAGGAGAAGAAATGTGGTGAAGACGACAGGTGAAAATGCAAGAAATAACTCTTTTTGTACAACTCTGCGGCAGTAACGGTTACTCATGAAATTTTATTCGCAGTATACATTGTTGTCACACCACGTAGTTGACTGAAGTAGCAGCACCCATAATGGCTCTTCAAAACAAGCGCTCAGCATACACTGGTGGATTACAGCGCTGCTTCGGCGAATGGCTGTTCCATGAAATAAATGCGCTCGTCGCGCTCCTAGCGCTATCTCGCTGGTAATGAAGAAACGCTTATGAGCGCCGGCCATCTCTGAGTCCGTCCAGCGGCAAAGGGTGTGTATATAACGCTCGCCGTTAGCTATGCGGAGGACCTGCGTTCCGTGGCGTAGTGGCTAGCGCCACTCGCTGCGGAGCAAGAGGTCCCTGGTTCGATTTCGCGCTTCGGAAGCATTTTTCTGAATTATTTTTCTTTGGGGCTTTTATATATATATATATATATATATATATATATATACTTATACATATACGGTGCATGACGGCGACGGCAAAATCCAGGCGAGACTGTCCATATAATTGCTATCGCAATAAAAGCTTACAGGGCTTATAAGATGTGTCGGCGGCATGCCAGGCTGATCAGAGTTGGTTGCACTACGCTATGCAGCAGGTGCATCGGTACAGGACAATCTAGCTGAATGTCTGACCATCACTCAGCCTTTTTAGCCTGTGGCCTCTATGTCTTACCAGTATTACATTCATTCAGCTCACCAAGGAGTGCCGGTAGCAAAATGTAGCACGTGGCTTTCGAAATACAAGGACAATGATTGATATTTTTGGCATCTTTAAACGGTCCGCAGGCGCCGCAATCATTAGAATTTTAATTTTGCACATCCTCAGCACATCCCGTTGTAGTGAAATGTGCAGTTGCACGTGAAGGCCTGACTGTCGCACGTTGTGGATAGCTATTAGTTTTCCGCTACAAGTGCACGTGCAAATGCGATCTTCCGCGCCTGCTCTCGCTCGATGAATTTTCGTTCTCGACTGCACTTCGCCGCAATAGTTGACCAAAAATTAACACCATGAATTGCGTAATGCAATGTTTTTGCATTGTTCTGCGTTTGTTGCAAACATTTATATCTTGCGTAAAGAACACCTGAATGTGATATTATTATTTGACGTCCTTCAAAGACGAACAACCAAACCGAGACAATAGGAAGAGGAAATAAGGATAGAAAAGCAACTCATCGTGAACTACACTTGAATCGTCTTCACAATCCAAATATGGCATTTTATGTTATAAGGAAGCTTTAAATTCATTTGTTTGTTTATAGTGTAACTTTAGAGTCACGTTCCTCGAACCGCTTCTAATACGTGATTTCTTCGCAATGAGCAAGTGTCGTTGTTTGGAAACGGGAACAAGCGAGGACAATGATCATACGTTTTCCCATAGTGTACACGCGGCTTAAAAAGAAAATATAAGAAGGAAAATAAAGTGGGAGAGCCAGTATAGTGTGCTCGTAAAGCGGCGCACAAAAGGGTTACATGTGACCGCATCCAAGACGGTTTACTGGGGCCAGAGGCACCGTTCTGCTTGCGGACACACGTAGACACACACACACACATATATATATATATATATATATATATATATATATATATATATATATATATATATATATATATATATATATATATATATATATAGGAACAAGAGAGAGTACGACGCACGAGCCGAAACGTCAGTAAACATACCGCAAAAACCAACGTGCGTCGTACTCTCTCTTGTTCCTTATTTTACCGGGGCCAACGTGACTTCCTTGCTGCAACTATATATATATATATATATATATATATATATATATATATATATAATATATATATATATATATATAGATATATATATATATATTATATATATATATATATACACTGTTACTACCGACGAAGGTTTGTCCACTCGTCACAGTTCCACAGCATGATCAACAAGTCGCTCCCTTCGTCCGACCAACGCGCACTCCACGAGCTTCTTGTGTGCTATGCTTCCGTCTTCAACTTTGCACAACCTGAGCGTCTACCTTCACCCCCGCAGTCCCGCGTGCACCACTGCATCAATACTGGGGCCGCGGCCCCCATTCGACAGAAGCCGTACCGCGTCTCTCCCGCCGAGAGGAAGGTGATCGACGACCAAGTTAAGGAGATGCTACAGAAAGGTGTCATCCAAGAGCCCTGTAGTCCTTGGGCAGCTCCAGTTATACTGGTCAAGAAAAAAGGTGTTTCGTGGCGATTCTTCGTCGACTATAACGCCTAAACGCGGTAACGAAAAGGGATGTGTATCCGCTTCCACGAATAAACGATGCCATAGGCTGCCTACATTCCGCTTCGTACTTCTTATCTGTCGACTGGCGCTCAGGCTATTGGCAAATACCTATGAACCCACAAGACAAAGAAAAGACCGCCTTCATTACGCCGGATGGCCTCTTTGAGTTTAATGTAATGCCCTTTGGTTTGTGTAATGCTCCGGCAATCTTCGAGCGATTCATGGACACGTTCCATGCGCTACCGTGACGACGTGGTCATTTACGGCAAGACATTCCACGAGCACAACCAACGGCTTCAAGTTATTCTCGACTGCATCCGCCGTGCGGGACTGATCGTTAACTCGAAAAAGTGCCACTTGGGTCAGCGTCAAACGCTTGTCCTTGGTTTTCTTATGGACAAGGAAGGTATCCGTCCCGACCCTCAGAAGCTTGCCGCCGTCCGTGACTTCGAGCAACCGAAGACAGTGAAGGACCTTCGCAGCTTCCTTGGGCTGTGCTCGTATTTCCGTCGTTTCATCAAGGACTTTGCACGTCTAGCTTATCCACTCACGTCTCTGCTTCACAAGGACACACCTTTCGGATGGACTGCTGAGTGCGAGTCTGCGTTCAGCGAGCTAAAGTTTTTACTTACCTCTGCTCCAATTTTGCGCAATTTTGATCCTGAGGCACCAACTGACCTTCACACCGATGCTAGTGGTGTTGGTAGTGGAGCGGTACTTGTACAGATACATTGTGGACGCCAACAAGTCATCGCCTATGCAAGCCGTGCACTCACAAAGGCAGAACGGAACTATACCGTCACCGAAATGGAATGCCTCGCGGTCGTGTTCGCCATTCAGAAGTTTCGACCGTACCTGTACGGCCGTTCCTTCAGGATAGTCACCGACCACCATTCACTTTGCTGATTGGATGGACTACACGACCCCACCAGCCGGTTAGCTCGCTAGTAATTACAGCTGCAAGAATACGATTCTTCCGTCACATACAAGAGTTGTCGCTGTCACACCGATGCTCACTGTTTATCTCGACTTCCGTCAGCAAGAACCCGAGATTGGGAGGATGACTTGGAGGAATATCTTTTCGGAATATCTACGGAGTTTCCCGATGCGGCGGCCTTCAAGCATGAAGAGGAGCAAGACCCTTCCGTAAGGACTCTTCTTGATGCCATTCGGTTAGCAGCACGGAGTTTACCTTTCACCATATCCGCAGGTTTACTGTACAAGAAGAACTATTCCGCTGAATGTGCTCCTCTCCTCCTTGTCGTGCCCCGTTACCTTAGACCCGAGATCCTTCGCGCCATGCACGATGACATCACATCAGGTCACCTAGGCTTTGCTCGGACGCTGCATCGAGTGCGTCAGCGTTTTTACTGGCCCAAGCTCTGGAATACAACAAAAAAACAGTACGGTGCCAGCTGTGCTATTTGCGAACGTCACAAACAAACAACAACGCCTTCGGCGGGTGCCTTGCAGCCAGTTGAGCCGCCAAACCTTCCCTTTGAAAAGATCCGCGTTGACTTGGTTGGCTCCTTCCCTAAGTCATCTACTGGGTGTCTCTGGATTATAGTGTGTGTGGACTACCTGATGCGGTACACTGGGATGGCAGAGTTCACTTCGGCTACAGCAGCTGACGTCTCATTCTTCCTGCTGCACTCCGTCATTCTTCGTAACGGTGATCCGCGTGTTGTGATTAGTGGCTGAGGACGGCCAGTTTACAGCGGACGTTGTTGAGGAACTATTACGCCTTTGTGGGTCTGACTATCGGCACTCGTCACCTTGTGACCCTCAAACAAACGGCCTGACTGAGCGCACGAATCGCAGCTTGACCAACATGCTTGCCATGCATGTGTCCAATGACCACAAAAATTGGGCCTTTATTTTGCCATTTGTTACGTGGTGGTGGAAAAACTTTATTGATTCTTCAGGGGAAGGGGTAGAATGGGAAAGAGCGAGTAGGTGGTTCCCATTCCAGGACTCCAGTGATCCTGGCTACACGCTCTGCCTGGTCCAAGAGGCCTCTCTTGGACCAGGCGAAGCATGAAGCATGAACACGGCGAAGCATGAAGTCACCGGGTATGCGCCTCTCTTCTTGCTCTACGCTCGCCATCCCCAAAGCTTTATAGAAACGTCTCCCTGGTCTCCACACGAAGACTTCTCAGTAGCCTGCACTTTATGTCGTGCTGAAGAAGCTCGTCGACTGGCCCGCCTCAGGACTATTTCGTCACAAGACCGAGCCAAAACTCGTTATGACGCTCGACACACGTCTGTCACATTTGCTCCTGGAGACCTTGTTTTGCTTTGGACGCCTGTGCGAAAAAAAAGAATTATACACAGTTTTTGTCCAGGTATGCCGGACCATACATCTTATTGAGACGTTTGAGTGACGTCACGTTCGTCATCGCCAAAGTGACCTCTGACGACCGGCGATCCCGTAGGAACCCAGCAGTGCATGTTGCCCGGCTGAAGCATTACCACGATCGGGCTATATATATATATATATATATATATATATATATATATATATATATATATATATATATATATATATATATAGATATATATATATATATATATATGTGTGTGTGTGTTGTGTGTGTGTGTGTGTTCATGTCAAGGGCGCCAGCCAACCTTCGGAAGCTCTTCTGTACCAAATAAAGGAGATCATAGAGCAGTCAGTTTAACGCACGTCTAACATACCATTTAAGTGACGGACACGGACGTCGAAGTCTCTTCTTTGAGCACAGCCGAATTGCTGCGGCGCCGCTATTATAATCATACACAGACATATTTGGGCGTTGAGATCAATGTGTTATGTTTCTGTAGGATCCTGTATTCCATAAAACCCAAGCTAGAAAAGCTTTTTGGCTTCGTGAGAAGTGACTACACCCTTTGTCGATGTGAGCGACAGATTTGTTCAGCCTTTTCTATGCTGAGCATACCATGTTCTACTGTGGCTGACATGCCGCAGTGGGATTAAGTATGAGACCACCTGATAATTTTGAAATATTCACTGAACATCATGCAATATTTCGCGCACTAGCTTCATCGGTACAATGTGTCTTGAAGCAGCTGCCCAGTGTCCCATGTCGCCAAATCGTCATAGAGCTTATGAATAATTAATTGCTCACATGAGACTTCTTCGTCACCACGAAATTGAGAAAAAACACAACATAGCGTATCAGTGGGTACCAGCACGTTGCGGTATCTATGGTAGCCCCATAGATACCGCAATGTGCTCATGGTGGTGCCCACTCCATAGCTATACCGTTATCCAGCGCCGACGCTGGGAGAGCCAGCAATGTGCGACAAGGCTTCGTTCGTTGGCTCGTGAACTCCGACTTGAACAATGGAACTCGGCGGAATTCACCAATGCTCGTCTCCACAACTGGGATCCGAACCCTTTGCTTCGAGCTCCCAGCGCAAACGGCAACCTCGGCGGGAAACCGCTACGGATGAAACGCGGGCTCGACATGCCGAAACGCTGCTTCGCATCGCCTCATGGTCCCCTTCACAGGGAGATGGTGTAATTTTCTTCTTCTCATATTCCCATGTCTTGAAATCGAATACACGATCTTGTTCGGAGTAGCCGAAGGCCAATGCTAGTGAGTCAACGCTACGATAACTAGCACACCTTGTTCAGCTCGCAGAGTTTGTTCATTTCCCTCGCTGTGAAACGGCACCTAGTATCGTGTATTAACGCAGACTCACTCGGAAATTTATTTATGTTCTATTGGCCTAGTTGAATACTTCTAAGCTATATTGAGCATTCGATGTTAAATGCATTAAGATAAAAGCGACGGCAGTCCGAAGAGCGTGAGCGTGCATCTTTCGTACTGTGTACTCCAATGCGATATCTGTATGCCGCAGGGCGTCTAAAAGAACGGCGGAGCTTTTGCGCACGGCGCCTGTCGCAGTACACACTACGCAAACATTCTGTTTAGTCGGTGCTTCTGTATGACCTGCGTCCAGTGTTGGTACGCACATCAGCACGTCCTATGCAAATGTGGCCACTCTTCAACGTCCGAGATTTCCCTGGCGTAATGCTCGCATTGTGATTCACAACTTGTGGTCCTTCGTCGGGAATATGGTCAGGTTTCCACTCGGTATATCGCCCTCCTTATGTGAATGTGTTCTATCAGAATGCCCCTGTTTGCGGCCGTATGACCTTTATATCTTTGAATCCCGGGTAGCACTTTATGTTTTGAGCCAAGTTGGAATGTGTAGTTGATATTCTTCTATAGCAGGGACAAAGACAAGGTGCCGCTTTCGTAGAACTTATCTTTGGTTCACCTTTGTCATGAAGTTTTTCGCGGCCCGCGGGGACGCTGCTTGCTTTCTTGCGGCTAGACGAATGCTGGCTTTCGCAGCCCTTTCAGACCACAGTGGTCTTCGGTAGTAGCCTTTTTGTGGAGGTGAAAAAGCTGGTCCAATGCCAGCGAAAGCTGTACTGAGCCACAAGAGCTGACAGGAGGGATTCATAAGGCGGGATCCTAAACGACCACGTCATTTACGAACACAAAGCCTCATATATGAATGCACACTGTCACTCTCATGCCTATTGACTCCGTCATAATTATGAAGTTAGCAGGTACTCCACATTCCCCGAAACAATTGCGCCTTTTTGACTTATAATATCAAGCTAAACATAGAGAAATAACGGCCTCGCCACCAACTTATGCGCAGAAATGCCCTGGACAAATCCCTAAGCAACGTAGACAGCCACTATGAAAGCGCGATGGGCACTAGGCTGCAGTGAATGTAACTTGCAGTGGTTGGCATAGAATATCCTATGCGATATGCATAAATGTTTCTCATTGATGTTCTAGTGGAGTTTAGTTGGGTTTTCTCTGCGTTATTCCTCAGTTTTTCTGCAAATAGAATGTACGGCTAGCTGGAGGAAAGAACTTCAGGAAATAAAAAAAGTATTATCTACATGGAAAAAAGTGTTTTTTTTTAATAATTCAAGCAGCACACCTGACGAGAAATTCATGCTAGTCTGGGGAACAAACACCCTAACACCGCGTTTTCCCGCCAACTGAAGTAAGCAATTAAATAGGCGAACCTATAAAAAAAAACCGCTCAGACCTTGGCACTGCGGTGCCCGGTCATATCATAAGCATAACTTCGACGAAAAATAACTGCACCAATTTTGTCATCGTCGTTAATATTATTTTCTGACTTTCATGCTTCCGCCCGTCATCCTTCCAATATTTACTTTCTAAAGCAAACAGTGCATACTTTCTCATGGTTAATGGCATGGAAAACAATAAATAGATACACGGACAAGGCGCCAAGTGCGCGTGGTTAAAAAACAGTCGTTTGCGTACTAACGAAACCTTATCTCAATAAGTGTTCTATTTATAAGCAAACTCAGAAGAAAAAGGCTGCATGTTCATTTTTCAGATCTAAGACCTGCCAGTGTTCCGACGTGCCGTGTTCCGGGTGCCACGCCAAAATTGTAGTCTTTGTTTGCTGGGAAAGGGTATAACCGATAATGTATTTCGAAGCTGAGATATGATTGTTTTTATACCAAAATAGAACATGACTGGCATCAGAACAAATATATATATTTAATTACACTCTGGTTATAATTAATTGCGGAAAAACGCACAAACTCAACGGATTGTCGAGCGCCTTGGAATAAAGTTATGTAAATTTTACGCATTTAAAGACGGTCCACCATGATTCGCGCCTGAAGGGGTTAATAGCATTTCTTCCTCATTACTTCTCCTGGCAGCATTCCTGCTCTTTCGAGTAAAGTTCACAGCACCTCTTCCCATCTCGCTTATATGCGTCGGACTTAAGGGAGAAGTGTGACCGAAAGAGAAGACTTTCGGCTCAGTTGACGCTTCCGCGATAAACTCTCTGACGTGATACAGCTAGCTTCGATGAAAAATATAATGCATGACAGAGGCGGCAGGCTAGTGTGCTACAATGTGCGCACCGGGAAGGTACAGCGGGCGCGTCGAGCGAGAGGATGTACGGCAGTCGTCGAGAAAAAAGATTATGAATCTGGCGCCACTTCTTGAGGCGCGCAGTGGACAGCGAGCTCAAGGTGGAGTGGACACGACAAGCTCGGTGCGGCAACACGTCGTTCCTCTTTAGAGTGCTCCGGAGCCTGCCATTCTCCATTACGGCTTTCCTACCGCGACTCCGCTTGAGAGGCACACTCCTCTCGCAAGACCTCCGAGCGCTCGCCTCGGGCTCCACTATAAGCAATGGGCTGGATTACGGCCTTAAAGCAGATACCTACCGCGCAGCTTGGGCGGCGCTGCCGGTTTAGCATATACAGAATATGCCTCGGCCGCTCCATTAGTCCATCACTTTCGCATGCTACTCTAGGGCTCTTTTCGCGCGGCCTATACATGTCTGTATGTAAACGCCTGTTCATTTTGCTCGTGCCTTCGTGCCATTTTGATTCTCCGAGATGAATCAGCATAGAGTTTCCTACAATACTTACTAGAGGGAACTCTGGCGCTAGTGTCTATGGGAGCTGCAACGCATGACGCTTCAGCCAGCATGGGAATGATGGGTAGTACACAAATTTGTCTAAACTTCGTTCTTTCGGCTCCGTTTGGCTCCGCGTCGGCTGCATCCGCTTTGTCGAAAAGCGAAGTTCAGCAAAAGTCAGCCGTTCCACTTCACCAGTTTAACTTTTTTAGGCTCACCAAATCAAACCTGGTCATGAAGTTCACAACGGTCTATTCTTTTATCCGAAACGAACGCCAAAACACAGCAATAAACAAAGCCACAAGTACGTTTGAAGCCGCAAGCACGAAGACTAGGCAAATTTGTGTACTACCCATCATTCCCATGGTAGCTGAACGATCGCAGCGCCAGAGTCCCCTCTAGTTAATTTTAGGAAACTCTATGGAATCAAGGGCGCGGACTGCTGCATACATGCGCCATTTCATTTTAATTTCTTTTTGCTTGATGTCGCGGCCCATCTTTTATGGGGTGATCGAGGTAGCGACTGGAAATTAACGTCGGCAGGTAGGGTAGGTGCCATAGCGCATATAAATGAGCAATATATATATATATATATATATATATATAATATATATATATATATATATATATATATATATGCATGTATGTGTGTGTGTGTGTGGTGTGAAGCGCAGGCGCACGTACAAACACAAAAATTTTACATTTGTTTGCTGGTTCGACCGAGGACCGGTCTTTTTCAATAGTGGAGTTCACAGGTACAGTCAGTGAATTTATACAAGTTCACTCTGAGAGAGGTGCCCGGAATGAGTTCTATTACAATGACAAGAAAATGGCAACTGCACGCACAGAAAAAAACATGCTCACTTGCAGCAACAGGTGAGCAAGGGCTTCTGCACTAGCAAGGTTTTTTTTTTTTTTCCTGTGGGTGCAGTGGCAATTCTTTCAACAGCGGAGCTGTTTAAGCCGGCCATAAAAACTTTGGTGTCCACAAAAGACCACGGGTGGATATACGCCACAAAAACTGGGCAAGCTCCACTACCGAGTACAGCAGGTGCGAGCGTTAAACCGAAACTCTGCTCGGCGAAGTGGAGCCCGTGAAAGATGTGAAGGAGAGAGAGAGAAAGAAACAGACACGAAAGAAAGAAGTAATAAAAACAGAGAGGAAGACCAAAAGAGAATGAAACCGAGAAATAAAGAGAAACTAGGAAAGAGAGACAAAGAAGCAGAGCGAGAGAGAGAAAGAAAGATAGAAAGGCAGAGAAAGACATAGAAAGAGAGAGAAATAGAGAGAAACAAAGAAAGGCCACTCAGCTGTACTCTTCCTTCAGGCTTGCACCACTAGTGCGCCACTTCATATCATTTATTCATCACCGTATCCAAGACACGTGAACTTATGCGTATATATATATATATATATATATATATATATATATATATATATATATATATATATAATATATATATATATAATATATATATAGTGAAGGAGTGGTTGCCTTTGGTTGCCGTATAAGTATAAGTATGAGAGGTGGCACTTCAGAAAACTTCATTTATTACGTCGACGTTTCGGTCAGAGCCAAGGTCTGGCTCTGACCAGAAACGTCGACGTAATAAATGAAGTTTTCTTGAAGTGCCACCTCTCATACATATATATCTATATATATATATATATATATATATATATATATATATATATATATATATATATATATATATATATATATATATATTGTGATGCAGAAGAAACAAGAGACAACGCCCGTTCGCTGGCCGGCTGTTCTTATTCTCCACCTCGTTCTTCTCTTCTTCGCGCATCCTGCTCTCGCGCCAGAGCCCCGTTGTCGTTCTTCGTCATTACACTCGGCCACGACTGCGAGCGGCCGCAGCTGCCGACAGTGTCTCTGGTGGGCGGCACTGGCTGCATCGAGGTGGCCGATCTCGGCCACGCAGTGGCTTGGTTTCATGACGTGCCAAACGTAGTTCAGGCGGGCGGCACTGACTGTGTCGCGGTGGTCGGTGTTGTATACGCCGTGACTTGTCCTGCTGAGCTGCCAAACATTCTGGTGGACGACACTGGCTGTACCGGGGTGGTCGTTGCAGGTCTCTTCCACGCTGTGAATGCATGTGGTCACCTGTAAAATATGGAGCTAGCAGGTTGTACTGGCTGATGCGGAGTTGTTGCATCGGTTGCAGATGATCATGATTATCCCGTCGCAGTTGGGAAGATACGGCAGCGAATCTGGGCTGCAGTGCCACGGCAGTCCACACTGAGCGGGGACATCTGCGCCGTTCGCTGTGCGTGAATGGGCGACGGGGTGTTTCACTAGACATCTGTGTCATCGCAGAGAAGAGTTCACGTACTGGCTTGTGAGGCAAGTCGTGCTCTTGCGGTATCGCTGATGTCGTACTGGCGAACGAGCTGGTGGTTCTTGACAATGTGCGACGTGCGGTCAAGCCATCCTGGTCAAACCCATTGTATTCAGGTGCAAACAGGGTTGCACCGGTAGGTTCTCGATGACATCGTCCCCAGGCGGCATGGGCACAGGCATTTCAGGTTCTTTTACTGAGACGGCACTTGGCAATTGGCGAGAGTCATCCCACTCGGCCAATGTCTGCGGCGACGTCCGGGGATTATGTGACTCCTGGCTGTTGGCAAAACCGAGAGTGGTGGCTAGTGCATCGTCTCCGGCTTGTAGCGAGGGAGGTGAAGTCGTCACACAGTAGGCCGACGCCTCCAGGCACTCTAGCACTGGCCAACTTGGAGGCCGGCTCGCCGGCTGCTGTGGCTCGGAGACGGTCTTGGTCTGTGTCAAGGGTCGTTGTGGGGCAGGTATCGACGCGGAGTCTGACACCTGTGGGGAGGAGGACACCTTGCGGCTAGTGCGGACGACTGCCGCGGGGCACTCCGTAAAGCTGTCCGTGGAGCAGCTACAGGGCACAGCTGTACCAGGGGGGCGCTGCGCCTCGCGAGCTCTATGTCCGCTGGAGGGCAGGTTGTTGAACGCCCGAGCTGCAGCCCCGAGGTGGAACCCCTCCTGAGCTCCATCCTCGGTAACGGTCAGATTGGCCTCGGTGGTCGCATAGAAGTTGGAGGGTGTCCGGCCACGGTGGTCGCATAGAAGTTGGAGGGTGTCCGGCCAAAAGCAGCAATGAGCTTGAAGCTCCACTCCGCCCAGGACTGCTGCCGCACACCTTCGAATCTATGCCACGCCGCGGCAGCATGCCGAAGGCGGTCAATGGACACGCACCATTTCCGTTGGTCCGTCCACGCTTGACGAGCTCCTAGAGCGTTGATGGTGGCCACCCAATGGTCGGCGTCGTCCTGGAAGCCGCGGAACTCCGGTAGTTCGCAGGCAGCCGGTGATGGTGATACGGCAGCCGAAACTCCGGAGCATGACGACGCCAAGCAGCCTAGTTGGTATGAGAGCTCCGTGAGGGCATTCAGGAGCTTTCTGCGGCTCTCGGGTGAGCTCTCTTCATGGTCTTGCGAGGCGGCGGCGGCCAACGCGGCATTGAGTGAGTGCAGTGCTGGCAAGGCGGCAGGACACAACACGGAGATTGACGCTTCCAAGGCGTTCACCGTGACTCGGAGTCGCGCGATGGTGGCGGAAAGCTCGGCGGCGCTCTCGGGCGAGCCGCGCGTGGAGCCAGTGGTGACGTCCGAGGAGTTGGACACAATCGGTGTTCTCACAGAGGAGGGACCCTTGTCCGAGGGAGCTTGGACAGCACCCCTCAGCGGCTCGGGTGCCGATGGAGCACCGAGTAAGCCGTTGTCGCTGCGGGAAGCGTGGATGGCATTCCCAGGCAATGGTAGGCCGTGTACTGTCGTGGCGGCGCCGGGAAAAGCCTGCCCTTGAGCCACTGAGGAGGCCTGGACGCCGTCCTTGAATGATGGCACAGGTGCTTCCGGCAGAAGTAGCGAGACGGGCTGCATAATCGTTCCTTGGAGAGAAGGTCCGCAGCGCCGATGAGCCACGAGGACGCACTTACGGTTGATAGTTCGTAGACTGCGCCATTGTGATGCAGAGAAACAAGAGACAACGCCCGTTCGCTGGGCCGGCTGTTCTTATTCTCCACCTCGTTCTTCTCTTCTTCGCGCATCCTGCTCTCGCGCCAGAGCCCCGTTGTCGTTCTTCGTCATTACAATATATATATATATATATATATATATATATATATATATATATATATATATATATATATATATATATATATATATATATATATATATATATATTGTAGAGTAGGAGACGTTGAGAGCACTGCACTGTGGGCTCGGCCGCACGGACCACGCGCGCTAGCAGAAACCAGGGAAGTAAAGCAAGCGTTCACAATATGTGCGTATATCATACCGTGTCGTATGTGTCGTCATTGAACCTGAGGCCGAACCGTGAATGGGCGGGGACTGGGACGAAGTCTGGGATGCAGGTTAATGTAATGGCGGATAAAGTAAACTGGGCTGTTGTCCCCATGTTTGACGTACGGTACCCTGTACGATATCTGTTACGTTTAAGCCTGAAAGCTGGTCTCAAGACAGCCGCTAATCCGTGGGCTCTACAGTCCACTGCTGGGGCATGCCGGTATGTCGACGTCCTGAGGCTGTGCTTGCATCGAGCAAGACGCGCCTTCCTGCCTCACTTCAAGGGACTGCCTAGTGCTCAAAGTGTATTTTGTGCCGCATTGTTATGTGAAAGAGAGTTGACTATTAACGTTCGGAGAAGGCTTTCGACAGGGATGGACAGCAGGAAGAGCTGAACCAGGGCTTCCTGCAAGAGGCTGAGGTGGAGTTGGTGACACTTGAGTGTTGCCAATCGTTTGAAATGTTCGAAGCAACAGTCGCATATATGTTAAGGTTTAAGATAGAAAGTCAAATATTCAAACGAGGTCAGCTACCGGCTCCTCCAGCCCGTCGCTTCTAGAGTTACAACGAGAACCGAACAGACTTCGCTCTCCGCTGCTTTGCCATGAGAGAGGCGACACGTTCGTTCAAACGAGTGAATTTCTTACGGTATCTGACATATAGTCGTAGTCTGCAAAATTTTGCGCATATTGTCGACCACTCTACGCCGGTGACCTAATATGCGATTTTTTTTTAACCACAGGCTCTGCGCTAGTACAATACGATGAATGTGCGCAGTTAATATTAACTCTTGAGATCTTACGTGCCAAAACCACGATCTGATTATGAGGCACACCGTAGTGGAAGGCTCCGCAAATTTCGACCGCCTGACGTTCTTTAACGTGCACTTAAACCTATGTAAGGTCTCTAGCATTTCGCCTCCATAGAAATGCGATCGCGGCGGCAATCTACGCAGTTAAAGAATAAATTAGTGCACAGCTCACAGTGCACGCAAGGGGCAACAACAAAAAAGCGCATACGTTATTTGCGAGACCGTTGTGACGTGCTAAGGTGAACGCAGTCGATGAAAAAAATCGTCGGTTATTTCTCCGCTATTGATGATTTCGTTTCGGTAAGCGATGCGAAACAAATGTTGCTCGAGTGATGTTGCACGAATGAGCAGCACTCGTGCACGAGGTATTCAAGTTGAACGTGCAATCAATTCCGAGTACGCGCTTTCCAGCAGCTATTCAACCCCGCAGTAGCCGCGAGTCTAAACGGCGGGCGATGCTCCCTTCGAACGCAATGCTTGTCACCAAGAGCAGCCCATCTTGCGCGTTTGCCTTCGGGCAGCAGAGACGGCTGGCCGGGTGACGCTTCTTGGCCTCGTGATGGCGCTCGAGGCTTAACCTGAAGGGTTTGCCCCCTCCATCTATAATGCCTCTCGCCTGCGCTCAGCAAGAGACGGATGGCCGAGCACTTGGGCCTACACCGGCGCATTTGAGCGGCCCGTCTCATTAGTGTGAAATGTGCGCTTCCGTAGCCTGACTCTGCTTAATCCCTTCATTAGTGAGCGGTTTCGCTTTTTCGTGTCTGGCTATTGGTGCGACGGCTTCATAATTGGCCCCTGCGGAGGACATATTCGTGTAATTACAGCAATGAAGCTAATGAGCTGAAATTAATCAGAGAAAGAGCAAGTTTTATCCGCGCTTGCGTCTCGGCGTGAGCGCACAGACATAAGCTATACCCGATATCTGTCAGTGCGCCAATGCTACAAACGCTGGCGGTGAGTTCCTTGAGGACATGCAATAAATGAATGTCAGGAACGCCTGACGCTTTTTCACAACGCTCACGGTTTGCCGTCGGTCTCATCTCGTGCACGCACCATCGAGGTCTTGCACGAGCACTGGTGGCGCTGTTGTACCACGGCAGATTTTGAGATCGCTGTAGGCTCCGGTGACTGTTCCCAGTTCTGACGTCATTTCTGCATCTCTAGAAGCTTAGACATTCTAATAATGCGTGGAAAGCACGTTGGTGATGTGCCATAACTCATATTGGTCTGGTAGCTATTACAACTTCCAGCGTCGCTGTCAAGTGCGTCCTAGGTTCAGCAACACTCGTGGCATTGTTACGATGACGCTCAAAAAGGCCAGTAGCAACAGCTGCAGCAGCAGCACCAGGGATTGAGGAACGCGCTGTGCGCAATTGCAATATTCTTGTCATTGGAGAGATGTCAAAAGTATGCATACGTGCAAGCTGTGACGCTTGTGCAATATTTTCCATAGGGAACTGAGTTTCACTAGCGCAGTAATACGAACCTTATCAAACATTCTTTAAGCGTGTGACGATAGTGAGCAATGATAATGTGCGCGCCGCTTGTTGCTGTTGTCTTTTAGACTAAATTGGCATACCTCGTCGCGCGGCTGCTGCGATAAAAGGCCACTGTCGGGACGTCGCACATTGAATTCACTGTGCCGTGCCGCCATCGAGAACTGTAAAAAAAAAAAATGCATCAAAGAGCCCAAATCAAGCAGGTTATTTAAAGCACTCTCTTTGTGCTGCTGCACTTATATTTCGAAATGCTAAATGGATTGAAATGCGGGGCTTGCGTACATCGTCACAAATTAATAACAAATAAAATTGGTGGAATGAAATAGCTAAAGCAATAAGATGCCACTTCACACCGGTGCGCGCATGCTCTAAGCCAAGATATAGTGGCAGTTGTAATATTTTTCTGTTTTCTTTTTATTTTACCCAACAGACAAGTTCCATTGCCACAAAGTCATGTTGCAAAGTTCCCTGACGTGCCGCTAAGCGCCAGCTCTGGTGAACTAAGGTATAAGAGGGCAGCGCACATGTTCCATGGCAAGCGCATTTATCGGTAGTCTTGCTGCTGAAGACGCGATTGTGGACCGGTAGCAACTGAGGCGTGATGCTTACAGCGCTAGTTCGAGGGTTTCTACTTATACCTCCGACACCACTCGTCATGAAACCCACGACATTGATCGGACGGCAGGCGTTTTATATGGGTCGTCTTCGAGTTGCACAATTTTACTTCGACAGCACTCAAGCTCACGAAAGTGTTCTTTCTTCTTGTCCGTCCGTCCAGTCCGTTACGCTGACAATGCCCGTTGTCGCCGTCATCATCATTATTGCGTTGTCGTAATGCCTTGTCATCTCCACCTTCACCATCACCACAGCGCGAAGCTAACAAAATTGTGGTCCTGAATTTTAGTGTTTGAGCTGCGGACAGGCCAGGACCCGTCAAAGAGGCTTACTTATAGCACAGAGTTTCGGCTCACGCAGTGGCGGTTGTCAGACCATGTTAGTTTTGTGTTATCGTACAATAAATCAGTGGACATAATAGGTGTATGGCGAGCCGTAGGCGGTCGGGCCAGCTGCGTTTGGTGATCGTAATAGTATATAATTGTTGGGGTTTAACGTCCCAAAACCACGATATGATTATGAAGGACGCCGTGGGGGAGGGGTCGTGAAATTTCGACCACCTGGGTTTCTTTAACGTGCACTTAAATCTAAGTACACGGGTTCGGTGATCGTCTACGTTTGACCGACGAGTAATAAAGTATATTCGAGATCACAAACCGCATGTCTTCGCACGGGTGCATAACTTACGTACAGTCGCCTCGAGAGCCTCCGGAAAGTACACAGACCTGCTAACATGACTGCGCATTACATTACATGACTTGTGTCAGCAAGTGACACAAGTCATAACGTTGTCTCGGCGTCGGCAGAGACAACTGAGCGGAGTATGACGAGGCGTCCACTTCTATTGGCTTCGTCACTTCTGTCCACAAATTACGAACTACGCACCTCGGGAGTCCCCTGCTAACCATATTCCTTGCAATATTCGTCCGTGCTGCGCTTTTCCACAGTACGGCGCTTTCCCATTGCTGAAGCACCATAACCTAGCGATGAGCGCAATAGCTGCGCTAGAACGAAGCTTTCAGTTTCATCAAGGGAATCAATAACTGTGAGCATAGTGGATTATGCAGCCAGAATTATTCTACTATAAAAAAGCTACGCCCGTGAGGCGACAGACAACAGTGGTGGTTGTTAACTAACCCTAATGAGCGGCTGACTGTCATACATAGTAAACATGAGAACCTGTGCCCACGCATGACAAGTGGGGTGCTGAATGACTATACTCCTTCCCCCTCCCCCCGCCTGCTCTCTGCATCACGGCATCACGGTTGTGTTTTGTCATTTAATGATTGCTTTGTTTGCTCGTTGTCTGTTATCGAGCCGACAGTGAAATTCGTTGTCGTTCGTCGGAAAACGCGTTACGAGCGTGCGCATTTCACGGCACGTATCGAGAGCAGTAGTAAGAACAGATCTCTTACTTAAAGAAGACAGTATTATGTAGCCCTGTCGCATAAGTTCGCATACAGGATCTCAGTGTTCTTCAAGTCTAAGCTGCTGTTGAGATTTGCATGTTGTTTAATGATCGCTGCATCGCAGTCCATCTGTCTCCGTATACTCTCGCGTGAGTAATGATACGTAGAATAGGCGAAACTTGACTCGACTTGAAGTCTCAGGCAAGGGGCTCTGAAAGGGACAGCCGCTTACATGAAAGCACAACGTTAATTTGCAGTTCGATCCACCTGATCGTACATTACATAAAAGTTTTCTCCGCTTACGCGACTGCTGGGTTGGATCAATAGAAACAAAAGCCCTACAAGGGACGTATAGGTTTTGCGCCTTGGCCTTTCGGCGGCTTCTGTTTCAAGGCGCACTAACTGCTGGGTATTGTGTTCCGCGGGACACGTGGTGCGTTCTCTATCGCCGGAACGGGTCCAAAGAAGCGCTCCGGGGTTGTGCGCTTCTCGCGTCCCGTTCGAGATATACGCGGCCTCGGAGTCCCGACTCTCTGCTGCCGCCTGAGCTGGAAAGATGAGCTTGCTGTCTGCGCCGCCTACGCTTGGCATTCTGCTGTTTACACATCAGCCGAAGCGGCTCTGCTAACTCGAGCGCTCTCACCTTATTGGAGTCGCGTTTCAGCTTTGCGAGGAAGGGAAATGGAGAGCGGAGACTCGGGTGGGATCCTCTGGCTGCTTTTCATCGCAGCTATGCTTGTGTTTTCTATTCTCTCCTGCGCTTCTTTCTTATGAGAAGCATTCCGCCAACTACTTTGGCTGCGGCTCGCGTAGGTGCTGCACGTGAGCATTTTACCGCGCTACGGTCTCCCGCGAGATTTGCCCGCTTTTTTCCATCAGCGAGGGATGCGATGCGTGAGTGTAGCGCTTCTTCTCTTTCGATATCCTTTCGTTGCATTTTTTTCCTCGCCTGCATTTCTCATTGGTATCCCAATGTTGCGTCTTCCTTTCTGTATCGCTGCATGGTCCCTAACTTCGCGCCGTCTTAAACTGCCAACGCATTTCTCGCACGCGCGTCACGGAGGAAAAAGAAAACTTCTTGATATATGTTCGAAAACTATAGTTTACGTCGCCTTTTCGAACTTTTGCATAAGACGTTTACAAATTAAGTGGCGAACGAAGCATCAAGACCTCGCTAGAAATACACGCGCTGATTGCACTGAGCCGATGACTTCGTGCACTCATATCTATCGACGGATAGAATATATTTTTTGGCCGTGACGCGCAGTATTACCTCTAACTTACATTGAACTATGTCGGTGTCTCTAATGTGGACTAACAGATAAAAGCGCCTCACGACCATTAATCATTTTGTTCAAGTTTATTCAATGACCTTGTGGCACTTCAGCACACGCGATGATGTAGTTATGCAGTACCCGCTTCCACATTAAACGTGCGTTCATTTAAGCACGCGTAATGTGGATATCATTAGTTCGGCGCCCACCGGCGACAAATTGCATTTTTGCCTTTTTTAGCTCATCATTTCTATACAACAATTAAATCTGTCAGTAACTTCCCCGGCATTTCCTTGGTTGCAGTGTATATATTGCATACCTATCCGATTGTAACAGCAAAAGTCCGCCAAGAAGTATTTGTAGCAACTACATAAGTTCCAGTGGCCTGTTACAAAATCTAACATTCTCCCAGACGTTCCCTACCGTCGCAATTTCTTTTTTCGCCCGTTTGCTTTCCCTATCCGTTATTCCCTTTCCCCTTATCCATCCACCAACGTAAGGTAGGAAACTAGACACTAGTGCCGCTCGTACTGATTTAAGGATACGCAGGACGCTCATTTCTGCAGCCCATAAGGGAGCACGGCTCAGCGTCGCATGGGGGAAGGGAACAAGATACAGGAAAGGAGGGGCCGCCTTCTCGAGGAATGAGCACCCAAAGGCCGGGACATAGCTCTCTCCCTATTAGAAAAACAGGTGGGTCCCCGCTGGCACTGCCAATCGAACCCAATACTTCGCGCATCGGAGGCGGACGCTCTAAGCGCACGACCAATGCTGCGGTCTCGGGCTGTTCAACTACTTGCCTTTCCCATCTCATTTCATTTTTCCCTCTCCACACAACACACCGCACACACACGCACGCACATGCACATGCACACACACACACACACACCACAAACACATTTTAGTGTTTGTGTCAACGAAAACTCGCAATATATGCTTTTTCGTTGAATATAATAAGGTTGACATGCCTCTGTGCAGCTCTATTTCAATAAAAGCTCTGTGAATGCGGGGCATGGAAACGATGCACACAAAACAAGCAGTGTGGCACTTATGAATTTTCTCGCTGTCTAAGGTATTTCGTGGGCTCTCAGCTGGCATACTGGTGACCTATTCTGAGCGAGGCATACGGAGCTGAAGGACGCTACTCTAAGCACAGAGAGCGAAAGAAGTGGAGGGACTGCATGCGTGTCGTGTCGCCCTACATTCAAGACAACAGGTGTCGTGCGATTGGTGTGAGATGGACGCACGGGCTCGAGGCCAAGTGTCGCGTCTTCCGCAACCGCTGTCGAACAGGTATTCGCAGCACGCAAGGCAAGGGCATCGAGTTGACCGGTAGCCCCTCTACATTTTTTGTTGCCGTCGCCGTTCTCTCGCCGCCGTGGCCGCCTTGTTCACTTTCATTTTGCGTGATGAGCCGAATCTCGCACGTTCGTGTTTCCGGGTCTTTTCGGGCGCCAATCGATGGGGGTGGGTGTAACGCCGGGTGCCGGCGGATGGCTTCTCATCGAGCGCGCACCACCACGGCGTGTGTGTAACTGTCCCACCGAATGCATGCGAAGGGAGAAAGGGCGAGGCCTTCATTCCCCTGCCTGCAAAGCAGCCGCGTCGAATATGAAGCATCGATTCTTCCCGCCTTCCCTTCTGATGACAAGCACACCGCGCGCGCGCTGCTATTATCGAATCCCGGGGCCTTTCATTTACTGTTCTCCCGGCCGAGCAGCGCCGGCAGCCGCAGGAGCAACCGAGCTCCGCCACCGCTGCCTTGCACAGGCCAGTTCTTTCTTAGTGGTGCCGCCGGCCGAGTGGTCGTCTCGTGGCGTGTTCCTATCTTGAGCGTCTGTCTATTTCTTCTTGCTTTGCTCTCTCTACCCAACCTCGGGCTTCTGCTTATTTTACGTCAACGTCTTTGTTTCGTTTTGCATCTTATTTTCGTTTCTCTCGTTTATTTTCTTTCATCCCGCAGGCACTGGTGTTTTTATTCGCCCGCTCTTTTTGTCCTCGCGTTTATGCCGTCGTGCGCAGCATTAGGCGCTTTCTCTTTTGTTATTCACGCTTCCGTCCAAAAGAAGAGGCGAGAAAACGAAGGAACGCCCTCATCAGGCTGAGCGATTTCTGCTGTTTCTAATTAGCGCCGTACACTTGCGGTAAACAGCGCGTCAGGCGCACGCACGCACCCGCCATCGCCTTGCTGCCCGGCGAAGCGCGCGCGCCGCACTCGCTGGAGCGCGAGTCGCAGGCGCGTGCGATCGGCTCAGACTCGGCCCTTGACGACGCGCTCCTATGCAAGCGCCTTCTTTCTTCTTTGCCTCAACTACAACAGCCGTATATACGCCCAGCGGCAGAGATTGTCGGCGGCGCCTGTTGTTGTCGTCGCCCTGCCGTGCGCACGCTTGCCTCCTCTCCAAATCATCCCGATCTGCCTGCTGCTGCCCTATTTGGGTGCGCTTTCCTGGCTCCTCTACCACTCCTTTTGCCTTCGCTTTACTTACCCCTTGCACTGACGGCTCAGTTGTTTTTTTTTGTTTGTTTGTGTCTGAAACTGCGTATCGTTCCTAAGCACCTAATTGGCAAAGCGCTTATAAAGAAGGCGGGAAAATATGCAAGTTCGCGGGGAAAACTGCTGACTTAGAAAACAATCCGACGACGGCCTTCGATCTTAACCGGGAGCGGAGAAAGCACAAGTTTTTCGTCGGGGATACAAAAGCGTGAGCTACCGAGAGCTGTAACGCCGTCTGTCGCGAGTCACATAATGCAGTACTTGTATACCTCATCATGTATTGGCTTGCTCAATTATAGCGCTCTTTAGGATATTATAGCTGACAAGCTCGCGTAAGTATGCTTGGACACTGTGTATGTGTTTGCCCTGCAGGCTTAAAAGATGCCAGAGTGAGTTCTGTTTTCAAAGTACTCTTGCCAGTCCAAGCTGTTAGACCGACGGCGGCAAGAAACTCCTTGGGTGGCATCTCCTGCAAATATTTCACCAGGCTTCAACATTGCAGTACGTGGCCGTCAGCTCCTGCGTGCGATGTTCGAGCATATTCTTGTGATAAGAAGGCTTCGTAGAAAATAAGAACGGTAACAATAAAATTTCCAGACTGCAGTGATTTCGATTTACTTAGCTCCGAGTATACTGCGAACGGTACTAGTGAGCCCCCATTTCCCGATATACGTTCAGACGAACCCCCGTGCTTCTCACAGGGTCCCTTATGCATTCGCCTTAGACGACTCGAAGGCGAAAGCCTCCTTATTCTTCTATTTTTACTCAGTCGACGTATTGATCCTCCCCCGCCCCTCACCGGAAGCTGTCTGCACCTAACGTGGTTTTTAACTGCCTCAAGGATTGGAGGCATTGCATGCTTTCATGTGACGTCATGATGACATCACATGATGATTTTTTGCTCCACTCGGGTTGACGCCGACGCCGCCACGGCCAATTTTCGCGTTTGATGAGCCACCTAAGGCTTCCGCCTTCAAAATGCGTCTCAATGGCTGGAGTTGAGCTCTGGGCTTTCAGAACAGAAGCCCGGTGCTCTAATCCAGGGGTTCTCAAGGGGGGGTCCGCGAAGACATTTCTGGGGGTCCGCGAAACCCATCCTCGAACAAAAAACAAAAAAGCGCCTTTTTTGAGAGCCTGACAAAAATTTGGAGGCACGAAGGAACGAGGACAAGAAATGACAGGACTGGCACAGTGTGTCCAGTGACAGCGGCCCCTTCTGATTTTTGGTATGCTTCACCGCATAACGGTTTTGCAATGCGGCGGAGCTGGCTTATGTTTTCCCTTCTCCATGAGATGGCTGTAAGGCTTTTATGGCACCTATTTCACGCTGCATGTGTTAATTTATGCCCCCCCCCCCTTTTTTTTTCTCTCTCCCTGCAAGGGGTCCCTCATCCCGTCCACCAGTCCACAAGGGGTCCCCGAAACATCCATGCCTGAGAACCTCTGCTCTAATCGCTATATGTATACGCAAACGGCGCCATTATCAGTCAGAATAGAGCATCCCTAAAGGGGTCATGAAGCACCCCTTGGGCTTGTTGAAAAAACACATCCTGTGGAAAGCTGACACGGCTATGAACTGCTCTGCAAAATATTACAGTCGTGCGCGCCGCGTAAAGGCCACAAGCGGAGCGCGAAGTTGCCGTTTCCTCAGGCGCCCTCTTTTCAAACAGAGGCCGGTTCTCACTCTCGTCGGTGGGCGGGGCGTCTGCACGTTGACGTCGCGGATCTGCCAGTTTACGTCGCAATAGATATAGCATGCTTATTGGCCGATAGCCGGATGAGATGCGCTTCTTGCCACGCGGTGCCGCCACTTGCCCGCGCCGCACTCCTCAGTCTGCTAAATTTACACGATAGCCGCACTCGCGCATGCGAATCACAGCGGAATAGCGATCGCGTTTCATGACGCGCGCTGACGTAACTTCTTACCCCCGTGCCATCCCTCCCTGTCTAGCTTCCAGTGCGCTCGTCGGCACGAGAAAAGAAAGAAAGCGCTGAGAGCGTGCGCCAAACCCCACTCCGCTCATTCTTGACGGATTCGAGAAATTTTTGCGGCAATCGATTCGAGGGGCAGTAAAGTCTGATACTAAGGTCATTAGATCATTACTTGGAAAAGTGGTTCATGACCCCTTTAAAGGGACACTAAACAGCAAAACGATTTTTCTCGCATTAGTAAAGTAGTCTTCCACGATACCAAAAACACCACGCTTTCTGCGAGAAGACGCTTAATAAGCGAGAAAACGCGCAAAAAGAAAGTACAGGTGGCGACGCCACCTTGGAATTCCCGCACCATTTGCCGTGACGTCACATATTTTTGACGGCGCCTGCTTGGGTCTACGTAGTTTCTAATCGGTTAAATCGAAGTACATTGTTCTCTGAGGGGGCCAGAGACTTGACATAACGAGTTTGTGGAAATTTCGTCGAGCCAGTGGTGCCAAAATACGTTACATGCCCTTTGAAATCTTTTACGTCACGAATTACTAAGTTCGGTGCGAAATTTACAAATGAAACTTTGAACTTGGTTTTCTCCTGTAATAATAACCCTATGGTGGTGAAATAAACTACACAAGAGTTCTCCGAGCACACTTTAGCAATCTAAACCAATTCATTGTTTCTCTTTAGTGTCCCTTTAAGAATGCCCCGCGTGCAAGCAAGCGCGTTGAGGCGCATAGCGCGTTTTAAATGGGGAAGCATTTCTATGCAGACTCAACGACAAAACTGTTCGTCCGTACCTGTGTCACGTAAGACGGCCGTCGCCATAAAGAAATATATGTATTGAACAAAATAAATAATCTTGACGGAGGTAGCCTTGAACCCAAGCCGCCACAGTCCGAAGGCAAGTGTCTTAACCAGTGGGCTGCACACCTACGCTTGCCAAATGCGGATATATTCGAACCACATGAATGTGTTGTACGCGCAGTGCAAAAATAAATCAAAAGGAGAACACTTTCTGTGATGGCCCAGTTGAATATCGCGGTAGTGGAATAAAAGCCCTCTCTGAGGCATAATGTAAAGGCGACATGGAGGAATGCACCCGTCAGGAAAATTCAAACATTGCGGAACTTTGATGCCAAACGCGCATCTCGGTGGTCGCGGCATGCGCCTGCCATGAGGCCGTTCCCGAAACTGACTAACGCTGCAAATGAAAGACGCTACGCCGATGCCGCCCGAAAACGACGTTCTAGGGAAGGCGGCAACCTGCAATAAAATTCTGCGCTTACGCGCCACTTACAGTACCCTCAAAGCAGATGCTGCATTAGGCATGTTTGTTTCTTTTCTACAACGCTGATTGTTCCTTGAAAAATTCCCCTAGTGAGAGCTAGCGGGTTGAGACGCTTGGTGCGTTTTCACAACGCCGACAGTTTACACTCGACGTCGTGCATGCACCGTCAAGGTGCGAAGCTGCACCACCAATGGCCGTGATGTTTATTACCCTTACGGTTATGGTCTAGCGTTGGTCGACTCCGCTGATGCCCTCCTCTCCGAAGCCATGGTAATGCATTTCTCTTGCAGTCACCGCTACATCGACCATAAATATTATTCAGCACAAGCTTCTGCGCGATAGCGACGTCATGTAGCTTCTCGCCTTCAAGGAAAAAGCCTGCCAACAGCTCATTAATGCACTTTGCAGTAGAAGACGTTCAGGGCTTTTTATAGACTGACTGCAACCCATCGTTTACCATGGCATGCTCACAGCAACGGTGCCGGAAAGATCAACCGACACAGAGCACGCATTCGCAAGTTGATCCAGCCGGCGCGTACGTATAATATTTCATCTACAGCCTGGCTGTTGTCGCGGCCAAAGGGAACGCACGATTAGTTTCTTTTTCCCGCCGTATGCAGGCATCGGCCCCTTACATTACATGCACTGTTTTTCGCACGATCGATGTAAGTTTCCGCGCACTGTGCGCTCGCTCGAGCTGTGTTCGTTTAGCATATTAGCGCTCGAAACTTGATGCTTATCTGTGATTAACGTATCTGAGTAGACTGCATGAGAACCATGCAAGCGCGTGCGACTTATGTCATATTCTTGCATTCCGTCGAACAGCTAAATAAGGATATTTGGCTGGTTGACGTCCTATGTACGTATACTCGTTGTGCGGCCTCCCGCATGGTATATGGCCGGGCACTATTACTGGCGATACTGCGAGCAGCTCTGCGCGGCCGTTGATCCGTTGAACTTAAGATGGATAATTATAGCTTCACTTCGATGTATTATTACACATGGATTAGTTGGCCATTGGCCAAAGAAAATCATTGTAAGACTTCCTTAAAAAGTTGCCACGCAATCATGATAATTTTTTTTCTTTTTAACTTTTTTTTTGTCCAAGTTGTCTGTTTGTTTGTTTGTTGTTGTTGTTTTTTTGGTGGGGGGAGGGGTACCTAGAAAGGATGAGGGGAACACTTATTCTGACGCTGTGGTATCATGCAAGTGCTAGAGTTTACATCGTGGCTTAATATGCACAGTCAATCGCACGCAAAGTCACTTGTGCTGGTCGATATACAGAGAGCTGTTATAGTTGGAAGATTTGGGAGACGCCTAAAACCGACTGCGGGAACAGTTAGAAAGACGGCGAGTATGTACTCGCTGTGGTTCACACGTGTAGTGTTCTAATTTAATATGCGGTCGTTTTGTTGCCATAGTACTAATTTCATTTACTTCGGCTCAGTGAAAATTCCGTTCTCTAAGATTCCATGGCCAGTGCCACGAGAGCAACTTCATGAATAGTCATTGAATGGCTAGGCTACTACGCTCCCGACTTATTTTTTTTTCGGGACTGCTCCGGACGGATGCCGCTGTGATGGAAATACGTGGCTTGGTGTGCGTCGTCTTTTTCGGTTGCTGTCGTTTGCACAGTACGCGGAAATGTGCGGCACAGGAGCCTTCAGCTTTGTGAAATCGGGTTCAGCTCGTTTCACCGAGCCGACCTAAATAAGATTCACTCGAGAACAACCCGCGTGGAACGAGACATCGCAAAAATTGGAAAGCCATCCGGCTTCAGGTTTCAATCCACATGTAACCTTTACAAACTCTGCCCGTATATTTTTTCCACGGCGACGATGCACGCTCTCGAGCCGGTTGCAAACACTGTATAATGCCGGCTGCTTAATGCTTGAAGATCGCAGCCGAGGTAAGACGCCTCTCGCTCTCTGCCTCTGTGGCCACACGAATGCCTTCCTTTTTGTATTGCTTGGAAAGAGCGTGCCGCGTGCGACTCGAGAAGTGGATGGAGTCAAAACAAGCGCGAGAGGCTTAGACGCTCGCGTATATATGGGGAGGACACGGCTGGGTATTCTGCTAAGGACCGCAAAGAGCGAGCCCACCGGTGCAGCGGGGCCTGTGAAGCGCGGCAGCGTGAGGCTGCGGAGCGCAGTTGCAAAATTGTTTTTTTTTTTATTCGCTCTTCTTTCTTTCAGTAACCGCAAGACGGCGCAGGAATAAAGAGGGGAACGACGCAAGACCTTGGGGCAAGGAATCCGTGCCGTGGGCTTCTCTCCTTGTCGGTCGATAGCACACAGGGCGACGGGCATGTGCACAACGGAAGATTGAATTGAACTTGCGGCGGAAAATAGGATCGCGGGCTCTGCTGCTATACCAGCATGACTTTTTGGAATGCCTCGCAGCGCACGAACAAAAAATAAGCGGGAGAAACGAATACCGGAACAGCACGTGTTTCCACCGACTTGGCGGGAAATGTATATTTCTGCGCGCTTGCTTATACGTCGCTCAACTATTACAAGGCTCAATTCGCGGGTCTTGCGGGGACATAGTGCCTGAACACATATTGCGCGGTCCCCGACCCCCTTCACCTCCCACACCCATTTTTTTTTCCCCTCCGCCTTGAACATTGTGGTACAGGCCAGGAGCTCTGGTTTCAATCTTCGGCTCTTTTCTTTGTGCTCGGGGAATGTCGCCTTATGCGGCACTCTGCCTTCCCGCGCGCCCACCTCGCCTCTCTGACAAAAAAAAAAAAAGAATTAAAGGGCGCCATTTGTGCACTTGTCGCCTGCCACTTGCCGTCGCCTTTAGGTCTCAGAACAAAACAAAACAGACGCTGGGCTGTATGCCGAGCTCGTGCACGCCCACTACTTTTCCTCCAAGTCTTTCGCGTATCTCTTGTTGTGTTCACGTGGGAATAAATGCGACTTTTTTTTCTGTGGCACTGCGGTGCGCTGGGCTGGTCGGTGTGCGCGAACTTCTATGAAATTTAGCGCCAGCAGGCAAAGAACAAAAGGGATACCACGCTGCTTGAACTTGTACTGTCTATCGCCTCGAAATTGGCACGTTCATACACCTTCTAGTCAACGCCTTCCTTTTCAAAGAAGCCGCCTCTTTATCGAGCGTGTCTACGCATGCAATGTTAACATACCTTTCGCCACTCCAACTGAGAGCTTCCGCCTCTATAATTTCACGCAAGTGCTTGTCAGTGTGTCTGGCTGAAATGAAAGAGTCATTGATAAACGGTAAGCAGCCACTGCATTAGAAATGAACAGACAGACACATAGATAACCGTTACGGTAATCCTTTAGATCTGCATAACCTTGTCTTAGGCAATCATTTGGTATTCTTTTTCGATGGAGGATTAAGGCGGTTATTTATTGGTATTACGGGCGCTTTCTCGTGCAAGCTTATTCCTTCTTATCTCTAGAAGCGCAGAACGTCATTTGTCCAGCTATGTGAGTATGTTTGCCAAGCGGGCCGAATTTAACGGGACAGCCCCGACTTGACCCAGTCGCGAGGGCCGAACATCTATACTTCAGCTTCTGCGACGAAGTTCCGAAGCGGCCAGTTCACCACTTACACAGGCATAATAATAATAATAATAATAATAATAATAATAATAATAATAATAATAATAATAATAATAATAATAATAATAATAATAATATTATTATTATTATTATTATTATTATTATTATTATTATTATTATTATTATTATTATTATTATTATTATTATTATTATTATTATTATTATTATTATTATTATATTATTATTATTATTATTATTATTATTTCAGGGGTTTAACGTGCCAGAACCACGATATGATTATGGGGCACGACGTAGTGGAGGGCTCCGGAAATTTCGACCACCTGGGTTTTTTTTTTTTTTAACTTGTACCTAATAAGTACACGGGGCTCTAGCATTTCACCTCCATCGAAATGTGTTCGCCGTGGCCGGGATTAAGTGCGTGACTCTCGAGTCAGTAGCCGAGCACCACCATAACCATTACAAAGACATGCTGCTGCGCGCACTTAACCATGTTGTTTGCGCCGACAATAAAGTTTTCATGGTTGTAACAAATCACTACGTGAAAACGACAGACTTAAATATGTGCTGCGCCCTTCCTGCGGTTCTGACAAGGATACATAGTGTATGTGTATATCGATGAAAGATTACGAAGGGCCTAACACAGGAAACTGGCGAAGAGGATCGTATAAACTGCCCGTGTGTCACAGAGCGCGGAACAAGAAATGATGTACGCGATTCCAGCGTGGCCCCGTTCTTCCGTAGACCACGAATCTGACGACGCGAAAAATCGCGGCTGGTGGCGCAGACCGGAACATCGCTTTCGCCGATGTGGCCGAAGGTGTGAAGATGCCCCGCCGTCTTGTGCTAGGCTGTCGACCACGCACTGATAACAGCGGCGGACTCCCCAAACGACAAAGAGGCACCGCGACAGCACCTAGACAGAGGGGCCCTCGTTAATACAGCGCATTAACTGTGGCACTTAATAATAATGAGCCGCGTTTGGTTCTGCAGGCCGTGTTGACAGCGTTGCCATGAAGGCGGTCCCTTTCGCTGACTCTGTTTTGCCACTCTTCGTTTCATACTCCTTCTGCCCACCAAGCTCCCTCAACTGCTGAAATGCCCGCGCGGCTCTTTGCACAAAGACTCGATGCTTCGTCTTTGTCGGCGAGCCTGCAGCAGCCTTGTCTCTTATTCGTACTGGTGACAAAGGCGTTCCATTATCGGGTCTTTCTTCCTTGTGCTCCGAGAACGCTGTTTTTTTTTGTTTTTTTTTTGCTGTTCTGTATCTTGGTATCTTGCCTGTTTCCGTCCATCTAATAATATATCATACATTGTTTCCTGCAGCGCGACGTCTGTGTTTTTTGCAGATTTTTACGGCTGCCAGCTCAATTCGGCCGCCCGTCGCATTCCTGTACCGTTTTCTCCACGAGAAACTTTGAAGCATTTCCTTTTCCATCAAAAACCTTTTTTTTTTCTACTACTGCGTTTACTTCATACTTCGGCGTCGAGCGGGCTATGTGGGCTTGAGCCTTTAGTCGTACAAAACAGGACGGATGCTTCGAAGTTGTTTACGGCAACTCGTATGCGGGTGCTTTGTCTGTGGTCCCGTGCAGAGGAATGCAAGAGAGCAGCCGTAGTTTCTCTTCCCCCACCGTGCCGGCAAAGAACAAAGCCCATGTTTGCAGTCTGTGAAAAGGCAAAGGAATAAGAAAAAAGGCGGGTGAAGAGAGTGTCCAGTTGAGAACCTCTTTGAAACATGCCGCAAACGGCATAGTGGTCGTATATCCTTTCCGTTTGCTCTGTCGCCTGCCTACGTGCGGGCCGATCTGAAAGTGTATTGGTAATCCCCTTACAAAGTCCAGAGGAATATCGCGCGCCTACCAAGACAGAAACAATGAGTATTGAAAGGGCTGATCACTCGACTCAAGTTTCGTAAGGCGGAATGTAGTTTCAAGCTAGACGACGCACGATGATGGCAGTAATTCGAACAGTACTTGGCCTGCCATACCGGGAAATTGAAAGTATGAGAACAGCGTCCTTTTTTGTCATTCCTGTTTATGCCCTTGTACGCTTACCGTTACTCGGTCTCCCAGTATGTTTAACCTCGCATTATATGGTGCACATCTAGAAGCAACTGAAAGAGACTTCATAGGCGTAACGTTAGAAGGCGGGAGAGCAGAATACTATAGATTATACAGGGTGTTTCAAGAAATGTGTCCAACCTTCTCAAAAAATCAGGAAAATGCGATATTTGATTACTGCCTTCAGAATTGGTTTTTCTGTAGTGGCAGGGATTTTATGATGGTTAAAGAAATTATTTGGGACTGTAATTAACAAAGTGAAATTAATTAACTTTTTGACTAGTGGAGTTAGGTGGCTGGGTCAAATGGGAGAATTGAAGTTCTTCATGCCAGAAACTCAACCCAACTTTGAGATTTCGAAAAAGTGGCATCTAGTAATAATTACGAAGTAATGAAATTCAACCGAATTCGATGGCTTTCGCTGTTGAAAACCGTTGCATTTCGTTGAATTTCATTACGCCACAACAATTACTAAAGGACGCTTTTTCGAAATCTCAAAGCTCGGATGGGTTCCTCGTATGAAGAACTTCAATTCTCCCATTTGACACAATCACCTGACTCCACTAATTAAAAAGTTAATTAATTTAACTTTCTTAATTACTGTCCTAAATGATGTCCTTAACTACCTTAAGATTCCTGCCGCAACAGAAAAAGCAATTCTGAAATCCCCGAGCAAATATCGCATTTTCCTGATTTTTTTAGAAGGTTGGACACATTTCTTGAAACACCCTGTATAGCAAACCGAAGTAGCCGATATTCTTGTCAACATTAAGAGGAAGAACTAAGAGTTTGTGATAGCACGTACTTCGTAGGGAAGATAACCGGTTGTCTGCTGGCAGTTGCAGATTGGGTCCAGAGGGAAGGCATAAGGTGCAGTGAAAATAAGCAGGGGACTAGGTTGTGAGCCCAAGTTAGGAAATTTACGAGAATAGGACATCGCCAGCTGGAGCAGTATATTGAAGTGTAGTGGGAAATGTAAGGCGGCTTCGTCCAGCACTAAGCATAACACAGGCCGATTACAATTATGACAACAACGACGACGTGTGTGCGCTTTTAACTTCATGTTGTTTAAAAGGCATAAAACTAGGAAACTATCCCCCAGACCTTTTCTTCATATAAACTACATAACAACACAATGCTTTTTAAGCTATAAAGTAGCAGCGTAATGCGAAATTGAAGTAGAGAGCTCAGTTTCATGGCCTTTTTCGCACTCTACGTCGTGTAAATTACCCAATACGAACTTTAATTATATCTGGCTCATTTAGGGTATTCGTTGCGTGTACGCTTTGACATCTGTCTCATATCAGAGCCTTCTAATTTTAGGTAGCTTTAGCCTGACTTTATCAACAGCTCGACACCAGGAAACTTAGACCATGTGGATAATGGTCCAAGTCTAATGGATACCCCCGTAAGAGCACACCTGACGATAGATGAAACTCGCTGAGAAGAACGAAGTAGAAGCTTTTTTTCTTTCTTTCTTTTTTGGTAGTGTTCTTTCCTATTATAGTGAAAGCTGAGAAGTTTTTTCTTGCTTGCTCTCTTCGATTTCCCTCCTTGTATATAGCTAAATGAAGAGCAAAAAGCGTGCCCTTTCTCGCAGTCACAAGGCGTATTGGTTTTCATGTGTTCCTTTCCTTTGCAGCAATGGGAACTCCCGCGTAACTCAATAAAACCTGCCAGTCGGCCCTGTCAGAGCTTGTGCATTGATCGCCGGCCGTGTCACACGTTGCGTTCTTGTCGATAGTGATGTCCTTCCATGGAGGCCCCTTGATTGCGACCAGGCTTTCATCCTCACACCGTTTCGATTGGTTACTTGGAATCGAATGCGAATGTATCATGTTCGCAGAGCTTCCATTCATTCGTGTTCCTCTTTTGGTGTTCCTTTCTACGCTTTCATCTGTTCATCCCATTTATGCATCGGGATACGTTAAACCGAAGAAGCGAACTCATATCCTGGATACAATGCAAGAACACAGAGGATTGCAGCGCCGCTAATCAATTTTCTGCCGTATTTCGCAAGCTCCGTTGCTGTGGGTTAACGCTTCTGGACGCCGTCACGCAACATTTCTACATGCAAAATTATCACCCTGATTGCAGTTGTCAAACTCATCTTTTTTTTCTTTTTTTTTATAAAATATGTGCAGGTGTTTTCGGGGAACGGTGCATCTTTCACAAAGAGCAGCAGAGTTATACTGACACGATCGAGGGGTACCTAAGCGGCTCTCAGATGACAGCGTAAACAGCATTAACGTGTGGGCCAAACGCTCGCAATAACCCGAATTATTTGAAACGGCACACCTATCTCTCTCTCTCTCTCTTCATGCTGAACATTTAATAGCATTTCATCACAACAGCCACTAGGGAGGGCTCAACACTCGACGTCGGTCGACTCTGAAAATCGCTCCACTCTGAACTCCACACTGCACCACCGTCGTGTCACGACGCTGGCAACATTCAACTCTTTCAGGCGGCACGCTGAACTGCCACGTCCCTTATCGAACCTCCTGAATCTTCTCTGATTACAGCCGCCTCTGTTGTGAAATAAAAGCGCGCCAGGTAGTTAACGGCGGGAAACTGATGTCCGAGTGAATTTTGTCAACTGCATTTGTTAACGACGGCTTGTTGCGCTGGAGCCGAGTGTGTCTCGCTGAAATTGCCTGCAAGTTGCATATTTCAGAGTTGCTCTTGCCGATTACATCCCCTGACTGATAACTCCCGCCTTCTGTAAGACAGCAGCAATATTGAGGGAGCACTCTCATCTGCCGCCGCACATGGCGACAAGGCTGCCGGACTATGGAATTGTTTTCTCTCCTGGCTTGACAAATTGCATTTACGCACATGAGAACCGCTGTTACAGCAGCGATGCGCGAGTATATCCACGGTTGGCTGTTCACTTGTGCCGATGTGTTCCGAGCTTGTTAGGTGATATATCGGCTGTGGCAGAAGCGACGCTTGGAGCATTTTCTCGTGTGCGCAGATTCCATTTGGCACCGCTGTACCCGGCTGGAGCGGGCGGATGGACTGGTGCAATGAGACGAAGCCGCTCGGCGGCGCGTTTGTTTCCACTGGCTCGGACGCGCGTACCTGCCTTTCAGCGTGTCGTTACCAATTACTCTCGCTGTCTCGAGAAGCCTGCGCGCTGGCAGAGTGGTCGGCTTCGTTTTTTTTTTTCCCCCTTCGAGTACGAGCACGTGGAAGCTACCTCACTTACAACAGGCCCAGTTTAAAAGGGAAATTCGCGGTTCCCACTCAAGAATTCTGCAATGGAGCCATTTTCCTGTTCCCCGTTCGAAAAAATTAGGCAAACAATTTAAATTCTGCACATTTCGGCCTCGATAATGTCCTGCAGAGATGTTAATGAAGACAGAGTAGTTCGGTTATAAACTGCAGCAGTTAGGAGCCCTAGCATTATGTAAATTCGTACTGGGGTAACCATCGCGATTTTTCTTCGTTCGCAAGGGCGTCTTGTCTGACTGATTATGATTGCGCTTTGGCGTGCTCGCCGTTAACGATAAAAAGTTCTGCGATCGAATCTATAAGCCTGATTGCCTTACTGCCATTGCAACGTACGCAAGTAGATTATCAAAAAAGCGTGGCTTGGTATGCTTTTGTTTCCGACAACTGCGTTGTTCTGTTTGTCCTTCCTGATTTTGGTGTGCTTTCCACCACACTGTTTTTCCTATACTTAAATAATTAATTTCACGCATTGTGTTCAGCTGAAGTACGTTACCGCATTGCCATGGATTTGTATTTTATGTTATTGTCGTAGAAGAGGCCTGCTTACATGGTGCTAGTCATAAATTAATGAGTTCGTTAAGAGACGGAGAGATAAATATGAGAGAAAGGCAAGGAGGTTAACCAGAATTGAAACTTCCGTTTTGCTAACTTACACTAGGGGGAGGGGAAAAAAAATACTGCACTGGCACCGTGAGTGGCTTCAACAGCTGCCGTCTACCTTTTTGGCTCAGTAATACGTTTCCAACCAAAGAACTGTCTCGTATTCATAGTAGCATGACCTATAGAAATTTCCTTACTATTTTTGACCAGTTGACTGCAGTGGGGTCAAATTCACGGAGCTTTTCGTTCGTAAGTGTTTCTTGCTAATGATATGTCCGGCATCAGCGTCGGCAGAAATTTTTTCTTACGAACGATTCTAGCGTAAGATGTTTTTGGGAATACGAGCTCTTTTTAACACTTTTGTTCTTCTCAATCAATAAGCAGAAAAGCTGTTCATACTTGGACTGTCGGCCAAAGATCCGGAGAACATAAATATGGCATAGATATCGAAACACAAGCCAAAGAGCATAGCGAGTGGCTAGTGCTAGCAGCTGCAGAAAATTCTAGAAAAAAAAAACATTCTTCTGAGATGCCTTCAATGGCTGTTCCGGCTGAGTCAGGACTGAAGTAGCAGTTCGGAGTTCTAAATGAATGGTAACTTCGCGTGCGCGTCTTCATCTGGTGAGTTTCCGTGCCTAGGCTAACGAGGCACTTACAATGGTTTGTCAGCTTTGATCCCAAATCGCTGGCGCTCACTATTCTTGCGTCAGCACAATCTACCAGAGTAACTATATTAAATGAAAACGGCAAGAAGTGCAGAAATGTTTTACAAAACTTGTTTATTAGTTTGGCCAAGAGGCATACCAACAACTGCGTTGGTCTAGATTACGCAGTGTCACTGAGAGCAAGTCATTATGCTTATGCTGTTTACGGCGGCTGGTCATGTGTGATCCCAATTCGCCACCGTTGCCCATGTAGTCGTCGCAGTGTATTAACGTTTTAATAACTCCAAAAATGGCATTTCCCTGCCTCCCTTAAACAAACTAGGAACGGACAAGCCAGACATCAGACGCTTTTCTTCGATGGTACTCAATATCGGAAGTGTGCTTCCACTCTCCACAAGACCATCGTTCCGTGTCGGAGAAACTCGGGGCAATGGATGTGCCGAAAGAGCGTGGGAGCACTCGGGGTTGCTTTTTCCTGCTCATTTGGCTGTTGCGCAGCCCAGAGCCCGCCGTACAGCAATCAGGTACTCATTTTCTCGTGTGATCTTCGCTGCAGGTCTTTGCACCCGAAGAGGAGATTTGGTCTTGTTCACGCTGACGGACAAAGAGTAATCACTGCAGCTCTAAGAAGGAGCGAGTGTCGCTGCTTAGACGTTTCGAACGTTATTCCCGAGGCCGCATGATGAGCGTGTGGTCACAAGGGAACACCTCTCATTTTCATTCGTTCTACTCGCGGCCCCCGTCTCCGCTCACCCTACCTTCACAGAAGTAGACTGCGTTATCTTGTTCTCTGGCGCAGCCTGATTGCAAAAATTGTGACACTTGTTCAGTATTCGCGTTTCTTTGTCTTTTCTTCTATTTTAGCCTCGTTTATTGTCTGAAAGAATACGTACTCTTGTTCTTGCCCAGGGACACGCATGCACAGATAAAGCTGTCTGTTTTCTTTCCAAATTTTGTGCTCCTATCTCCCTATCCTGTAGACTACACTTTCATCTGAGGACGTATCTTGAAATGAAGGGGTTCTGAACATGGGTTCACATCTAGAGCGGCTAATGCAGGCTTCTGCTTAGTTTTGCGCTTTGTCTGCGAACCGTCGCGACGATTCGCGAAGCACTCGGGTTGGGAGGGCACGTCATTTGATTCCCGTCTCGTCGCGTCAGCATACGGAGACAACATGAGTACCAGAGAACCGCGTGAAGAATGCATGGTTGTGCGTCCTCGATGGAACAAACGTGCCGTGTGGCTGTGCGCATAAGTTCTCGACAGGACAGCAGGAAAAGTGAACAATAACCAGTCGTATCCGTGAGTGAATTCTGGCGATGTAGGCTTGTTGGTACGTCATTTTCGCTTTGCAATGGCGCAGGAAAGAACGAGGACACACAGGGAAGGAGACATCTGACGGCACACAGCGCTGCGTGTCCTCAGGTGTCTACTTCCACTGGCGCAGCCATGGGGGTGTCGGGGGTTTCAATTCCCCTCCCCCCGCCTCAAAAAAAAAAGTTTCGATTTTGCATGTATATATGTACACGCACAGATACAAACGCACGCACGAACATATATAAAGTATGCCCCCCTCCCCCTGCGAAAGAATGTTCTGGCTACGCTAGTGTCTCTTTCCCTGTGTGTCCTTGTTCTTTGCTGCGCTATTACAAACGTGAACGAAGGATTGCATGTGAATGTGGCATGTGGCAAAGCAAGATTCCAAACACTCTGGTGGGGCGTCGAATACTTGGAAATACTGTCTACAAGGGTCGGATCATGACGCTCCGTGAGACCATTTCTCAATGGTGTGATGGCTCGAGCTTTTTGTGAGTTGATCGGGAGTGCAGTATGGCAGCGAATGTACAATCACACGGCACGGCAGAAAATGAGATCAAATCGAGTAACTTTAAAAGGCGCATGAAAGCACTTGTCCGGTCGTTCGGTGGCTCGGCATGAAGACCAGGAAAAAGAGAAATATCAAGGGACATGGTAGGCGGAACAGGTGATCAGAGTGGAAGGCGTCATAGAAAAAATCTAGCCAAGGGATGAGGTCAAGGTAACATTTGGTCAGCCCAGTAAAATGGACTAGAACGTGGCAACTGGCGATGCTTATATGGGCGGCAGACGTTTCAATAACAACAGTGTCACTATTGGTGGTTCTGTT
Organism: Rhipicephalus sanguineus; assembly: GCF_013339695.2. Classification (NCBI taxonomy): domain Eukaryota; kingdom Metazoa; phylum Arthropoda; class Arachnida; order Ixodida; family Ixodidae; genus Rhipicephalus; species Rhipicephalus sanguineus. The sequence goes on from NC_051176.1 coordinate 168,169,086, forward strand.
GTCATCTCTCGAGGCGCATACGGCTCGTACTGGCAAGAGTTTGTGCCTACTGGAGTCGACGAGGAAAGTGTCACGCAGATGTGAGTGCTTCAGAACTTCCTTGAATACATTTGGGACGAGGGTTGACTCGATTTCACCATGTGTGCGTGCGCGTTGTACTTGCAAGTGTGCCCCAAGCATTCTCGGACGTTGTTGGAAAGAGGACGTTTCAATACAGGCTTTTACTCACATATAACACAATAACTTATAAGTTCTGTAATTTTTTGTCTATCAAAATAACTGTGCGAAAAGAGGCAGTCATCGTCAACAACTGCTACTTCATTCGTTTTTATCTATAAAAAAAAAAAGCCGGCCGCGGCGGCTGCATTTTCGGTGGAGGCGAAAATGTTTGAGGCCCGTGTACTTAGATTTAGGTGCACGTTAAAGAACCCCGGTGGTAGAAATTTACGGAGCCCTCCACTACGGCGTCTTTCATAATATATCGTGGTTTTGGGACGTTAAACCCCAGATATTATTATTATAAATTAAAAAAGGAGACCTCACCGATACTTAAAGGGGTCATGAACCACTTTTCCAAGTAATGATCTAATGACCTCAGTATCGGAGTTTACTGCCTCCCGAATCGATTGCCGCAAAAATTTCTCGAATCCGTCAAGAATGAGCGGAGTTACGGGGGTTTGGCGTACGCTCTCAGCGCTTTCTCTCTTTTCTCGTGCCGACGAGCGCACTGGAAGCTAGACAGGGAGGAATGGCACGGGGGTAAGAAGTTACGTCGGCGCGCGTCATGAAACGCGATCGCTCTACCGCTGTGATTTGCGTGCGCGAGTGCGGCTACCATGTACTGAGGAGTGCGGAGCCGGCAAGTGGCGGCACTCCGTGGCAAGAAGCGCATCTGATCCGAACGCCGCTCTCGATTTACGTCGGCTATCGGCCAATAAGCATGCCATGTCTCTTGCAACGTAAACTGGCAGATCCGCGACGTCAACGTGCAGACGCCCCGCCCACTGACGAGAGTGAGAACCGGCCTCTGTTTGAAAAGAGGGTGCCTGAGGAAACGGCAACTTCGCGCTTCGCTTGTGGCCTTTACGTGGCGCGCACGACTGTAATATTTAGCAGAGCAGTTCATAGCCGTGTCAGCTTTCCACAGGATGTGTTTTTTCAACAAGCCCAAGGGGTTCTTCATCACCCCTTTAAGAGGGATACTCTGTTTCTGATAGGCAGCAATAGAATGCAAGGATCTTGAGTCATCGAGCTGCACTTCACGTGCCATTTTCCCCGCTGTCACTTGAAACTTAAAAAATAAAATGCTGCGCACTTTTCTCTGTATATCTAGCGGATTCATTTATTGTTTACGAATTCCTTAAATAACTACTAATACCTGGATTTTGTTCATGTATGGTTGTTTGGATATTTCGTTATTTCGACAATGACAATAACATTTTTGCTGTATCATGAACCCGCGCTTTTGAAAATTTTAGTCACGATACTTTCATTCCTGTTTTAGCTTGCATTACCTATCTTTTATTTTCTGTGTGTCCTCCTGCTGCAACCCCAGTGTGGATCCGCAATATGTGCTAATAAAGAAGTAAGTGCAGTTTGCATTCAGTGACGACATTAGAGAGATTCAAGCTCGCACCTTGCTTCTGAGGCGATGTATGCGTCGGGTTATCAAAAACTATTCCTTAAGTCGTCGTTCCCATGTTATCACATGTCAAACCAACTATTACGGTGTTCACATTCATCTCACTTAAACTTATTGCAAGCGTAATTTTCTTATGCGAGAGAGCGCAGAAGGGAAAGGCGAGAAAAAAAAAAAAACAGCTCGTCTCCTGAGGCCGCGCTCATGCTCTTTAGTGTGCACTTCTCATTCTAAGCGCTATGATTATTTCCAAACTCATATTACAATGGCGCTTATCCGCCGCACTTTGAGTGCATTCAACCAGCGCATGCATACAGACAGCTTCACCTGCCGTCGGTAGACCTCTAGGACGAGGTGTGGTGTTCTAGCCAAACGAAGCCGCTTCTCAGCGCATCTCTCGGTCGTTTATCTTTCAGGATGGAATGAGGCTCCCTCGGCGCGTGCACCGCGAAGAAGCGACCGAAATAACAAGATGAGGCGACGGCCCTTTTCTTCACTCGTTCCTCCCATCGGTCGGTCCGTCTTCCTTTCTTGTTTTCCCCCCGTTATTTTCGCGGCCGTGCTTTGGAGTATTCCCATTCAATCACTTCTATTCACTCGTCGCTCTCCTATTTTCATAGCTTTGCTTCTATCGCAGCTGCGCTTCCCTAAGCGGCGCTGCTTTCTGGACTGATTTCTCCTTTCGATAAAACTCCTCCACCTGTCCAGCTCTCACGCTTGTCTGCGCTCCGTACGAGGAGCGGGCAAGAAAATTCTCTGCCGGGGTAATTTTTATCGGGAGCCCGGTGGGCGCACATAGCAACTTAAAGCCGCCATCCCGTAGGCGCGCTCAGCGCTCTCCACCATTTTCACTTTTTCCCTTAGACTAGATTCGCACCGTTTCTCTGTGTGGTTCCACGTTTTCTGTAACATAATCAAAAATGCTTCGCAAAATTGCCTCCCCGTGTATATCTTTTTTTTTTTTTTTTGCGCTTTCTCATTACGCTCTACGGTTGTTCTACTCGAAGCCGATCGCGTGCAGTCCTTCACTTGGAGGTAGCGTGCACTTAGAACATCCTTTTCGAAGCCGCTTCGGCCGTCGCTCACGGTACGTAGCACCACGTTTCACAACCAAGAGTCTTTTGCGCCAATTTACGCATTTCGCATGTGACGTTCGGCAGCAATATTTGCAGCTCTGGAACGGAGGAGGCTTGGACTGTATGGAAGAAGCACGGAGAAACCGCGCGTATGCTGATGGTCTGAAAACAATTTAGGATTGGGTGCGTCATATTATTTTTGTCTGATGGTGTCCGAAGGCGTTGCAGTATAGACGTGGTCGCCTGTTATTCCATGCGTTACGGCGTAGGAACAGCCTGCCCGTCGATTGGAATGTGAACTTCAAAGGTTTTCAGGCGCGTTCGATAAGTTAGACAGCCTCATACGGTCGAACGAAAAGCGTAATCATATACTGCGATAAATGACAAACTTTGGGTCCACTTATTACACACTTTGGGGATAATTTTCGCTTGCCTTCCTCTAGTGGTGACGCAGTAATCAATGATCCATGAAATATCAATAAATCTTTATTCTCTCCTTCTCTTTGCATGAAATATGAAAGTAATGGTCAATACGACAATATATGAAGTCTAAGTAATTGCGACGCATTTCTACAGTATTCTTTAGGACTTTAGCCTAATTATTTGTTAGCCATGTCGACAAAGAAGTAACGCGAACTTCGTTGTTGAATCCTTTTTCAGGTTACGAATGTTTAAAGTTAATTAACATGGAGAAAGCACAATGCGGTTTCGATAGTCGTGCCTCTTCATTAAGCTATATTTTGTTGCGATAATACTAATTTATTTATTGCAATCTTCCTGTGCGTATACGAAGTTTTGCTTAGATGTTAAAAAGTTGAGTGGTCGCCAGTATTCTACTGAGGCGGGAATAGACTATCGAATCGGAATACCATTCAGACTGTCTCTAATCTCAAGGTTCGACGTGTTCACTGTGATAACACTCGTAACACGCATGCAGAAAAATGTACCTTGTAACACTCGCGTAATAGGGCACAAGCATTTTCCACACCGCCGCATGCGTTTGCATTTCATTCCTATATCATCTCAGTTGAGTTGTAGCAGTCGATGTCTAGGCGGGTGTCCGGGAACGCTCCATACGACTCCAAGCTTGCCGTCCGAACGCGTGCTCACACAGATTGCCCCTCACTGCCTGGTGAGGGTGCGCTCTCGCTTAATGACTGCGTACGCGGCAGCCTTGCAGGGGCATCCAGAATAGGTGGCCGCATGATGACCATTGCAATTCGCGCACAAGAGGTGTGCGGGAGAGCGGCATTCCTTGTGGCTGTGAGGCCCCGCGCAATTCTTGCATCGCATCGAGTGATGACAGAACTCTGAGGTGTGTCCATAGCGCTGGCAGTTATAGCACTGCGTCGGGGCGCCGAAGTACCTGTCCACACGGAACCTGTTGAACCCCAGATAGACGTGCGAAGGCATGTGGCGGTCAGCGCGAAAGTGCAGGATGACGCTGTTCGTGAACCTTTTTCGCGTTTCGTTGCTGCTGCCCTTCACTCTGTACGCGCACTGACGCCGAACGGACACCACACCGTAATCTCTCAGAGACTCCATGAGCAGGCGGTCCGTATAGTTGAGGGGGACATCGCGGATCCTTCCCAAGCGTCGCGAATACCAATTCAAGACGCAGGTGGAGGCCCTGATGCCGGCAAAGCGTCTAACGGAGAGAAGTTCTTGCGCGCCGCTGGCGCTGGAACAAGACACCATCAGAGTTCCATCGCTCCGGACCTGGTGCGAGAAGCGCTCGTAGTTGAGCAGCTTTCTGCATTCTTTGATGATTCGGTGCTGATCGACGTTGTTGAAGCTCTTTTTTCGATTGATAGGCGTGAACACCACCTGAACTCCAACCGGCCTATTCTTTCCGCGCGTGGTTGTTTCGGGCTCCGCCTGCCTCTCGTTTTTCCTCTCCGACTCATCCGCCATATTCTCTTTCGACGGTCAAAATAAACCAACTCTCTTTCGTTCTCCCTTACTGCTGGCTCAAAGCAGGCCCGATACAGATAAAAGATCAGCAACGTTCAATACACGATGTTACTTGTGCAGTGTTTCGGTTCACCGTGAACTATCGCATAAACGGAATGCTGAGGAGTTAGGTGCCGGTGACGGCGATTGCAACAAGTGGTCACCCTCCTTTTCAATTGGAAGATGCAGTGCTTCTAATATAGTAGATAGCAACCACCGCCATCAAAATACACGGGAAAGATCGACGCACTTGCTTGGTGAACTTGTTTTGCTGTCTCAGGCTTGCTTCTCACTGTTTTTTAAGTATCACTGCAAGAGTTGAAAGTCTTGCGGAGAATGCTCTTTGCAGAATGTACGCACTGGGGAGGTAGTGATGGTGTTTGATGCCCGCGCGCGTATCCTGTTCCACGAACAATAGTCTGCAGAAAAAGCGGTCTTGTGCATATTGGTCTTATATCACGTCAGACGGAGCCGTATCGTATATTTCTGAACAAACCACCTATACATCACGGCCATTGTTTTCGTCAAGCATGAAAAAAGTCTGCGATGCCAGTCTATCAGACTATCATCACAGAGCTGACAAGGGTGGTTTGCGCTCGACGCTTTGAAGCAACTATATTGCAGTGATTTCTCTTGAGCTCAACCTTTTACGGAAGTTTTGCCAGATTTATCAAAATGATTATCTTAAGAGCTATATTTCGGGGTCAAAGAATGGTGGTTACTTGAAATATGAATCGACTAGCTCTATATTAGGACGTGTGATTAAGCAGTGGATGAAAGAGAAAAAATTACACCATCTCCGCTAAAGGGGACCATGAGTAGATGCGAAGCCGGAACACTTGCACGATCGCGTTCCGTCGGCATTCGTTGGGCATGCTACCGAGCTCGCGTCGTGGAACGCGAAGAGCGACGCTACGCGCATCGTATCTTCCATCTAGCCTGGCCGTTAATTCTCACAGGGCGAGCGGGGAACGCGGTCGACAGGCGGGCGAGAGGGGGCAGCGTAGGAGAGGAGAGAGAAGGGGAGGGGACGCGCATGCGCTCGAGCTTATCGCGGCGTTGCGCAGGAGAGAATTTCGGCATGTCTAGCCCGCGTTTCAGAGGAAGAGTGGAAAGGGGGAGGGGAGAGGGGAAGTGGAGAGGGGTATGGGAGAGGGTGAGTGGAGAGGGGAAATGGGAGAGGGTAGATCACAGGGGGAATGGTGAGGGGGAGTGGAGAGGAGGTGTGTGGAGAGGGTATGCGCATGCGCAGTAAGGGTTGTCACGCCGCACACCACCACCGGATTGAGCTCCGCCTTAAGATACTTCGCATCTAAAAACAAAACATGGAGGGTACGAAGGACCGACGGGGTTCAACATTCAGAAGTGTGTAACCATGCTATGTTGTGCAGCTACGGTCGAGGACGATTTTCGCGATTTTCTTTCGTTTTTTCTGGCTACGCAGTCTCCCAGTTACGATGCAGTACGATATCAACACACACTGAGACGCACACCCCTCACAGTAGCCCCAACCGCTACACCGGTGCCAGCCAAGTTAATGGTGCGGTTTGATTGCCATTGTCGCGCATCACATTCTTTTGCTAGGTACATTTTGTGTGCGCATCGTTCTGCCCTAGCGAAAAGTCCGTTCTCGCCCACTCTTCGTAGGAACTGTTTTCGTACGAACTTCGTAACTGTTCAACGTTGGCTCGTATTTCTGTATTTCGTTATCGGAGCATTCCAGTGTGCCCGTATTAGCGCAAGCTTGTGACGCAAACGCTTTCCTTTTCTTTCTTTTTTTTCGTGATGTGTGCTCGTTGATCAGAGAAGTGGAGCCGACAGATGTACGCTCGCTTCACATGCACTAGCGTCTACGGTTCAAAAATTTAAATACATATAGAGGAAGGACGGTATGGAAGAAACAGTGTCGTAGGATATAGCACTGGATGCACCCCGCCTGTTGCGCCGGAAAGTGTTTCACGGTGCACAAACGTCCCAGACGAGTGACATCCGTTGGCGTCCCTGACAGCTCAGCCGTCCCGCAATCGTCGACGGGTGGCGACAGCTAAGGCCGTTGGCGCCTATTGTCTCCTACCTGCTCGACAACTGCACTCGTACCGGCGCTTTTGTTTTCACGTCGCAGCGCGCGCGCGCCATTCAAATCGAGGCGCTGTCCGCACGGCTTGCTTCAGCGTTCAACTTTGATAGCTCGGCGCCCAAGGATCCCGCTTCGTATCGCTGCTTCTCCGCGCACACAGCCTGTCTCTGCTACCGCCGCCGTTGGAGTGATCCAGTGAATCCAGGTAAGTTCCGAGCTCCCGCTGTCTCGGGCTGAGCAGTGCGTAGCGGGAGTCTCTTGGCAGCACTCGTGCGGGCTCGTTCAAAACAACTACACCATCACCTCTTCGAAATATATACTTGTCGAAGAAGTCCGGGTACGTTGACGCCTGCTGGAAGATTGCTCGAGTGGAAGTGCTCTTGAATCCCAGTAATATCGTTGAGTGACTTGGCCTATCGTGAACCTATCACAGTAGCTGCGTTATTGAGATCAGAACCGTCTCGTTTAGCAGACGCTTCTGATATCTCAAACCTGCACAAAAGGTCAGAATTTCGGAAAACCTGAAGCAAGGTCAGTACAATATAGCGATTGTATTCCAGTTATTTTCCTTTCCACACTTCATAAGTTCTCCGAAGTACGCTCGATTATTGTTATATCGTCAAGATCGGCCGGTTCCTGCAGGCGGCCGCTCTCTCAGACCTACGCGAAATTTTCGGCAGCCGGTAAGCGTTCAAGACTAATACCCGAATTCACGAAAACATTGTACGCTAGACTTATTCGGAAGAGCAAAAAAATTGTTGGCTGGAAATTCAGCCTCCGAATTCACAAAGCTTTTCATTTGTAAGTGTTCTTTGCCATTGGCCGGAAGGGTTCGCTAATGATGTGCCCGGCATCAGTATTGGCAGAAATTTTCTGTTACGAACATTTCTAGCGTAAGATATTCTTGTCAATACGGGCCCGAAACTCCGGAAGTGCGCATTTATAGTTCCAACTTTCTGTGAAGCGCGATGGGTTTCAGCCTCTATTCGGCCGTTGGTAAAGCACCTGCGGAGTAGTTTTCGGCATGTGCATGACTACTCTACTGGCACCTTTAAGGCCATTTTCGTGGCCGCTAATCAGAGACCTAATTGACATTCTTTAGTCTTAGTCTACGGGACTCTTGAAGTATTTTATATTATAAATTTATAGTATAGATTATTATATAATAATTGCCGTAGCTCAATTGGTAGAGCATCGGACGCGTCATTCGAAGGTTGCAGGTTCGGTCCCTGCCAGCGGCAAGTTGTCTTTCCGTGAGCAGTTTGCTTTAGACGTTTTTCATTTCTTGGGCCGCATTTTGAAGTTGTATTAATTATTCCTTCCGTTACTAGCAGGCGTTGGTTTCTCACTCACCAGTACACAGTGTTTTTTTTAGAGTAATTTTTTTTCACAGGATTGTTAGTGCTACCGAGTTGTTGCTCGACTATTTAAGCAATATTTGTCTGTTGCTTGGTCGAACGAAGAAGGAAGGAAAGAGAAAGGCAGAAAGCAGGGAGGTCAACCAGAAAAGCGTCTGGTTGGCTACCCTACACCGGGGATTGGGAAAGGGGAATATAAATATGAGGGGAGGGGGGGGGCAGTGAATTCGGTGACGCCTCCGGGACTACACCACTCGTCAAATGCGTTCGCACAAGCCCGTCATCCATAAGAATCTCAAAGGTGCCTTCACTGCCTTGTGGGCCGACGAGCGATGAAGATGGTGTTCTCGCAGCACCTGCACGGACAGTCGCCGATCTTCCAGTCATCGCAGCACGTTAGAAACTATTTAGGGAGTATTCGAATAGGGGCCCCGAACGTTTTGGGGCCCCAACGAATAAGCGTCGAGGCCACTCCGTATGCGCGAGACACAAACAGCGTTTGGGTTTTGCATTGGGGACGCTATTTCTCGAGTTAAGCGGGGGCCTCAATGCCTGCCCCAAAAGCTTTGCGTCAAACAAACATGACGGCAGCCACTGAAGCGACGGCTCTTGGTCAAGACTAAAGTGAATAGCGGGAGTGCCCAAAGCGACGTAGACCCTACTAGCTCCTGCTTGACCCAAAGCCAGCACACGCAAAGCGCTTTGGGGCCGCAAACTTTTGAGGCCCCTGTTCGAGAACTCCCTTTTGTCTTTGCGGGGCAAATCGAGGACAGTGGCATAACAATTGGTTGATGATTTCTTCGGTGTCACAAACATCGCATACTACACTGCCAGCCATTCCAATCAATGTTGAAATATGCCTTCGTGAAGGCCACATCCAACCAAAGCAGAGAGAGAAGCGAAGGTTCTCGTGATTGAAGGCCGGGTGGAGGTCATTTTGCGATTAATTTGCTAAATATAAGATTAACCTTGTAATTTTTGCGAGCGAAGGCCAGACGACATTGCATCGCAAATCCAAGCGACGCGATAAGCGTTTGCTACTTCTGGCAGTGGCGTAGCGTCAGACGCCTAGAAAAACGACGTGGTTGTCGTCGGCAGGAGAAAAATGATTGTTTCCATGAGTAGTGATGACTTCTAACATTTCAAATTACAAGGATGCTTGCTTGGGAATTATAGCGCTTACTGTCCGCTAAGTAGTATTTGTTTTGTATTTGAAGCGCTGCCATCGAAGACTACGCACTCCGACTCTGCCAAGTGAGCTCGACTCTATCGCAATCGCCGGAAATTGCGTCCTAAAGTGTGAGCGTCACTCCCGAGTTCCTTGTCATAGCCTGCAGAGTGACACTAACGGCCAAGTGCACCCGCTAAAAGTTACGCTCTTTGCCTGTCTGGCAGGGGTACAATCCTTTATTCGGGCCAAACTTGTGCCCAGAAAATCAGGCGACACTGGAATCAACTAAAGTGGCTTGCACTGTCGTCGGTCATCGAATTTGATCTCACTACCCAAGGTTGTCCACTGTTCATACTGCAGCACTGTTCATACTCAAATCCCGTAACAATACTTACGTGTGAAGCCAACAATATTCGCTCGTGCTTGCTTAACTTCGAGAATGTAGAATGCATTGCCTATTGTAGGCGCGCGCATCCTAGGTAAACAAGGCTTTTTCGGTAAGGAATCTGGCGACAATGTTCAGCAATTTTCTGAAGCCAAACACCACGACTTGCGTTCAGCGACAACCTGATAGTCCAAAAACTGTCCCCGTCACGAAACGAAGCAATGAAGAGGCGAGGAGTGAATGCGCAAAGGCTTTTTCGTTCGTGAAGCTGCAGGATTCGCGCAACAGACCAAATTCCGCGGACTAGCATCACGTGTATGAGTTGTTCCCAATCACGGCGCACACAAGGGCCAAGCAGATAAGCTGCTCAGCCACGTCATGCATGTCCTCAGAATTTTGTCTGTCGTGCAAATCCAGCTTAAGTGAGCTTTGTCATCGGCCGGCCGTCTTCGGTAATGATATGTCCACCTTTCAGATTGGCTGGAATATGCTTTCGCGTACATTTCTTGCGTAAGGGCTTTTTGTTAATAAGGACCCATAATCTCGACACAGTTTGGGTCTGTGTGGTTATTTACCGCTATTGCAGCGTGTTATTATTACGGCAGTGCGACTCTTGCGTCTGTATAGCACTACAGGTGGACTAGTAGAGGCCGCGTTGTTTTCTCTGTCCCCATCGCTTCTGTCCCACTTATAAGAAAGAACACTTGGTTAAGGAGATTACCTAAACTCGTGGGCAACTTTGTGGGACAATGAAGCGAAAACTACAGGGGCAGGGCTTCTGCGCATGTGTTACTGCACCAATGCGATTTTAATAGTATTCGGTTTCTTATACACTGCATCAATGTAGCGTTTGAATGGACAAAGGAAGCGAAAGTCTGAAAGCGGAAAAGAAAAGCAAGAAAAATGTAAATTTAACGCTTTGTTATTTATCTATCTTATTTTTTAATAACACTGTATTGAATATGATGTGCATGTTTTCTGTTCCCAAGCGTCGTAAAACGTGGATCAAACTTTGGAACTGTCGACGAGAAACGCTATTATTCGTGCGCGATTTGCCTCCGTAGGTTGCCCTTCATTGTCACAAAAGGCATGATTGCTAGTATATAGTCTTACGAATAATTTTTAAAATGTAATAATAATAATAATAATAATAATAATAATAATAATAATAATAATAATAATAATTGTTGAGGTTTTACGTCCCAAAACCACGATATGATTATGAGGGAAGCCGTAGTGGAGGGCCGTGGAAATTTCGACCACCTGGGGTTCTTTAACGTTCGCCTAAATCTAAGTACACGGGCCTCTACCATTTCGCCTCAATCTTTTTAAATTATTCAATGCCTGCAATGTCGGTAAGGCAGCATTTCTAGACATACCCCAACGAATCGAACATGGGTCGTTCGTTGCAGTGTAATTACAGGGAGCAGCGTGGAAACTAGACGGCCGGAAGTACATAGCAAGGCGTTGCCGTCGTACGCTTGCCATTGTTTTTATTTCAGCATTGTTGTTTGAAGCTGTTATGATTCTGTCGCGCGAAAACCTTGCCGTCGACATAAGCCGTTGATAGCGCATGGAGTAATTACGTGTCTGAGTAAATATTGCTGCTGTGATTTGTAATACCTCTCATTCTTTCTTCTTCATCGGCTGTCACGAACTAATGAACCTGCTATCAATAGCATCAGTTACTAGACAAAACAGATGACAAGCAATGAATAGAATCGAACCATCCGTGCAGAGTACGGTCGCTGTGTGCGAGACTGTTGTTACGCGATATTTCACTAATTGGATAAGGCTGTAGCGTACACGATGCGACGCCCTCAGTGAGTTTTGGGAACCATTCTTTTCATCAAAGAATGCGTATCATCGCGGCTCACGTTGGGAGTTTCTATTCGTGGCATTGAAAGCGTTCCCGTAATCGGGCCGACGGCCTGCGGTAGCAGTTGTCAGCCTCGTATGAGCAAGGACTATTATTTAGCTTGTTCGCCTGCGCCTGTTTGTTGAAAAGGGCGCCCTCTATATTCAAGAAAGCCGTAGCTAGACCACGTCGTTTCGCTGGATTTTGTTGCGCGTCATCCCAGGGCTCGTCTGAACCGCTTTAACAGCGCGGTTCAAGCATCACGAACGTCGGTTTCCCCTCTTCCGGTTCGGTCCCCCGAGAAGGCAGAGCGCGGATACCGCCAGGCTGCATTGCAGGCCAGAGAACCACTTCCCATTCCGGAGGTGCGCTTAGCCCGATCCGCTTACCCGCGGGGGCGCAAAAACAAGAGGCGACGCGTATGGACCGTCACCGTTCTTTTGCTCGTCGCGGCAAGCTGCTGCCGCACACGAATGACCCCGCGCAACGCAGCCATCGCTGCCGCGTCGAGGGTCTCGCCAGCGATCGAAGTCCTTCGGTCTGCATCGCGGGGAAGTGCGTTCGGGGACTTTGCACTCCGGCGCATGCATAATGTAGGCGCGCACGAATCGTATATGTACGCGCGTCCCCCACCACCAAAATAAACAGCTCCGTGTGTGTGTATAGACTGCGCGCGTGGGTTGTGGGTGGCTATGAAGCGCGGCGCCAAGCAGTGAGCTATCGCGATGTCGTCTTCCCTGAGGGAGGGGGGGGGGGGGGAAAGACAGAAAAATAGGTGGCCACCGCTGTCGTCTCCGGCGCGTCGGCCCAAACATTGCGAGTCGTCATCGCGTCCGTAGCTGCGCGCACCACCGCGTGGCACTGTGGCTGCAACTGTAGCGATAATGCACTGTCGACCCAGATTCGGCGCGTGTACTGCCAACCGTTACGCTTCTCCTCTCTTTTTTTCGTCTGTTGAAGGTGCCCGTGCGTATGGTTAACGCAGCGTGGCCGGGCGCGAGAGCAGTGCCTTCTATCTGCGCTGCACTGCACACGAAAAAGGAAGGGGCAGGGGGTATCGAATCTGACCTAAATTGAATGTATAAAAAGATTTGAACTGAAACATCGAATCAACGATAACGAATTACATCATAACGCAGCAGACAACCTCCGAGAGAAGACTCGAAAAAAACTACGCGTCGTATATAATGAGAAAGGAAAGCAGTTTCTTAGTGCTTCCTTGAGGGAGAGTGTGTGAGCATGCCTGCGCCCTAAAGGGGGAGAGGGCGAGTTCTGCGTGAGCTCCACAATAGAACGAGGTGAGCGTGAAGATTTAACCAGCTTCGCTTTTCAATGCGCGCCGCTGTACTCGAGTGGCACGCAGGCGCGGTCGCTATATAGCGGGCGTGCCTGCATGCAAGTTATGGCAAACCACCGAGCTTTCCAGCTGTTTGTTATTTGTTCGTCCGCCGCGCTGTCAAGCCGTTCAGGCTGTGCCGCCGCACCGGATCCGCATTCACTCTTCTGACGAACATAATGGGACTCATAAATGCGAATTCGAGAACGTGTTCATGACGGTTTTGAGCTACATTGTTCGTGGTTCCAAGTGCGCCGGGGTTTTTCAGCAGTTAAGGCATTACACAGGCGCTTGCCAGCTCTTATCTTTGTATCTCTTGCCTTCATTCTCTTTTTTTCTGAAATCATGCACTCCTTGCTTTAATAGGTACTTCAAGAGACTTAACTTCTGGTTATTCAACTACCCTGCCATTAACTTATATAAAGCAAAACATGCAGCCTTTAAATGTGTATTTCATTGTTTCTGTTAACTGGCAATTTTCGTACTTTACACCGATCAGCATTGATTGTTCAGAAAGCGGCTGGTCATCGAGGCGTGCTAGCGTTGCTGAGAGCTGTTGTCTCTGGGAGATTAGTGAGGACAATGGCACAGGACTTGCGCAATCGTGTCCTGGCTGCCACAGTGATCACAAGCAGCACTGTCTGCCATTCCGATTCGGTGAGCAAAGCTGTTCGTGAAAGACACTCCCAGCCAAATAAAATAATGAAGCTTCGAAATTAAATCGGCCCTATTATTAAGTGTGTTACAGGAAGTCGGTACGTGACAAGGGTAATGGTGCAGAAAAGCGAAAGCCACTCATGTTCCTGCGGTGATTGATTTCAATGTTCCTACAGAAAAAAGCTGTTTCACGCCTCCTCGATGCCCTAAGCATCAAGTATGGGTGGCCTTCGTACAGAGTATATTTTGGCGATAGGCTTTATTGCACGCAATAACATCCTCCTCATCATCTGTCCTAATCCACTTAATCCGCTTTGTTAAGAGTTTGAAACCCAGAAGGCGAGCCATCTTTATCGTTGAGTCCTGCGGCCTTCATGCCCCACGAACGTTTACTATAGATGTATCGGCTGTTCCTTCGGCGTAGCTATGTGTTGAACTGTTCTCTTCCTGTCCCCATCATCATCGTCTTCATTACTCCTTTTTCCCCCTTCCCCTTTTCCCCTGTGCAGAGTAGCAGGCTAGAGCGCTCAAGCTCAGGCCGACCTCTCTGCCTTCTAATAAATTTGCTCTATCTGTTTGATGTCCGTAATACTTTCACCCCTAACCCATACCAAATCGAAATCATGAATAGTGAACTGTGCTCGTATGAAACAGCACCGACTTCTCGAAGTGTATGGAATTCTGCCCACTAAAATCATTTCTAAGTGAACACCCCATAAGTGCCGTTACGCAATAAATAACTGCCGCACTGTTTCACAAAGTAATCAATCTAAGGAAAGCGTGCTATGGTGATGTGCTTTACAAGCATACTAATGAGTGAAAAAGTATGGCGGGCATATTTAGTAGCATGACTCACGCAAATACATCAGGCGATATTTCCACCGGCAAACAGCGCGGGCTACGGCTCTACTGCTTGTAACGTGATAGAAAGTATAACTGTGCCACAGCTATTCCCGAACTTTTAAAATTGGTTAAAGTTGCAACCACCGGACAAGCTGTACAACGTTACCAAGAATGTGTTGTGTGTTTGGAAATTTGGAAAGATAAGCTGATGAATACGAGACATGGTCGAGCACTATCGAACAGATAGGTGCAATTGAAAATCCAGCACTTTCTGCACCACTTAGCGATCGTACTGATTGCGCTATACGATACGCATTACCAAATAAACGAAACCCTTAGGAGCTTCTAGTCATCCTTACTACAGAATGAAAAGACATGAGTCGGCATACATAGTGATGAAATTCAGTGGACAGGGCGCCACTGGGGCTTTCTACTAAAAGCGCATGGTGAGCCTTAGACGCGTTCCCGCATACCCTGTTGGGACTCCGGGTCTTGCGGGTCTCATCATTGGTAGCTGGCCTCCATCATCGGACCCTTCGTCCCGCCAATTCAGAGAGAAGAGGCGCTCGTACGAACGACAGAAATTTATTTACATGGTAGAAATGATCAAGTGATCAAGAGACAAGTGACAAGTGACGAGTAACTAGGGCAACTTAAAAAGGGACACATACAGAACGTCTTCGGCCTTTTATAGCGCCGCGTCGTCAACCGTGGGCGCATTGTCCTCATCTTCAGCCAATACGGTCGTCTCGGCGCCTTGTCCACGAGGGAAGGGGGAGACACCACACATGGAGAGGGCACAAACTAACACGATGCCCAAATATGGTCACGAAACCTCAAACGATGCCCAAATATGGTCACGAGCTCACAGCACCAAGAGCTTGCACACGGCAGATTCCAGGATTCTCCCGGCGAGGAGGGAAGAGCCTGAATGGGGAGATGGGGAGGGGTCGACGACTACTCGGTCCTCTGCGCGCAAGACCGGTCCGTTGACCTTTGTTCTCGCTTGCCTGCGAGGTCGTCTCAAGTGCATGCTGCCCCTGGAATGCGTCGACGATCTCCTTGACGGGTTCGCAAACGTTGAAAGAACCCCAATGCTGGGGACGGTCGTAACAACCCTCATGCAGCTTGCACCTTTGACTCCATTCTGTGTGTGTTGTGTCAAGTGCTATCCTTCTCTCTCACTTTCCTCTCCACATTTAAATCTCCCCCACCCTGTTCCCATGTGTAGGGTAGCAAACCGGTTTTCCTAAACTGGTTAACCTCCCTGCCTTTCCTTCTGTAATATTTCTGCTCTCTTTGACTCCATTATAGACATCATGGTCGTGTGAACATTATTATATCCTTGTTGGAAACTCTTCTGGATAAATTGTCCATAATATATATACATATTTTTAGCAGTACACAAAAGGGCTTCTATCAAGCAGCGAACGAGCACTCGGGGCCTCTAGTGATGTAAGCACGTTTTTCGCGTTCTGCCGCACTCTCATCAGCCATCGATGCCGCGGTCGGTAGATGCCTTTCCGGCAATTGAGCCGCTGCAACGAAAAATGGCTTGCGCCATTGCATTTGACCCCGCGCTGACAGCGCCACAGGTTTACTTTGCCGCAAAAATGTCAGTCTGGGTGATTGACACCCAGACTGACATCGCTTTTTTGTGTCATTGAAACGAGATTTCTTTATTTTCATTTTGCGAAAGCGTGGAGCGTGGTTTGCCGCCACCGTAATAAACTTATGGCTGAACGTCAAGATTGAAAAAGAACTAATCAATTTTCAGCCACTGTAATTTTCGCGACAGGGTCTCATTCGGCTCCGACATTCTAGCCGCACTCGGCCCGTTGCCGTTCGACACTGGCAGTCGCGGCACGTCTTTCGTAATGCCCAGCAACGGTAACAAAGTACGCGCGATGACTTTTCCCCCTCACCATTGTGGTGCTTAAGCCAGTCCGAGGTGCGCCTCGACACCAGGGAAATGAGCTAACGGGGGAAGAGGGCGTTTCTACCCCCTCCGAGGCTTAGCTGTACGTGGCTTAGCCGTGTTCGGGAAAATGGTTACCCTAGGGGTTGAGCCGATGCCGTGTGTTCGGACCTTGAAGGCCCCCTGGCGGAGGCCACGCACCCCTTTGGCCCGTGCTTCATGTAGGCGGAATCCCCGGATTGACCCACCAGGAATAAACAGGCAGCCGCCTTTTCCTGTATCTCGCTCTCTCCCCACATATTCGTCTCCATCTCTCACTTTTCGATCTTTCCTAACGTCTTATCCCTTCCATTTAATTCCAATATTTTTGGTGCTCAAAGCTTAACTTTGTGTGGCTATCCAACCTTGGTATACTGTACTTGGTTGTAGTGACGGCGCACGGCTGGCGTCTTGCAGGCTTGTTCACAAGTTATGCCGCATACCCTTGTTGGGCTTCGTGGTAGCCGGCCGGCGCCGTTGGCGAACGAATACAGTCTTCTAATGGCTTCGCAGCCATCCTTTGTTTCTTATCGGCATTTTAAAAGAGGTCGCACCGAGGCAAATTCTCTGTTTTTCTTACGGACCAAAGTAACATTCCCAAAGTACCACGTAGTTCTCACTAAAAACGCACTAGTGGCAAAAATAAAAAGACGAAGTGACCAAGGTCTCCAAACTAATGAGTATCGGTGACACTACAGTCACGATCGTCAGGACACAGCTCGCTAAATACAAGCAGGGGGTAATATCCGAGGAAGATTTCTTAGGACTAAGTAATGAAGAACTCCTCGAGGCTTCCAGAATGTCATTAAAGAGCATTAAATAGGAGAGAAGTGTAATCCGTCGCAATAACGAGAATTTCTGACAAAACGTCTTATAATAATCTTCGGCACCAGTAAAACGCCCACCTCTCTGGAGGCAGGATACGTGAAAGTCAATATGAGAACTTTTATCCTCAACCCTAGGCAATGTTTCAAGTGTCAACGATTCGGACATGATTCAGAAGCTTGCCAAGGATAAA